>NC_067479.1:4514745-4849745 GCF_947179515.1 Apodemus sylvaticus | reverse complement strand
ACGTGTAGTGTGTGTGAGTGGTGTGTGTGTGTGTGTGTGTGTGTGTGTGTGTGTGTGAGAGAGAGAGAGAGAGAGAGAGGGAGGGAGCATGTATGTATGTGGATGGTGTGGATTACACGTGTGTGAGAGTGGGTGTATAGCATGTGTGCGTATGTGCAGTGTGTGTAAGTGTGTATCTGTGTGTGTGGCATTTGTGAGAGTGTGTTTTGCTTTGTTTTTGTTCTGTTTTGTTCTGTTTTAAGATGTGACTCCTCATTTAAGCCAAGAGAAATCAGTTTCTTTAGTATGCTGGGAAATCCGTGTGTGCTAAAACAATTAGGAAAATTCATTTTTGTGATGGATGTTCCTGAGAAAAATTTTGGTAGAAACCCCGAGAGCTGCAGTTCATGTTTATAATGGAAAAGGCACGTCGTCCTGGTGAACAAGACCAACCGCTTTCAGACATAACAGGCATCTCTCAGCCCAGAGCATGTGTGGACTGACTGAGCCCTGCAGAACAGGACGCCATAGACATGAGTTATAAAGTCCAATCCTCCTTCCAGGGACTGACTCTATATTACTTGAAGACTTGGAATAGGCTTGAATTCTGCAAAGATTGTGGTCATGTGGTGAGTCGTACTTGGTAGATCCTCTAGGTGATGTCTGAGTACTCTTCTTTGACACTAGTAATGGAAGGATTGTCAAGCAAGGCACAGTGAACACCACCAGATGACTCACAGACCGAGACAAGCAGGCACAGCACAAGAACATTCTCCTAGACTTGCCAGACGAAGACAGACCTGACAAAATGTCATCAGCCCAACATAACTCCACCACGACTGTGGCCAAGAGACTCCTGAAGACAGGCAAGGTCAAGGAAGGATTCACTTGGAGTTGAAAGAAAGGGGGTTTTTAGAAATGAGCAGAAACTCACCAACTTCTCATTGTCAAATTCTTCATCTAGATTTGCTTGAAAAGCAGCGATTGAGATTAAAGCCCATAGCCTCTGGGCACCTGCTCTTGCATGTTGACACTCTATGGGCTGAGTGCAGACGCAGACAACCATTGCCCTGTATCAAACACAACCATGGGGAGGGGGGCATCCAGAGCAGGGAACTGAGAATGCTCTGGGATGTTAAGAGGCGTGTCCAGGCTTCTCAGTGCCAGGAGCGGAGCTGGTGTTAAACCCATAGGTGTGCACTTAGAGCTGCGCTGCAAGATATTTCCTATCCAATGACATTGAGGCAGTGAGAGGCCTGTGATTGGAGAGAAAAGAGGAGGCAGAACTAGGAGAGAGGGAGAGAGAGAGAGAGAGAGAGAGAGAGAGAGAGAGAGAGAGAGAGAGAGAGAGAGAGAGAGAGAGATATGCTGGAGGTTGGAAGGAGCTATGGCAGCAGACATTCATTTATTCAAAGGTTAGAAAATTGGGATAAGACTTTTATCATTGTAAATTGGCAGCATGTAATTGTGAGTAGTTTTTTCTTTTTTTTTCTTTTTTTTTTCTACTAGATATATTCTTTATTTACATTTCAAACGTTTCCTCCCGCTTCCCTGTCCTGGTATTCCCCTACAATGCTGCACTGAGCCTTTCCAGAACCAGAGGCCTCGCCTTCCTTCTTCTTGGTCATCATTTGATATGTGAATTGTGTCTTGGGTATTCCGAGCTTCTGGGTTAATATCTACTTAACAGTGAGTGCAAACCATGTGTGTTCTTTTATGATTGGGTTACCTCACTTAGGATGATATTTTCCAGTTCCAATCATTTGCTTAAGAATTTCATTAGTTCATTGTTTTTAATAGCTGAGTAGTATTCCATAGTGTAAATATACCACATTTTTTGTATTCATTCCTCCACTGAAGAACATTTGGGCTCTTTCCGGCTTCTGGCTATTATAAATAGGGCTGTTATGAATGTGAGTAGTTTAATATATCTAAATACAATTGGTTGACTAAGATCAAGAGTCATACTTTACCAGGTATTTGGAAGGAGCAGGCAAAGGGCAGAAACGTGGGACCCCACCCCACCGGAGATATGGTCAGGCCGACAAGATTGCTATAGGAACTAGTTGGGAGAGATCACCAAGAACCTTGCTGAGTGGGACTGGCTGGGACTTGGTGCAGACGCCTGGTGGGCCAGGAGAGATGGCAGGGTGGTCCTTATTAATAATTCCTGCTACAGAGCTATTGTTAATACCTAAAAGTGACTCTCACTCCACCTCAGAGTGACATCACAGTGATCTATTGTCATGCTTTTCCCAGGCCACACTTCTTAGCATGATCTTCGCATTTCCTCTGCGTGTATGCAAGACCCTGTGTGTTCAGGCACAGGAGTGTGAATGCTTCCTGACGTCAACCTGAAGAGCTGTCCCCCAGGGACCTTGTACATTTCCTACCAGGAAATGCCAGGAGGTAGGGAGGGGCGGGGCTAACGAACTAGATGGCTGGCCAGTGAAGACAAGGGATGCGGGTCTCTGCCTGCCGGCTGCTGGAATTACAAGTGTGCGCTGTCACACCCTGATGTGTTTAATGAGTTCGGGAGGTTAGAGTCACTCTCAGGGCCTCATGCTTGCAAGGCTTACACATCACCCACTGAGCTATCTCTTCAGCCCTTAGCTTAATCTTAAATGGAAATATCTCTCCTCTCCCTTTCCCTCTCCCTTCCTTCCTTTCCCCCTCTCCCCTCTCCCCTTCTCCTCTTCTCCCTCTCGCTCCCGGTCTTTTCTCTCTCCCTCTCCCCTTCCCCCAGGCCCTCCCTCACCCTTCCCCTCCCCCTCCCCCCTCCTCCCTCTACCTCCCTGTCTCTTCTCTCTCCATCTCCCCTCCCCCACCCCCTTCCTCACCCTTCCCCTCCCCTTCCCTCTCCCTCTCCCTCCCTGTCTTTTCTCTCTCCATCTCCCCTCCCCCACCCTTCCCCCACCCCTCTCCTACCCTTTCCCCTCTCCCTCCCCACTCTTCCCCTCCCCCTTCCCCTCCTCCTCCCCCCTCCCTCTCCCTGTTCCTCCCTGTCTTTTCTCTCTCCCTCTCCCTCCCTGTCTTTTCTCTCTTCTCTGAACCTTCAAGGCCATCTTGTCACTGATTTGCCATCTCCTCAGCTTTTCTCAACATGTGAGCATGTCTAGCCTTCCATACATCTCCTCCTTCCTCCATCACTGACTCTAACACACAGTCAGGCCACAGGGGAGACACAGCACCTTTCTTTTTTCTGGAAGGTCTAAGGAAACAGCCATACTTCCAGCTTAATACAAACCAAATGCTGCAGTAAGTCTGCTTAGGAATGCAGGTATTACAGAAGGGCTTTGCAAAATACCAACAACTTCTCTCTGGGTGTCTTTGCCTACTGCCAGCCGGAAGCAGGACGGAGGAGGTCTTCCTCCAAGGCTGCAGCCAGCTTCCCTGACCCATCTCTCCACAGACCTTTCTCTTCATTTTGCCATCGCTTTCCTCTGAGTTCAGCCTTACTCAAATTGCTTTCTTTCTTGAGCAGCTGAAATGGAAAATTCTGATTAGTCCATAGTAGCATTCCTCGGCTCCTGTGTCTCTATCTCCCCATTTCAGACTACCCCTCGAGGCCTTACCTGCTACCACCAAAAGGGTCATTAAAATGTTTTTCTAAGGAAATAAAAATCTCTTACTTAATGACTCCACTATGTAATTCAAGAACGGAAGGAGGCTTTAAAAATATGATACTTCCATGGTTTTACATATCTTACCTCAAAAGTCTCAGAATAATTGTATTAACACTTTCTGTAACAACTTGATTATGGAAAATAGTTTAATAAATCTTGTCACTCGCGTCCATCGCCCCAACCCACCCCTGGGTAGATTTGAATATGACTGACAACCATTTTTTTGCTTTGGTGTTTGGTTGTTGTTGTTTTGTTTTATTTTTAAGCCACTTGGAATAAATCTTTTTAGTATGGTTTTGTCATCAAATGAATACATAACTAAGGTCATCTGCCAAACTTTGCTTACAGTTCTAAGTAGTTTTTTTTTTTTTTTTAATTTACTTAAGTGCTATTTAGCTCAATCGCACATACATACCTTGTACCCTGGGCATTCACAGCAGCCTCACTGCCATCCCCCACCCTCCTCTCCCCACCCCCACCCTCATCCCCACTCTGACACCGTGATGAGGTCTGGCCCTGCCTTGACAGCGACTTTTTTAGAATAAATCTTTAATCTATCTTGGGGAATTGCACACATGCATACGATGTATTTCATTCATAATCACTCTCTCCAATGTGGCCCAGGTGCCCTCTGTTCCCTTCCCAACTTCATGCTCTTTTAAAATCTGTTGGTGTAGGGCTGCAGAGATGGCTCAGCAGTTAAGAGCACTGGATCTTCCAGAGGTCCTGAGTTCAATTCTCAGCAACCACATGGTGGCTCACAACCATCTATAATGGGATCTGCTGCCCTCTTCTGGTGTGTCTGAAGACAGCTACAGTGTACTCATATAAGTAAAACAAGTAAATCTTACAAAAAAACAAATCTGTTGGTGTAGGTATACCCACTGGAGCACGAGAAGTCTACCAGGAGCTATACCCTCGAAGCAAAAGGACTCTCCCTACCACAGTAGCCATTAACTACCAGCAGCTTCTCAGGAGGGGTAGGTTCTGTGAGCCCCTCCACCATGCAGCTGGAATGTTGACTAGCTTGGTCATGAGCATGTCTCGTGCAGGCAAACACAACTGCCAAGAGTTCACGTGTGCAACCGTGTTGTCATGCCCAGAAGACACTTATTGCCCCAGCCCTCCCCTAAAACATGTAGATGTGTTCATCCCCACACCACCACTTCCAGCACTTCATCAAGACTGTCTTCGCCCCACCTGCGTCCAGTTCTCCATCCTTCCTCTGCTCTCGATGTCAGTGTAGCTCATTGCCAAGAGACTTCCAAGTACACAGCACTCCAGAGCAGCTGTCCTCCCTCCAAACACTGTCGTGCCCTCTGGTTCCTGGAGATTCTGAGTGAATTCTGTTGCCCTTGCAATGAGCCTGCTCCCTTCGGGAAGCCTCTACCTGGATCATGCACCCACAGGGCTGTGCCTAGGAGGTATCCAACACACTGTTGCACAAATGCCTCTTAGCACACCCTCCTCCTCCTTACCTGCAATGTGAGTCTTGCTAAGAAAAAAGATGGTTTGGTCATAATTTTACACACACACACACACACACTCAACCAAAAAAAAACTTGTGAGACTCCTTCCCCCTTACCGGTGACTAGCCAAGCGTGTTTTCATGCGAGCTGCACACTGCCCTATATGGCACACAATATCTTCTCATTAAGTAGCCCCCCCCCCCGGAAATATTACAAAAGAGATGAGTGTCAGAGCTGCAGGATGGGGCTACGTTTGCTGTGAATGCCGCCTTCTAGTTACGTCATAGCATTGCAGTATGAAAACAAAGCAGCCATGGCTACCTGCACAACTCCTATGCGTACGTGCGTGCACACTCCAGCACAAACACATGGACACACATACGTGCACATATGCATGCACACACTCACAAACACATGTGACACAGAAGTAGGAGGGGGACTATCTGGGAAGAAGGAGTTGAGCAGGAATGAGAAGAGGATAAGAAGAGATGATGGAGGGAGAATATAATATGATCCCAATATTTTGTTTATATATATGACCTGGTCATGAAGACATATAGAATGAACTGTGACTTTAAAATTCACCCCTTTGTAGCTCTACAAGTAATTGAAGTTTTGGTGCCTTAAAGCATTCCCTACAGACTAATTGTTCTAAGAATGATTACGCTACCTTTGGAAGAAGGTATGGGAGTTTGCCATTAACTCTCCCTTCCCCTGGTCTCCTCCCCCTAGACGCCCACCTGGCCCACCAAGAGCAGATGGGAGTTTAGCTGAAACCAGACTCCTATTCTTGGTTCTGTGACAGACGAGTTGGAGGAAGCATGGACTCAGCTGTAGCCTGGCCATTTGTTCTGCCGACTTGGGCCCCACAACGCATCTTTTCCAAAGCTGCGGGGGAGTTTGAAAGCACAGGTTAGGATGACTGGTGTGTGGGCTGGCCCACACTGTTCCCTTTGTTAACAAGCCTGTGGCCGCTCTGCCTTGTGGTGCTTAGAAGCTCCCCTCCTCTTCAATGTTCAGGTTCTTCCTGGGCACTTTTGCCACACAGAGAGGTTTAGAATAATCAAAATCAAAATCAAAATAATCAAAAAATAAAATTTTATCAGAAATTATCAAAAATATTTAAAAAAAACAAAAAACAAAAAACAAAAAAACAAAAAACAAAAAACAAACAAACAAACAAACAAAAAAACCCAAAACTACTTTTGCCCATGATTAATGTACTTCAAATTGCCAAGACACTCATTGCCCGTGCTTCCTCCCACGGTCCAGCAGCACCCTGCACTACAAGTGCCTCCTCCTCTGACCACTTCCAAGCCCCCCTTCAGCACCCACGCGAACCCTCTCTAAAACACACTGCAGATCCAGAAGACTGTAGGCAGGGAGTATTTTTAGAATTCTGCCTTTCGGTTTCTGTTCAAAGAGCAGGAAGAACCAAATGAAGTGTCGGAGGAGGAGAATCTGGACACAAATCCACCTCCCTTCAGGCGTTTCTTCCGAGGCTCCTCAGATTGCATCGTGAAATATTTATATGAGCAAATACCTTCGCTTATAATGAAGAAAGTCTGAGATAACGCAGTCAAACCAACTCGCCTCCTAAGGAAGATAAAAGCTCCCGACGGACAGTGAGGTTGCCAGCTACTGCTCTCCATTTTGATCTGCTAACAGCACTAAGTAAATATGAGTGAATACAGGATTCCCTTTGACTTCTAGAACTGGGCGAGTACATGATCATGGAGATAATTCTGTGAAGAGAAGGTTTACAGTCTTGGGGTGGAGAACACTAAACATGACTCTTTTTCATGGTACGCGAGGCAGGGCACGATTTGAGACACTCAGGAATCTGCCTCATTTCTTGAACTCAGCAGTTTTAACCCACTTTTTTTCTTTTGAGATTTTATTTAGTTTTATTCTCTGTGTATGCATATTTGCCTAAATGCAGGTCTCTGCATCATGGGTGTGCAGGGCCTACAGAGTCCAGCAGGGGGCATCAGATCCCCTAGGACTGGAGGCTACTGGTGATTGAGAGAGGCCATGTTGGTGCTGGGAATTGAACCCTGTCCACTAGAAAAGCAGACCATGCTTTTAACCACTGAGCCAACTCTCCAGACTTCAATTTTTATCTTGAAGCAAGGCCTTTCCTACGGTACCCAAAGAGCCTTTAACTCACTACACAAGTGCTGAACCTGAGTCCTCCTACCTCAGCACCCATAGTAGCCTAAGTGTTCTATAAGCTCTGTATTCTAAACACTACCACATGATGATCAGGCACAGGTCACAATCACTAACCAGCCTAACCACTTTCCTCACATCAGTAGTGACTGCAGGCATACATTTTGTGCAGCCTACTTTTAAAAGATTTCAACCTCTGCTCTAACCCATCACCCAGCAGAGGTAGTGAAAGGGAAACGTTATTAGGATATGCGGGAAGTGGACCTGTTCAGCAATAGTTCTTTGCGGGGGAGCTCAATCTTCTTTGGCAGCAGTTCAGTCGCATAGCAAACACTAAGCATGACTCAGCAACTGCAGACCAGTCCTCTAGGCAGGCAGGTACCACATATGAACTGGTAGCTACAGTCCGGTCCTCTCAACAGGCAGAAACCAGGCACGAACCAGCAGCTGTATTTCAATCCTGAAGAAACCACCAGGCTCACCAACTACCCTGAGGTAAGGCTGCTGCAAGTTGCAAGTTGCTGTAGGTATCTCACCAGTAGCTCTTGGGTGAGTTTTTCTCGATGGCAGCGTTACCACAGTTGAGCTCAATCAACTATACATGGGTGTCCTTAGCGAAGAACAGCAAAGCAGAACAAACCAAACTAATGCTCAGCGCTGGTCTCCTACTGCCTGTGGAGTCATTTATACTCCTTCATCAAGGGTCCTCTCACATGGTTGCTCTATCAAAACATCCTTTCACCTGTGTCTGCCTTAGGTCAATGTCCTTTCACCTTCACCATTTGACATAACTAATTTTCTAAAGAAACTTAAAGTTTCTACTTCAAGTAACTGATGGATGCCTCATCCCATCCACTCCCCACACTGACTACAAAGCATACAGTGGCACTGCCTTCTCCCATCCCCATGACAAACCCACAAGACACTTTACAGATATGAGTAACCGAGGAGGGAACTAGCAGACATGGTCGTCCAACAAGCAAATGAAAATCAACAGTCTTGGGAGTGAAATTCAAAGAAGTAGAACTGGCATAGAAGAGGCAGGGGCTGATCAGAGAAACGTTGATGCATCTGCTCTTTTTTTTTTTTATAAATGGTTAACTCTCCAGTTTTGTACTTTATTTTTCCTTTACCCTTTTTTTTCAATATTTTTTATTTACATTTCAAATGATTTCCCCTTTTCTAGACCACCACTCCCCGAAAGTCCCATCAGCCCCCTTCCCTCCCCCTGTTTTCCCACCCAACCCTTCCCATTCCCTTGTTCTGGTTTTGCTGAATACTGCTACACCGAGTCTTTCCAGAACAAGAGGCCACTCCTCCATTCTTCTTGTACCTCATTTGAAGTGTGGATTATGTTTTGGGTATTCCAGTTTTCTAGGTTAACATCCACTTATTAGTGAGTGCATACCATGATTCATTTTTGGAGTCTGGGTTACCTCACTTAGTATGATGTTCTCCAGCTCCATCCATTTGCCTAAGAATTTCATGAATTCATTGTTTCTAATGGCTGAATAGTACTCCATTGTGTAGATATACCACATTTTTTGCATCCACTCTTCTGTTGAGGGATACCTGGGTTCTTTCCAGCTTCTGGCAATTGTAAATAGGGCTGCTATGAACATAGTGGAACATGTATCCTTATTACATGCTGGAGAATCTTCTGGGTATATGCCCAGGAGTGGTATAGCAGGATCTTCTGGAAGTGAGGTGCCCAGTTTTCGGAGGAACCGCCAGACTGATTTCCAGAGTGGTTGTACCAATTTGCAACCCCACCAGTAGTGGAGAAGTGTTCCTCTTTCTCCACATCCTTGCCAACATCTGCTATATGTTGAATTTTTAATCTTAGCCATTCTGACTGGTGTAAGGTGAAATCTCAGGGTTGTTTTGATTTGCATTTCCCTAATGACTAATGAAGTTGAGCATTTTTTAAGATGCTTCTCCCCCATCTGAAGTTCTTCAGGTGAGAATTATTTGTTTAACTCTGTACCCCATTTTTTAATACGGTTATTTGAGTTTCTGGAGTCTAACTTCTTGAGTTATTTATATATATTGGATATTAGCCCTCTATCTGATGTAGGGTTGTTGAAGATCTTTTCCCAATTTGTTGGTTGCCGATTTGTCCTTTTGATGGTGTTCTTTGCCTTACAGAAACTTTGAAAGTTTATGAAGTCCCATTTGTCAATTCTTGATCTTAGAGCATACGCTATTGGTGATCTGTTCAGAAACTTTCCCCCTGTACCGATGTCCTCAAGGGTCTTCCCCAGTTTCTTTTCTATTAGCTTCAGAGTGTCTGGCTTTATGTGGAAGTCCTTGATCCATTTGGAGTTGAGCTTAGTACAAGGAGACAAGGATGGATCAATTTGCATTCTTCTGCATGCTGACCTCCAGTTGAACTAGCACCATTTGTTGAAAAGGCTATCTTTTTTCCATTGGATGTTTTCAGCCTCTTTGTCGAGGATCAAGTGGCCATAGGTGTGTGGGTTCATTTCTGGATCTTCAATCCTGTTCCATTGACCCACCTGCCTGTCACTGTACCAATACCATGAAATTTTTAACATTATTGCTCGGGAGTATTGCTTGAGGTCAGAGATACTGGTACCCCCCAGAATTTCTTTTATTGTTGAGAATAGTTTTAGTTATCCTGGGATTTTTGTTATTCCAGATGAATTTGAGGATTGCTCTTTCTAACTCTGTGAAGAATTGAGTTGGGATTTTGATGGGTATTGCATTGAATCTGTATATTGCTTTTGGCAAAATGGCCATTTTAACTATATTAATCCTGCCGATCCATGAGCATGGGAGGTTTTTCCATTTTTTTGAGGTCTTCTTCCATTTCCTTCTTCAGAGTCTTGAAGTTCTTGTCATACAGATCTTTCACATGTTTGGTAAGAGTAACACCAAGGTACTTTATATTGTTTGTGCCTATTGTGAAGGGAGTCATTTCCCTAATTTCTTTCTCAGCCTGCTTATCCTTTTAGTATAGGAAGGCTACTGATTTGCTTGAGTTGATTTTATAACCTGCCACTTTGCTGAAGTTGTTTATCAGCTGTAGGAGCTCTCTAGTGGAGTTTTTTGGGTCACTTAGGTAGACTATCATATCATCTGCAAATAATGATAGTTTGACTTCTTCCTTTCCAATTTGTATCCCTTTGACCTCCTTATGTTGTCTAATTGCCTGAGCTAGTACCTCAAGTACAATATTGAAAAGATAAGGAGAAAGGGAGCAGCCCTGTCTAGTCCCTGATTTTAGTGAAATTGCTTCAAGTTTCTCTCCATTTAGTTTGATGCTGGCTACTGGTTTGCTGTATATTGCTTTTACTATGTTTAGGTATGGGCCTTGAATTCCTGTTCTTTCTAAGACTTTAAGCATGAAAGGATGCTGAATTTTGTCAAATGTTTTTTCAGCATCCAATGAAATGACCATGTGGTTTTTTTCTTTGAGTTTGTTTATGTAGTGGATTGCATTGATGGATTTACGTATATTGAACCAACCCTGCATCCCAGGGATAAAGCCTACTTGATCATGGTGGATGATCGTTTTAATGTGTTCTTGGATCCGGTTGGCAAAAGTTTTACTTTGTGTGGTTTTGGTATCAGCGTAATTGTGGCTTCATAGAAGGTATTGGGTAGTGTTACTTCTGTTTCTATTTTGTGGAATAGTTTGAAGAGTATTGGTGCTAAGTCTTCTTTGAAGGTCTGATAGAATTCTGCACTGAAACCATCTGGTCATGTGCTTTTTTTTGGCTGGAAGAATTTCTATGACCCCTTCTATTTCCTTAGGGGTTATGGGACTGTTTAGATGATCTATTTGATCCTGATTTAATTTTGGTATTTGGTATCTGTCAAGGAAATTGTCCATTTCCTCCAGATTCTCCAGTTGTGTTGAGTATAGGCTTTTGTTGTAGGATCTGATGATTTTTTGGATTTCCTCAGTTTCTGTTGTTATATCCCCCTTTTCATTTCTAATTTTGTTAATTTGGATACTTTCTCTGTGCCCTTTGGTCAGTCTGGCTAAGGGTTTATCTATCTTGTTGATTTTCTCAAAGAACCAGCTCCTGGATTCGTTGATTCTTTGTATGGTTCTCTTTGTGTCCACTTGATTGATTTCAGCCCTGAGTTTGATGATTTCCTGTCTTCTACTCCTCCTGGGGGAATTGGCTTCTTTTTGTTCCAGGGCTTTCAGGTGTGTTGTTAAGCTGCTAGTGTATGCTCTCTCCATTTTCTTTTTGGAGGCACTCAAGGCTATGAGTTTTCCTCTTAGCACTGCTTTTATTGTGTCCCAAAGATTTGGGTATTTTGTGCCTTCATTTTCATTAAATTCTAAAGAGACTCTGATTTCTTTCTTTATTGCTTCTTTGGTCAAGGTGTCATTGAGTAGAGTATTGTTCAGCCTCCATGTGTATGTGGGCTTTCTGTTGTTTTTGTTGCTATTGAAAACCACTCTTACACCATAGTGATCTGATAGGAGGCATGGGATTAGTTCGATCTTCTTGTATTTGTTGAGGTCTGTCTTGTGACCAATTATATGGTCGATTTTGGAGAAGGTGCCATGAGGTGCTGAAAAAAAAGGTATATTCTTTTGCTTTAGGGTGAAATGTTCTATAAATATCAGTCATATCCAATTGGTCCAAAGCTTCAATTAGATTTACTGTGTCCCTGTTTAGTTTCTGTTTTCCTGATCGGTCCATTGAGGAGAGTGGAGTGTTGAAGTCCCCCACAATTATTGTGTTAGGTGAAATGTGTGCTTTGAGCTTTAGTAAAGTTTCTTTTATGAATGAGGGTGCCCTTGCATTTGGCGCATAGATGTTCAGAATCGAAAGTTCTTCTTGGTGGATTTTTCCTTTGACCAGCAAGAAGTGTCCTTCTGTATGACTTCTGTAAAGTCCTTTTGATGACTTTAGGTTGAAAGTCACTTTTATCTGACTTTGGCTTACTCTGGCTCGTTTCCCGAGACCAGTTGATTGTAAAATTGTCTTCCAGCCTTTTACTCTAAGGTAGTTTTTGTCTTTGACATTTAGGTGTGTTTCCTGTATGCAGTAAAATGTAGGGTCCTGTTTCCTTATCCAGTCTGTTAGTCTATGTCTTTTCATTAGGGAATTGAGTCCATTGATGTTAAGCGATATTAAGGAATAGTGATTATTACTTCCTGTCATTTTTTATGTTCTTTTTATATTTGAGTGGTTATCTTCTTTTGGGTTTGATGAGGGAAGGTTACTATCTTGCTTTTTCCAGGGTGTAGTTTCCCTCCTTGTATTGGAGTTTTCCTCCTATTATTCTTTGCAGAGCTGGGATTGTGGAAAGATATTGTGTAAACTTGGATTTGTCATGGAATGCCTTGTTTTCTCCATCTATGGTGATTGAGAGTTTGCTGGGTATAGTAGTTTTGGCTGGCATTTGTGTTCTCTTAGAGTCTGCATGAGATCTGCCCAGGATCTTCTAGCTTTCATGGTCTCTGGTGAGAAGTCTGGTATGATTCTGATAGGTCTTCCTTTATATGTTACTTGGCCTTTTTCTCTTACTGCCTTTAATATTATTTCTTTGTTTAGTGCATTTGAGGTTTTAATTATTATGTGGTGAGAGGTATTTCTGCTTGGGTCCAGTCTGTTTGGAGTTCTGTAAGCTTCTTGTATATTCATAGGCATCTCTCTCTTTAAGTTGGGAAAGTTTTCTTCCATAATTTTGTTGAAGATATTTGCTGGCCCTTTCAGTTGTAAATCTTCACCCTCATCTATACCTATAATCCTTCGATTTGGTCTTCTCATTGTGTCCTGGATTTCCTGGATGTTCTGGGATACAAGCTTTTTGCATTTTGCATTTTCTTTGACTGTTGAGTCAATGGTTTTTATGGTATCTTTGGCATCTGAGATTCTTTCTTCTATCTCTTATATTCTGTTGTTTATATTTGCATCTATGGCCCCTGACTTCTTCTCAAGGTTTTCTATCTCCAACGTTGTCTCCCTTTGTGATTTCTTAGTTGTTTCTACTTCTGTTTTTAGATCCAGGATGGTTTTGCTCAGTTTCATCATTTGTTTGTTTGTGTTTTCCTGTAATTCTTTAAGAGATTTTTGTGTTTCCTCTTTCATGACTTCTGCCTCTTGACTCAAGTTCTCCTGCATTTCTTTTAAGTTTTTTTTTTTTTTTTTTTTTTTTTTTTTTTTTTTTTTGCGTTTCTTCTTTATTGACTTCTATGTCTTGAGCCTTATTCTCCTGCATTTCTTTAAGTGATTTTTGTGTTTCCATTATACGGGTTTCTAGCTTATTCATGTTCCCCTGTATTTCATTAAGAGATTCATTTATGTCCTTTTTGTGTTCTTCTAGCAGCATCATGACCAGTGATTCTAAATCTAAATCTTGTTTCTCTGGTGTGTTGGCATAACCAGGACTTGCTGATGTTGGAGAGTTTGGTTCAGATGCTGCCATATTGCCTAGATTTCTGTTAGTAGTGTTCCTGCGTTTGCCCTTCGCCATCTTGTTCTCTGGAGTTAGTTGGTCTTGTCTCTGGCTGGTGTTTGAGCCTCCTTAGGGGCTCTGGGGCTATTTCTGCAACACTGGATGGCTGGGTTTCCCCTGTAGCAGATTGCTGATGTGCTGTCCTCCTCTTGGGTGCCCTTGCAGCCCTAGTGTGCTTTGCCCCAGATTGTGTCTGTGAACCAGATGGTGCCCGTTTGCTCCTTCAGGGAGTGCTGAAGGGTGTATGCTGAAGGGTATATGCTGCGGGGACCTTTTCCACGTGCTCATCACTCTGCTGGGCAGTCGATCTCCCAACCGGGTTGGTGCACACAAGGCTAGCCTAGCTGCTCAGGCCCTGAGTCTAGGCAAAAGCCTGGGAGACCAAGGTCCGAGCAAAGTTCCCCTTGGGCTATGAATATTAATTGGGTCTGTCAGGTGGCCAGGATGGCGGACGAGTGTGCGTGCTCCCTGAAAGTGCCAGGAGAGTCTGCTGGGCTAACAACCTCCTGGGCGGGTTGACACACAGATGGCCCACTGAGCAGCCCAGTTCTTGGGGTCAGTCCAGGGCCTGTTTGGGGCCTAGACCCCCGCTATGTTAGCCTCGGGCTATGCCTGTTAGCCGGCTTTGCCTGGTCCTGTAGGCAAAATGGCAGCTTGTGCCAGGTCCGGGCAAAAAACCTCCTGGCTGTGTTGGCACCCCCGATGGCCCCCCCGAACAGCCCAGGGCCTGAGTGCAGGCCAACGCCGGTCGGGCTTAGACCCCCACGATATTGGCCTCGGGTTATATTTGCGTACCTCAGTCTGTCTGATCTCTCTGGAGTCCGAGAACCAAGATGGAGGCGAGTCTAGTGACTGGCTGGAGGCAGAGTTCTGAAGTGGCTTCTGTGCGGTGAAAGGCACCGTAAATCCTCTGCTGCTTGCAGCCCGGCTGGCCAGCGATGGTCAGTGGTCATGGGCGCAGGGCCTGCCTGGACCCTGTCACCTTGGTTCCACTGCTGATGGCCCTTCAGCTGGACCAGCCACTGCTGCTGCCACCGCCGCCCGCGTCTGCCTTTTGAGTAACTCAGTATGCAGGGAAGATGAGCTTATCAACCAAAGAAGGAAAGGGGCTGTGAGCCTCAGTGTGAGCCTTAGCGCATGCTGCTTACACCAGGTCCACTCTCTCCTGCTGTAGCCTGGTCTACAGAGTGAGTTCCAGGACAGCCAGGACTACACAGAGAAACCCTGTCTCCAAAAAGAAAAAAATCAACAGCTTTGAGAAAAAATAACTCAAAGAAAATATTATTTCTAAAGATGTATGTTTACTTTTATGTGTGTGTGTGTGTGTGTGTGTGTGTGTGTGTGTGTGTGTGTGTGCGCGTAGGTGCCCATGAGAAGTTTTAGGCAGTTGTTCTATAACATGGGTTTCTAGAACTAAACACAAGTCCTCCAGATGAGCCTGTGTGTGTGTGTGTGTGTGTGTGTGTGTGTGTGTGTGTGTGTGTGTGTATACAGAAGTTTTGGCCATTTTAGAAATTATTGGAAATTATGTCCAAATTCTAAGCCAAAGTTTCCCCCTCCACCCCCAGAATATAAAATATTTAATAGACTTCTCCACTTTTCATTTGTTCAACGGCAAGGATAGAGACACAGTTTCCAAGCCAAAACTCATTTAACAACTTTTTTGCAAGCTCAAGTGACAACTTTTAACATCAAACATTCTAATAGAATCTGAAGACACTTTAACCTGTTCATGTTGAAGAATGATGGCTGGAAAAATACTAAATATTTGTTTTCTGCAACTATATCATTATGCTTCTGCAAGAGTAGAAAAGTTGGTGTGCCAAGTGAAAACAAGGGAATTCTTAGCATGCAGCAGTCTTAGGTCAGAGCTGGGGGTTTGAAGGCTGCATCCCATGGCACAGATGTGCACGTGCTGATGAGTGTGTGTACCACTGCAGTGCAGCATAGGAGGGGGAGGCCAGAAACAACTCAGAATTCATCCACACACTGGACCTCGAATTCATTCTTGGTGGTTGCACATTAAGAAACCCTGTACTCTTACAGTAAATGAGCATTTAATTTCCAGTTGTAGAAATTACTTTCTATGAGTCATACATTCAGCTGTAGGGCCCCATGCAGAGTCATGATGGTAGACGAAGTTCTAAGAGGCATGAAGCTGGGAAATGAATTTCAATGTTGAATGGATTCTCACACACATCAATCAATGCTGAGGACTCAAAAAATACAACAGTGACATTGACCTGCATGAAGAAGGGAGATTGAAAACTGTACAAGACTGTAGGAAAAAGAGGGCCATAGGGGCCAGTTTATGCTTAGACATTGCCCTCATATGGATATCCACCATGACTGATACTGTATATCTGGGAGGGTATGACTCAGTACAAAATGGCTGATAAGCAATTCTGGTAGAGTGCCAATTTTGTGTCATTCTGCATAAATATTGCCTTGGGCTCAAAAGCCTTAGGTCCTCACCTTCACCTTTACCAGTGTGTGTGTGTGTGTGTGTGTGTGTGTGTGTGTGTGCATGTCTGTGTGTGTGTCTGTGTGTGTGTGTATGTCTGTGTGTATGTCTGTGTGTGTGTGTGTGTGTGTGCATGTCTGTGTGTGTGTCTGTGTGTGCGTGTGCGTGTGTGATATTCTGCATGTGTTCCTGCACCTGTCTGTGCACAGCCTCTATTAGTGGCATGAGCTTGGGTGCCCGTCAGCACCTGCCTATCCAGAGGTCTGTTTGGCAGCCTTTGCCCAGCAAGTACAGTATTTCTTATCTGCCCATGACTCCTCATGATCTTTTTAAACTTGCTGGCCTCCCATGATCCCCTTCAGTCCCGGGCCCCAGAGCTTAGACTTCACAAAACCTTTGAAAAACCTGCTTGCTCTGTGCTATAAGCTTTTGATGGGAAGACATTAAGTGTCATCTAAGCTATTATTGATGATGTTTCACAAAGAAGCTGAACACCTTCATCTCATGTTTCTGATACCCTAGGTCTCGTCTACTAAATGTAGCTCTCCTCTTTTCCTCATTTCCACATGCAGCTGCAAAGGGAGGCTAGGATACTTAAAGCTCTGATGAAAAATGTATGAGGGTCACAGAACAATCACAGTGTCTGTTGGTTATGAAGATCACTCTGCAGGACTTCAGTAAAGTGGGGACAACCCAGCTCTAAAGACTAGTGGGACTGAGGACGGCTTGGTGGGTAAAATCACTATCAGTACAAACAGGGCGACCCAATTCAAATCTCTAGAACCACATTAAAATGCCGGATTTGCATGAGCACACACAGACAGACACACAGAGAGACACACATGAAAAGCTGGACTTGGATGAGCATACACAGACAGGCACACACACAGAGATACACACAGACACACAAAGACATATATACACACACACACATAAAAAGATGGACTTGGGTGAGCACGCACAGGCAGACAGACACACATATACAGAGATGGACACACATAAAATATTGTGTCTGTATTTGCCTGGACTTGGCTGAGCACAGACAGACAGATGGATAAGACAGACACACAAAGACATACACACAGACTTATACACAGATATAAAAAGCTGGACTTGACTGAGCAGACACTCATGCAACACACATACACACACACACACACAGTCAGCTAATAATTATATTTTAAAGGCTACTGGACAGAGTTAGGTGTGGTGGTTTAGTGCCTATAATCTCAGCACTAGGGAGACTGGGGCTCTAACAGCAAGTTCCAGGACAACGTGGGCCGTCTAGAAAGAACCTGTCTTGAAAAATGAACAAGAAATCCAGCCTAATCAGTAGATGGCATGTTGGTTTGGATACTGAAACTGAAGGTAATGATCCCATGTGTTGCTAGGTTTCTGCAATGTTCACTGAAAGAAAGGTTTAGAGTTGTTCAACCAGTCACAAGCCTCCCAGGAAAAATCCGATGTCATAAGAGAGGAAGATGAGGTCAGAAGGAGCCGGCCCGAGCCTGACCTGGGATGTGCATTGAATTGTAGTGTTGTTGGAGCTCGCTGAAAAGCTAGCTCCAGGATGGGGATTGACCCACCACTCACACCCGAGCAAGCACAGTAAGCTTAGTGTTCTCCAAGACCCCCTTTCCGGGGTGGGCTGTCCCCCCAAAATCTGTGACAGGAAAGAACAGCAAAAAGACTCCAGACACAACAGCTCCAAGGTAAGCAGAGGTTACCATTGTTCACCCCACTGTGGAAATGTTCCCACAGTGGGAAAGAGAAGCTTCAGGCTCATCCGTGGGAAATCTGTGAGAGAGGAAGCTTTTCCAGACACTCCAGCTGACCGCTTCTGTCTCCCTGGTCTGTTTCTGCTGAACTCTGAAGCCCTGAGCTTGATGCTACTTTTATAACATGTGTTCTTCACCTTAGCAGCCTCTCCTGGGGGCCCTCTGCTCTGTTGGCAACTCCGAGTAACTACCTTGAAGGACTTCCTTGCCAGTTCTCTGTTGGGCACTCTCTGTGCCCTGTGTGGTTGATTTTATAGATGTGTGCCTACTATGTTCTTTGATTCTTTTACTTTGGCTTACTATACACTTAATAAGATCGGTGGTTTAAAATAAAAATTTACAGCAATCATAGATTATTCTCCAGGTGGGACAGGGCACGATATAAGGAACTGACCTGTAGATCCCAGTCCTGAGCACTGGTTTCGGTTTCATCTGTAACATGAAGATGGTGACAGATGCTTTGCTGAACACATACACGTGAGCTCACCCATGCAGATGTGAGTACACAAAGTGCTGAACACAGTCCCTGAGTCCCTGAAACAAAGTGCTGCACACAGCCAGTCCCTGAGTACCTGGAAGACAGAAGGACAAAACAACACTCTCATTTTTACAACTGTGTAAGAACAGGGGGGAAAAATCAGAGGAGACTCATAAATGTGACAATCCAGTGTGATCAGCGAAGACTTTGCCTGCGCAATCATGGGACAGATGCTGCAGTTCATTAAGGGCCTAGGAGATGGCAGGTCTTTGACAGGCACAATGTCAGTCAATCAGTGTAGGGGTGTGGCAGGACACAGCAGAGAGCACTTCTAAGAGCTGCTGATTGCAGCAGCGACTGTGGTTTTCTTCCTACAGGACACAGCCGGCACTGGGCAGTGATTCTAACTCAGATCAACAGCTTGTTCTATCTCTGGGGCATCTGGGATATTTTCACCAAAAAAATTGGAGATTTTGAAGAGGATTTTCAAACTCGACAGTTTCCTTTTATATCTTACTATATCTTTGATTCTGAATTCAGAGGAGATGCACTTTAGTTTCTCTGCCTCCCCTTTTGTTTGAGTACAGTACAAAGAGAAATCAAATTTTAATAACTACTATTATTATGTGTTTACATATAATGAGGCTATTTCCATGTTCGCGCAGATGGTCCGGAATAGCTAAATGTTATTACAACCCATTCTCCTGAATGCGGAGCTTCTCGACTAGATTTTCTGATCTCTATCAATAAAATATTGCTGTTTTGGTATCCATTTTTTGTAATCAGTCCTACGCTCCACTGAAAGTTTGCTGAAACTGAATTGCACATGTTCCTGACAGAGGGAAGTGAGAGGAAGGTTTTCGTGGTGAGAGCGTTTGCTCCTACATTCTAAATCAGCAAAGCTAGCTGATCACTAGTTAGCGGCAGTCTGAAAAAAAAATGGCAGAGTGAAGAGTAAAGCAAAAACAAAAATGTTGCACCCTCCAAGATGTCACACAGTCTCCCGTCCCTCTTCTGAACATCTTACTCTATCCGCTTTGAACCTACACTTCATTTGTTGCCACAGAGAGTGTGTCGTTTGTCTCAGCACGTCGCTAAAACAACTACATAAGAGCTTGGGGGTGGGAGGAGCATGGCAGCTCAAGTAAGGTGGAACCAAAGAAGAGTTGGTCTACTTAGGGGAGAGGGGAAAAGAAAAGGAGGAACACATCCTGGATGTGCTCGCACCTAGATCTCTCAGCGTGATTTAAGAAGACCATTGTTCTACCCTCCTGTACCCTTTAAGTTAATTATCAGCTATAGGAACTATGAACTCCCACCCCTTCTACCCAGTTATTGTGGCCTCTTTAGAAGTTGGAGCCTTGAAGGAGGAAATAAATGGTCATGGGATCATGGCCTGAGCCTTGGGGTTTGCTAGGCTGGTACGACTTCCTATTCCCTTTACTTCCTGACTACAGATACAGAGGATCAGCTGATGATGACTCACACCCCAGCCTCTGGCTATGCATCACGGTCTGTATCTCCCAAACTGTAAGATACAGTAAGCCCTTTCTCCACCCTGAAGTTGCTTCTTCTTGGGTATATTACAATCAGACGTGTATGTACCCTACAGCCTGCCATTTATTTTATTTTCGCCATCCTCTGGCTCTGCTTGCCTAATATATTGTTCTCCCCAGTCTTGGCTCCTTTATTTCCCATAGGAAAAAAATGGGATGATATTTCCTTCCCTGACTGCGGTGGAT
Source organism: Apodemus sylvaticus (assembly GCF_947179515.1). Lineage (NCBI taxonomy): Eukaryota > Metazoa > Chordata > Mammalia > Rodentia > Muridae > Apodemus > Apodemus sylvaticus. The sequence goes on along the minus strand of NC_067479.1, from coordinate 4,829,587 downwards.
AGAATGTGGCCCCTGCCTGTCCAGAGTCACATGTTTAAGCCTGATCGTCAACAACAAAGGACTTGAGGAGAAGGCACTTGGAAGATGAGCAGGTTATAAAACGGACCCTTGAGGGACTTCATGAATGAGACCAGTGTTCTTATGAGGAAACACGGGAGAAAGATCATCTGTCTTTCCGTCTCCCTCAGTAGTGAGGACACAAAAGATGGACATCCGCAAACCAGGAAGAGGCCTTCACCAGACACCGGATTTTCTATCCCTTGACCTTGGGGGTCTCAGCCCTAGTGCTGTGAGAAATAATTAGTTATTCTTAAGCCACCAAGTCTGTGATAATTTCATAATGTCAACTCAGATGGATGAGGGAAATGACCTTTCCTAGCGGTGCTGAGCTTTCTCTGCTTGTTGCTTTTCTAATTAAATATATTTTAGTTATAATGTAATATGGTGAAAAATGTATAATGTTGTCATTGACACCAGAGTTCCTCTTAAGGAAAGAACTGTTTTTAATTAGAAAAACACACTGAAAAGTTGAAGCTAACAGAAATTAGAACCTGCAGGGGTAGTAGTGTAACGGAAACAACATAGGAACAAGTTAAAGCTCATGTCTCCAGCAGACACGAGTTATAAAGCTATGGGGGAAGGGAGATGAGGGTATACGGAGGTAATAGGGGTGGAAAACACACAGATACACAGAGAACATGGTGGAAGTTTCCAGAGGGAGAGAGATTTACATTAATGAAAATATCTAATATTCAACCTCTGTTAAGACAATCCTTGTGTGTCCCTGTCCAGCTTAGCCTGATGGAAGGCCATTGTACTGACTGGTTTTGTGTGTCAACTTGACACAGGCTGGAGTCAGCACAGAGAAAGGAGCCTCCCTTGAGGAAACACCTCTATGAGATCCAACTGTAAGACATTTTTTCAATTAGTGATCAAGGGGGGAGGGCCCATTGTGGATGGTGCCATCCCTGGGCTAGTGGTTGGGTTCTATAAGAAAGCAAGCTGAGCAAGCCAGGGGAAGCAAGCCAGTAAGGAGCATCCCTCCATGGCCTCTGTATCAGCTCCTGCTTCCTGACCTGCTTGAGTTCCAGTCCTGACTTCCTTTGTTGATGAACAGCAATGCGGAAGGTGTGAGCTGAAAAAAACATTTGCCTCCACAACTTGCTTCTTGGTCATGATGTTTGTGCAGGAATAAAATCCCTGACTAAGTCACCCTATGTTGGCACCTCAAGAGCAGAACTTTTGAGACACAAAGAAAAAACATTTTCTCTTGTACATCAACTAACACCAGATCTGAGAGGGGGGGCATAGAGAAAAGAAAACATAGAGGAGGGGAAAAAAAACAACTTCAAAGAAACTGGATCACCAGAATTGACAGAGAAATTAAAAAAAATAAATACCATCTTCCCCATCCTAGATCCTCTACTCATCACAGTGAAGTACACTGGGTCATTTCCACACCTATTCCCATGAAATTAGGGTTACTTCTGCGGTCCCCTGGGACTCCTCCTGTATTTGATATTCTATGAATCTAAACCTTACTCTGAGGTGGGTAGAAACAATGACTTATGTCTTATTGTAGAAAATCTTTGGTGATATAGACTAATTTGAATGATTATTTACACATAGGGGACTATACAAATAATGATAACCGTTTAGCACCTCAGACAAAAGCAAATTCAGAGAGGCATTATCAGGGCAGCAAGATTTGTTGAAATTTCTCTGGCAATTTTGTAGCATGTTCTAAAAATTATAATGTGCCTTGAGATTACTACTAGGGATAGATACAAGGTGTAGGGACAATTATATCATTAGACTATTTTTTAAAATACAGATATAAAAACAGACTGATAACACAGCCCCTGTGCCTAAGGATACAGGCCTGCTTGCTATGAGCTAACAGCAACTTCTCATTCTTCCCAAACCTGGCAGTTTAAAGACAGTTAACACAGGCTGTCAAAGAACTATTGATGCTGAGAAATTGCTCCAATCAATTGATTAGCATGCAATTATTTGGAAGCAAAATATTGAGTTGTTTCTGTTTATTTGCCAGAGGCAATTATCTGATTGTGTTTAAGTAACTCCTCTCACAAAGGGGGTGACTGGGAAGGAGTTTGATGCTGACTGGACCCACCCATCTAAGTGACAGACACAAGTTCTATTTTGCAACTGAGAAACTTATCAGAGGGAAGAAAGGAACGGGTATCAGTTCTACAATGATTTTGATGTTGTTAAGTCAGTTTTCTACCACATATTAAATGTATGTACTTAGAACCAATAGAGTCCTGTACAGAATTCCAGCATGACCTCAAATGTTGTTTCTATCACTTACTAGTTATAAGATCACCTAGACAGATGAGCAGATGGACAATCATACACAACATTCACACATTCGCGTACACACTCACACACACACACACACACACACACACACACGTATGTGCTATCTCACTCTTTGTTGTAGGGATTAAGTGAATTAGAACAGATAAACACAAAAGGATGTTCTTGGTACACGGCTAGGACTATAAATGCTAATCATTGGTTTGGCTGGAAGATATTTGATTGGAAAATACAAGCAGGTACTCCGTCATGACAGATACAAGCTGGTGCCCCATCATGACAGAGCATGTTTGTGACAGTTGCTAAAGCCAGCTCTCTACAGAAGTCCTAGAACTTTAGTCTCATAAATGCAGCATCTAGTTCTTAAAATACCTTGTTAATGTGGATAAAGCACCTTGGATATTAAAATTGACATCGTTAAGTTTCTTTAATTATTTATTTAGAATGGCCATAAAAATCTATCACACATTGATGTCAGGAGCCATCATAGGACAAGCTCATAACTAGCAGGTGATCTTCCTGAGATGACCGGCTTAGATTAACCTCTAAAATGGACCTCTGGTAGGCAAGGCCCAAAAAAATCATTTTAGGAAAGATTCATACCATTAATATTCATTTCCTGTTATTATTAAACATATTTGACAATCACTTGGTATTAGCACACCTTTTTTGAGCACACCTCTGCAGATGTACAAAGATGTACTGGTGATGTTATATAGACAAATAGATGACTTCTTAATTCTTAATGATGATTCTGTAAGAATTCCTAAAACTAAATCAGTGATTATTAAACTCTTTTATAGTAGGACTGCTATTACATGCTTTCTGATAGTCAAAACTTCAGTGAGGACTCTGTCAATTTTCCATGTGTCAACAGTTAATTGCTTCTTAGATACTGAACAGACTGTTTACTACTCAGAGAACATTCCAAAAGGTTGTAAAACCATTAACCTAGGGTCATAACAAGGGAACTAATGATTTATTAAAGGTGTTAGGACAGAAGATAAAGTGTTCTCTGGATTTATCTATACAAAGCTTCACTAATAACTTAGTTATGCTTTTAACTCTCAGTGCACCTGTGGAGCTGTGACAGGTGATGAAGGTTTAGCCAGATAATCACGTCTAATCGATATGCATGTAAACATTCACTGTGGTAAACTTCTTATTCAATTTATGATTTGAACTTATGAATAAACTGTGATAAACTCTTAAACATGTGATCATGTACTCTGAAAGATATATAAGTGTTGAGAACAGAAAGGTGCATGAATTTCCCTTATCCCACATAGGATTTTTCTGCTTTTCCCCTTTTTCTTAGAGAGCTTTCATAGGTAACTTTTGACAACTTAGAAATAAATACTAAAATCACTTTTCAAAGTGTCCCCTTTCTTCCTAAAACTTCAACTAGCAGGCTGAAGTTTGGAGCCACACAATTCCTGTGGAGATAGAACAAAAATTACATTACTTAATCCCCTGCTGTTAGGCTACAGGTGTTAATCACCTAAACCAGCAGCTTTTATCCCCTCAGAATGAGCAAGAAAGTTGGTAGGACTTTTTGGAAGTTATCATCAGCATTCAGTTTAGTTAGAGAGGTAGAGCATCTGGAGACTTTCAGTCTTTAAAGTCATACCAGAGTCCTACTATGTGTCCCACTTCAATCTGCTCCAGGCCAGGAAATTCCTTGCACATTGACACTAATAATGCATTCTTATGTAAAATAATTATAACTATCAAAGGAGGAGATAATGAGAACAAGGCTTATTTTACACTTTTCATAAAACCTCTTTCTTATCTGGCTTTGTAGATGACAGCAGCCTCCAATTTGATGTGGTTTGATATGTTGTTTTGGTTGAGTTTTATAAAGAATATCCATCTACACACAGATGTGTCCAGGAATGACAGGCATATTTTGGAAGGCTTTTCAGATAATTTTGGGTGTTTCTCTTTGATATCACACTGAAACTCAATGGATAACAGTTCCTTAAAGGTGTGTTGTGAAGTGAAATCTAGAATTGTATCAATAATCTTTTCATTTCTTTTACATTAAAACCCAGGAGTCCATCTGTGACTAAACTGTATCTTCACCTTTGAATTTCAGATGTCATTCATCAGTCAGTTGGAAATTCACTAATTTATATATTTTCCTAATGTTGAAACATTTTCTTATTTTCTACAAAAAAGCTATTATGTATTACTATTACCACAAATATAAAAATCACCTTTATGAATCAAAACTTTGTTAAATGTAATTCGGCTATATTCTAATTTTCATTTGGAAGCTTGAACTTTATCATTGGAAATAAGTGTCGTCAGTTGCGCTTCTGGAAATGAGAGATGCACTTTGACGGTTTTCAGGGAATGTCTGACAAGTGCTGATAGCCACAATTTGTCTGTCCGCTATCTTTTAGGGAAAGGGCTGCCCAGTGGAAAGCAGATAGTTCGACCTGAAACTCAAGCATTTGCACAAGTGTGCTTACACAGACACCTATGGGTTTTAGAATGCTAAAGCTATTTCTACACCACCCCAAATTTAGTCCAAATAGCAGGTTTTAAAAGGTGCAACTCAGAAATGATGGAGAGAAGGAGGAGGAGAAGGAGAAAGAGAAGAAAATTCTCTGGTTAGTAAGTAACATTCTTGATGAGTCAGGGGCTCCCCTCTTCCAGGTCCATATGGATATAAAAATACAATGACTATGTATAGCTTATTGCCACAGTTTACATCCACCCCATTTATATCGGCAGAATAAATGGAGCACACTGAGAAAGGCATTGACATCATTAACCTAGATTTGACCGCTGGATTCCCAGATAGAACTCACAGAAGTCCAGATCTGTGGATCACAGCCCTAGAGTCAAGGCTTACGGGATCACATGGCAAACAAATCATTAAATTGTTTCAGGCCAGTGCTCAGATAAACCAGGTAAGCCCAGGGCCAAATGCATACGATTTGATTCAATATGAGACTGTTCCAAGTGTTTAACTTAGTGACTGGAACACTATAATGAGCAAATTATGTGCAAGCAAACACTGTTGCTGGGGCCTGCCCACACTCTTCTCTGGTTAAGGAGATTCTTTGGGTTTGGTATGTGATGGAAGCCACTGAAATTTTAATTAAACTTTGGTTTTAAAACAATTAATAGGAGGAAAATGTATCTTCATAGAAATACTCAGCATCGGTTTAACTGAAGCCTCAGTGAAAACAAGCTTTATATGATCACTTACTATAAGAAAGCATCCAGGTGGTTGTGAGATGGAAGTGAGGGGCAGGAAGCGCTGGGTCCATCAGGCCAGAGCTGAACTTTACTTCCTGACAGGGCTCCAAGCAACATCTTCCAGGTGCCTAGAATCTGCAGACATGGAGGCTTTCTGTCATTACAGAGGGGATGGCATAGATGTCTGTCTCCTTAAAGCTGAGGTAATGCTGTGCATTCTCAGATCCACAGTCTGGAAGGTAAGGTCCATTAATAGTGAGAGTTGGAATCTACTTGGTGTTGGCTTTGTATGAAGCATTCTTCATAACCCCTATAGGGATCCAGGACTAGTCTGGGCCACCTGAAAACACGGCCTTACGGATGACCTCATCTCCTTCCCATAATAACATCGGTGGGCTAGAACAATAAATGCTAATGAAGAGCGTCCTCGCTTTACAGAAGCAGCTCAACCTGTAACCGAAGTTGTAGACCCTGAACAAAGCATTGGAGTCTAACAACATGGCTCCATGCATGACCTTGGACAGGTCCCTTAGCTCCATCTGCAGTCATAATAATAGTGTCTAGTTCTACAGAGAAGTCTTCTGATGTAAAGGTTAATTCAGTACATGTATGCAAAGTGTTCCTACAAAACACTGCTTTTATGCCTGCTGTGTGGTCACTGTTGTGATCATAAAAAGAGAAAGTGTGAGAATATGTTCTCTGCCAGTGTGGGGGAAGGAGGTGCCTCAGCCGGGCCATGCGGAGGCATCCCTTCCCCACAAGGGACCAGACACATGCCGGACAGACAGACAGTATAGCACAGAATAGAGTTTATTCAGGGCACGGGGAGGGGAGTTAAGGGGGTGGTAGAGGCAGAGAAAGGCAGAGAGAGGGAGAGAGTAGAGAAGTAGAGGCCGGCCATGACCACGTGGGGGGGGGGAGGGGAGGAGAGCCCAAGGGGGCGAGAGAGAAGCTGAGAGTGAGAGCTTAAGAGATGCAAGAGAAGGAGGAGGGGCAAGAAGCCCCTTTTATAGTAGGCCAGGCCTACCTGGCTGTTGCCAGGTAACTGTGGAGAGGGGCGTGCCTGGCTATTGCCAGGTAACTGTGGGTGGAGCTTAGACAGAGCGCTAGCACAGTTACTGCACCTATGACCACCATCATTATCTAGATTTGCAGCTCTTAGTGAATTCTGACTTGAAATGCCTTCAGTGCAGTAGGCTCCAAGCATGCGCAAGTAGAGAATTCACGACATGAACTGTTTCTTTTACTGGAGTTTGATCATTGCAATTTCTCTCACTTAGAACTGTAGGCAAGAGTCCTTAAACGTTGGGGTCCCGAAGCCTTACTGCTGGATAGACATGGAAATCTCATCCAAAAGCTCCCAACTGCATCCAACTATGTTCCTGTTCATGAGGAAAAAAAACAGCAGTGATTGACATGATGAAATTTCCCACATGCGCACTATTCAGTGGGTCTGCCTCCATGAGTCCTACAGTGTGCACTATTCAGTGGGTCTGCCTCCGCGAGTCCTACAGTGCGCACTATTCAGTGGGTCTGCCTCCACGAGTCCTACAGTGTGCACTATTCAGTGGGTCTGCCTCCGCGAGTCCTACCGTGCGCACTATTCAGTGGATCTGCCTCCGCGAGTCCTACCATGCGCACTATTCAGTGGGTCTGCCTCCGCGTGTCCTACAGTGTGCACTATTCAGTGGGCCTGCCTCCGCGAGTCCTACCGTGTGCACTATTCAGTGGATCTGCCTCCGCGAGTCCTACCATGCGCACTATTCAGTGGGTCTGCCTCCGCGAGTCCTACCGTGTGCACTATTCAGTGGATCTGCCTCCGCGAGTCCTACCATGCGCACTATTCAGTGGGTCTGCCTCCGCGTGTCCTACAGTGTGCACTATTCAGTGGGCCTGCCTCCGCGAGTCCTACCGTGTGCACTATTCAGTGGGTCTGCCTCCGCGAGTCCTACCATGCGCACTATTCAGTGGGTCTGCCTCCGCGTGTCCTACCGTGTGCACTATTCAGTGGGTCTGCCTCCGCGAGTCCTACCATGCGCACTATTCAGTGGGTCTGCCTCCGCGAGTCCTACCATGCGCACTATTCAGTGGGTCTCCCCTCCGCGAGTCCTACCATGCGCACTATTAAAACAGGTGTTTCTCTACTTCATTTTTCAGGCTTGTTTTCCCTTCTAATTTGTCACAAGCTCCATTTAACCAAATAACTCTCAAGATAATTTTCTATTCTTTCTTGACAATTCCTCTCTTGACTTCTATTCTTCCTGCAGATTTGAAGTTAATGACTGTGAGTTAGAATAAACAAAACCTTCCTGTCTCCTTTGCGGCAGCCCTCATGCTCTCTCTCCGCTCTTCCCAGACAGGTGTGGCCTCAGGATAGGCTATTTTCTCTTCATGCACCAATGCTTATTAGAGTCCGCTAGTAGCTCACAGTGATTTTCATCATATGGAGGTGTTTTATACTTCAGTAGACACAGAGGGAATGTTTCTAGTAAAGAAGTATGTAACATTTCTACCAGTGCATCCCATCATGCAGCTGGACTCTTCCCATGATGCAACTGGACTCTAAGGCTTATGTTTGTTTCTCTGGGGAGACACGCAAAAGAACTGAAGGTAAATGACAGCCAGTAACAGTTCCTTGCTTCAGCACAAATGGGAGACAGAAACTGACCAGACTAGCAAACCACAGGGACTCCTTAACCCTCGTTCCTCAAAGCCCAGGGCACAGGAGGCCTCATGAAACCAGACTGTGGCTATATTCTCAAATCAAACCTCAAAACAGGGCATCCCACCACCTTTTTTCCACTCCCTTGTTCTCTTCCCAACCAAAGCAAGTTAGAAAAGTGGAGGCTTTTTAAAACATCTTTAAAGTTACTATACAGATTCTATTTTCATCACATTTATTTTTATAGACATGTTTTTGTGTATATGTGTGCCCACTCATTCTACAGCACACATGGGTGGGTCAGAGGACAGCCTGCTAGGGTCAGTCTCCCCTTCTACTCTGTGGATCCTTGGGAGAGGGGCTTGGTAGCAAGTATATTTACCAATTAATCTGCCTGCCAGCCATTGATGGCTTTTCATGAAGAACTCAAATGAGCAAAGATTTAAACAACAACAACAACAACAATATAAAAGATTTGATGACTTGGGTTAATCTAAGTTGTATATTATATGAAGAATCAATTCACCTCTATGGGCAAATGTATATGTTTACTAATTTTACCTATTCGATTCCTATTCAGGATGGAGAGATATGTTTCAAAGAGAGGACATACAAAGCATGCAGCCTCTGTATCTAAGGCAGCTCATCAAGCTTCTGTTCCTCAGGAGTCACTGGCATCAGAGGTACTTGTGTTTTTCATAGTTTTCCCTGCCCTCTACTGGTCATTTTGTTCCTGGCTTTTGAGTCAAGGTAAAGTACAACTCGGGAACAACTTTTGCCTAAGGGAAAACAGGAAGAATTGTGGTCTCTCATTGCAATACTTAAAGATATTTCTGGAGAGCCATTAAAGACAACGTGGACTCTAGTCACAAACAGGCAAGTGTACAGACAGGCATTGCTTTCCCATCCTCCTCCCTGTTCCCCAGCAGGAAGCTGTTCTGCTCCTTTAGGTTCCAGGCCAGACTCCATTACAAGGAAGGATTATTTCCATCAGAAAGAGAGCAGGAAAGGGTTGATTTTCCTTTGTCTGTTTTTTTTTTTTTTTTTCCTCTTTACGTTTCTGTCTCTTAGAAATGAATTCCAGTGGGAAAATGGAAGCAGTCACGTCAGAAACACAGGCCACAGGCATATCTTCAAGGCAGGGTTGTACTGTTATTTTTTTTCCTTCATGCTCCATGAGCTCTCTAGTAATCTGTTGGTTCTTATAGTTGGGTTTCCAAAACCCAAGGTGATTTGAGAAACATACTGAGAGGGAACAGCTGCACAACATAGTCAGAGGCAGACTGATTTGGGTACAGCTGCCAGGCCCTCGTGGTGCCTTCTGTATATTTTTGAGTTCTAGTAATTATTGGAAGTGACATCAGCTCTTGGTAATTAACCCCTCTGACACAAACAGAAGGTGTGCACTTCCTCCAGAGGCCTGGTGGTGGAGTGGAGAAGATGGTGCGGCTCTGCACTTCCAACCTCTCTTGGCAGCACTTAAAGGATAAAAATGATGATGTGGGAGCATTCAGATCTGGCATTTCATATTGTTCTGTGACGAGACAGCTATTGCTTCTGAAAGATGCAGGCACACAGGACCTGGACAAAGTTTCACAGACAGTGGAAACAAAGCAGCCTCCGAAGCCACAAAATGTCTCCAGGGCAGGGACAGTTTGACCCCCTCAAACAAAACAAAACAACAACATATAGAGCTAGGAGGATCTCTGAGAGCTCCAGGCCAGCCTGGTCTACACAGCTAGTTGTAGGATAGCCAGGGCTACACAGAGAGAAACTCTGTCTTGGGGACTTGGGGGCAGGGAACCAAACACAGAAATAAAAAACAAAACAAAAACCAAAAGACCTTCTTTTCTTGCATCATAGTTAAAATATTACTTTCTTAACTATTTATATTGTGGGATTGATCACATCATGGAGTACAGTATGTGTGTGTCTATGTGTGTCTGTGTAATTCTGTGTGTGTGCGTGTGTGTGTGTGTGTGTGTGTGCCTGTGTCTGTGTTTGTGTTGAAGGTAATAAAAAAAAAACACCCAATGAGTTCAGAAGAAAAAATAGGTAAAAATCAAGAACAGATAGTAAGAAAAATTTAAAAAAAAAAAGACAAAAATAAGAAAAGCTGCTCAAGCTTATTCAAAGACACAAAAATGTAAAACAACTAGAGCCAGTTGCCTCCAAAGAGAGAGAGAAAAATGCAAAGATCTTCATGGGGTGGGTGGAGTCACCAAGCAAAGAAAAGGGGACTTGGTGTTAGCTCATAAAGGCAATGAGTGCCTTTATGTGTATCTATGCCTCTTTGTACTCATGTAAGAAATCTTCAGACATTCTACATCTGCACAGCAGCTCAAGATCTTCTACTCTCTTAGTGGTATATTTTGAAGACTATAAAGTCAATGCTTTTATGTAGCTGAATTTCACAATATTTATTTGTTGTGGCTTGTTGGGGGGGGGTGAAGGAGCCTTATGGGATTCTTACAGATCATCTCTTCCATCATCTGAAGTGTTACTATACTATCATGTTTACAGCCGAAGGAGTTGCCATGACCCTCTCCCTCACACTGCACCCAAGAGCTGTGAGAAGTAGCTGTCCAGCCACTGATGTGGTTAAATCTTCCCGGCATCCATAAGAGACCATGTGGCTAATTCTTTTCCACAGAACATAAATGTAAGGGACATAGAATCTACACGGGAAGTATGTGCTCACATTCTGAGCCCTTTTCCATGACTAACTGCCTAAGCAGTCTCAGATCATGAGAGCTGGTGGAGCCACACTTAGAAGTTGTACCATCTCAGTCACTGCATGTAAGTGAATAGCCGTTTGCCATAAATGTCTTGTCTGTACTTCCAAAAGCTATGTGGTAACTCCCAAAAGCATTTGGAAGAGAACCTTGTAGGAGACATTTAGGTCATAAGGTCTGATCATTACCATGTCTTTACAGTGGAAATTTCCATCTAGGTAGGGCGCCTCATCTCTGCAGTCCCAGCACTTGGGAGGCTGAGGCAATAGAATTGCTGTGAGTTACAGGCCAGCTTGGGCTATAGACTGAGACCCTGACTTTGTAGATCAGATAGATGGTAGATATAGATGGATAGATAGATAGATGATAGATGAGATAGATAGATAGATAGATAGATAGATAGATAGATAGATAGATTGATTGATAGATAGATAGTACATACATACATACATACATACATTGTGGAAAATATTATATTCTTTTGGGATTATTTTTTACCTCACTTAGATCCTATAGTTTTAAAATAAAAGACACAAAACCTTTATATTTATAATAAGCCTTAAAGCACTAGAGATGGGCAAATATCAACTTTTTGTCTACTCCCTGTCTATAACCCCAATGAATCACTTGCCACGTTCTGCCTGGGCTGTTCCTACTCCAACTGGCCAGCGCCCATGGCTGTGTGCTCACCACCCACCTATCCATCCTGTGGTGACTTCTGCCTTCTTCCTCCTCTCTCACCAGAAACAACTTGGAGAGTCAAAGATTATACAACAAAAGCTGGTATATGTGAGGATCTCCTTGTCCATGAGCATCTCCTCATGGGAGGGCAATCAGATCTTGGGCTTCAGAATTTAGCATTTGAATACAAGCAGCATCAGACCAACCTCCTACATAGATAGATGATAGATAGATAGATAGATAGATAGATAGATAGATAGATAGATAATTGATAGATGACATAGACAGATGATAGATGATTTGTAGATAGATGATAGATACATATCTATATGTATATACTATACATATAGATGCATAGATAGATAGATAGATATTTAAAAAAAAAAAAAGAACTCAAGAACACCCAACAAGAAGATGGTCCTTATCACCAAGGAACAAGGTCTCATAGAACTTGGCCATTTTGATCCCCTAATCTTGGACTTTCAGCCTCCAGATTGGGGAGACATGCACATCTGTAAACTCGTGATTTTCCCAGTCTATGGTCACTTGTCATATCACCTACAAGAAAACATTACCAGCCAGGATTTCTTGAGTCAGCAGCCACTTAACAAGAAAAGGGCCCTACTATACCAGCCATTAAATGGAGGTGGATGTTTGTTTCTTTAGCTGTAAAAATATGAAATTGATATACTGAAATGGGAAGTTTAACTTAGAAAATTCTTAAAATTCATGACATTTTCAGGGTAGATAGGACTGGACAACGGAAAAGAGAAATCCAGAAATGTGGAGATCTATTGTGCAGTAGCATAAAATGTTGCCTGCTGAAATTCTGAAGGCAGACCTCATGTCCTGAAGAAGGGGGCTCTGCAGGGATCAGTCCTGAGTGCTGTATTTTCCTCCTCTGGCTTCTATGCTGTATTATCCTTGACACTATTGAAAAGTATAAAAAACTGTTTCCAAGCATGACGAGGTGGGCTTGAGAGCGGAGGTGGAAAAGGGAAGGAGAAACACCAAAGTTTAAGAGATTAAAAAAAAATTATCAAAACTATTTCTAGCCTCTCAGCCAACAATACAAAGTCAGAGTGGAACAGTACTTAGGGCGGCAAAGGCACCTCAGCAGTGATGGTTCTGCAGAAGGAAGAGGCTCTGTGGCTAAGATCAAAGCCGGGAGATTTCTCTCCAACTCAGGGCTCTTCTGTGAGGTGCCCTGAAGGGACCTGTGTGATAGTGAAGAGGTGCCAGTGGGATGCAGAGAGCAGAGAGCAAAGGTACGACTCAAATGAGAATTATGTCCGAGAAGAGCCGTGGTTATTCACACATGGAAGTTACTGGAAACAGAGAAGTGCGAAATCTACTAAGTCCGGGTGGGAAACGCATCGCTACATGAAAGGCAAACCATCAACCCAGGGGTACACATGGTTCCGACCAAAAATGTGGCAGAGGAGTGCCTTGTCGGGCATCAGTGGGTGGAGTGGTCCTTGGCCAGATGAAGGCTCAATAGAGGCCCCAGCATAGGGAAATCGAGGGGACGGGGAGGTGGGAGTGGGTCAGGTGGAGGAGCAGATACGTGGAGGCAGGGGGTGGGAGGAGGGGTTGGGGGGTTTTTGGGGAGGGGGAAACCTGGAAAGGTTTGACCATTGGAAATGTAAATGAAGATGATATTCAGTAAATGAAATTAAAAAAAAAAAAACACTGGGAAAAATAAAATCACTTCATACCACCAAACTGACCCAGACCAAAAGGTAGGAGTGACAACTGCACCCGCTCCAGTGGGGCACAATTCCCAGTGCTCATTTCCAATGGAACCATGGAAAATGACTCTTGCGTGTAACCCCAAAGCAGTGACGTCATTAGAAGTTTACAATGCTGGACTCGCTCAAAAATTCTAGGAAAAGGGCCTGGCACCCCGGGAAAGTAAGCTCTCCACCTTGCTTTTGAAGCCACTGCTTTAGAGGAGGAAGAGTTAGGAAGAACCTCCTGCAAAGCAGAAAACTGTGGAAAGAAAGTCGGTGCGGGGTCTCTGATTCATATGCTCACTCTCCAGCACAGCCAGAGAACAAGGGGAACGGTTTGCAAAATGCCTATGACGCAGAATTTGAAAATTCCTGCGAGTGTTATTCCGCTTGTTTTCCTCTTTTTCAAAGCCAGGTATATTTTGTGTTTAGCTTAAACTTATTAGCCTTTATGTGTTAGAGTTGGGAACACAGCCAGACAGCTTATCCTTTCATGCACGGCTGACAGTTTGACAGGTCACTGTCATCGGTACAGTTTAAATAGAAAACCAATCAATTGAGCTACCAAATATTTGCAAAAAAAAAAATCCAATAATATTTTAAGTTTATATTTGTATAGGCCTGTATTCACAGCTATCTTTACTCATATGCAAGCGTTGGATGGACACACAAGTTTAGTTCTTAAACAGTAAATAATGCATTTTTAGAGCTCAGATCAAGTTTCCAAATGCACAGAGATCTTCCTCTAGACTTGCGGTGATGTTCGAATGTTTGCTGTTTCTACCCTTGAACCAGGCATAGCTGTTATAATCTGTACAACTCTGCAGCAGGGACAGGTCGTTCCTACGTAGTCATGTTGTTCTTCAGCATCTCTTGACTGTTTTCGTCTTCTATAAGCTTAGTTTTGTTTATGGTTTTGCAAGTGGATCCATTGTTTCTTTGATTTCTATTCAGGATAGAGTGGCAGATATGTATCCTGAAAACTATAAAAATAAAAGGTTTCAGAAAGAAATTAAACATGATTTACATAACAAGGAAAACTCACGGAGCAGGAGGTTAGGTATTGTCGAGGGCGTTGGTCTTTCTTAACTAACTAAATGTGATCTCAAATAAAAATGCTAGTAAGACTTTTAGAGACTATGATAAGGTCATTCTAATATTTATATGGAGACATAAAGGGATTCAAATTTTTTGAACAATTTGGGAAGACCTTAAGTACTTTTGGGCTTTTCTCCAAAGCTACTTAATACGTCACTATGAGTCTTGGCCAAATATAGCAGAAAGGGTAAGGACAGAATGGGTAGTGGATACATAGACCCAGAAGGATAATTACTTATTTACAAAGATGACTAGGTAATTAAGTGAGGATCAGGTAGCGTGTTCACTAGTTTTTGCCTTAATGATTTGATATCTATGTGCTAAATAAGGAACCTTGATCCTTACCTCACACCATACATAAAAATTTACTAGAGATGGTTCATTAAACATAATATTCAATTAAGCTTAATTAAACTTAAGGGCTAAACCTAGAAATTGTAGAAAAAAAACACAGGAAAAAATTCATAACCACTGATTTCTTAAGGGAACAGGAAGTGCAAACTAGATCTGCCAATCAAATACAGACTACACCTGCCAATCAAATACAGACTATACCTGCCAATCAAATACAGACTACACCTGCCAATCAAATACAGACTACACCTGCCAAAAAATACAGACTACACCTGTCAATCAAATACAGACTACACCTGCCAATCAAATACAGACTACACCTGCCAATCAAATACAGACTACACCTGCCAATCAAGTCAAATCCAAAATAAAACGGTTTTCTCTTCAAATGATTATATCATCATAAAAGACAAAAAAGCCATTTGTGACCACAACCAGATAAGCCTTACAGAATAAGATGCACAATTAACCGACACATATAAAACAAGAACCAGGCCTCCTCAAACAGGCCTGTGATCCTCACTGTTCAGGAGCTGAGGCAGAGACACAGCAAAATTAAGGCTTACCAAAGGAAATTGGGTGAGACTGTACCTCAATAACAAAAAACAAAAAGATCAATTGATTAGCATAGTGCTTGCCTAACGTGCATAAAGTGTTGTGTTTAGTTCCCGGTACCACAAAAACTGGGGGTGGGGAAAGGTAGCAGCGATTTTTATCAAGTAGATGCACATAACGTTAGTTTGATTGCACCACAAAGCACAAATTCCAAAACCTTGCAATGTCAGGTAATGTAAGCATATGGAAGAAACATAATGGTACTTTGAAAATGTTTACCAGCTTCTACTTTAAAAAAAAATTCATCTTAACCAGCTTCTAGGAAGGAATCAGCTTCCAGGTATTTGCTCCAGAAAAAAATAAAACAAGCATTCACACGCTATTCATACAAATGTTCATACAAACCGCTGGCATAGTACCCCGACAGGCATAACTCACTCTTGCCTATCATGTGCCAGGTTTCTCAGAAGCGAGCCAGGCTGAAGACTTTGCAAGAGCTTATGTCATGGGAGTCTTGCATTTATTAAATTTCTATGCTTATTAAGCTGCTTATATTGTTTTCACATTTTTCTCGATAATGAAGTGAATTGTGTGAGTTTGTTTTAAAATCTAATCATAAACGTCAATCTAATCATAAATTCTTGAAAATAATCTCAATCTGGTTGTGTTATAATATTATCTTTCACAATTAAATTATTGAATTTCCCTCTTTTTTTCTTTTCACCCTCTTGATATTTATTTTTAGAACTCGTTTTAACTTTTAAGTTTTCCTTTTTATACCTTCCTTTTCTTTTCTAACCAAGCTAACCACCTCTTATTTTTCTATTCATAATATTTGGAGCATAAATTAAATAATCTTCTTTTTAAATATCTGACAGAAGTTGCTTTCAGACTTGTTTGAGCTTTGACGTTTCTTTCATTATCGCTGGTGTGTTTTATTTCTTCATAAGTTTTACATGTATCAACAGTTAACAGACAAAACCTACAAGTGCATGTAAATCCATACTATTAAGAATAGTTTTGAAGCCATTTTTGATTTTTGTTTTGGTGTTTTGAAGAGGGTTTCCCTGTGCAGCCCTGGCTGTCCTGGCACTCACTCTGCAGACCAAGCTGGCCTCACAGAGATCTTATCTGCCTGCCTCTGCCTCCTGAGCGCTGGGATAAAAGGCTTCTGTCACTATGCCCAGCATGTTTGAAGCCATTTTTAAGCCAGAATATTTATTCCTTTTCCATTTATTATGATTAATGACATATTTGCAGCTAGTGCTCCATCTGGCCTCACGGTTTCTGTTTGCCACAGTTCTGTTTCTTTTTCTCCCTTCTTGGTTCCATTCAGACTAATTGTTATTTTTTACTGGTTGAGTGTTAATAATATTTTACCTCCTTTCAAGGGGACAAAATTGGATAAATTGTAATTTTTGGATTGTTCCTATCGCTATATCTTTGAAAAATGTTCCTTCGTTTAGCTTATGCCTTTGCTTGTCTATTAAGACAGGAGACACTCATGGCGGCCTTCACCCCTGAATAACTGTAACTCTCCATAACTAACTCTCCCCATGCTCTGGACTGCTCCTTCTGTCTGCTTGTTTTGTGCTCTGTATATTTTCCCAAGCCTATTCTTTCAGAGTTTTTGAAAATGCTTTATGTTTTCTACACTGAAATTTACTGCCCCTAAACTTTGTTGACATGTTTTCCCTTTGGAAACAATAGGCAGGCATATATTAGGCTACTTCTCGTGTCTCTTTTCCCAGGAAGCTTGCACGTTGTGTGCTTTCCTTCCAACTGCATTTTAATCCACAATGTAGACATGAGCAAATCGTGTGACCCATGTTTGCTTATGCTTTCCTTGATAAATGGAAACATTCTGGAATTCAACAATTTTCTTATCTCTCAGATGCCTACTAGACGTGTGTCTTTGTTCCTAAAATACAGTCTTTGTAATTTTGTACTTTGGAAATTTATGTGTGGTGGCCATTCTGTCTTCCTTGTAAAAGAAATTGTTTTTGTGTAGATAGAGTTCTAGGTAAACAAATACTTTCTCTCATCACTTTGAAGAGATTTTTGTGCCATTCTATGGCACAGTTTAAGGTTGAAGATCTGCCTTCAGCACTGAGTTCATTCACACAGAAGATCTTGACTCTTTCTCCCTGGTTGCTTTACATCTATCTTCAGCAGAACGGAGTTGTGGATGATGTATTCAGTTGCCCATTCATTTTGATTTATCCAACATATATTTATTGGGCTTCGGATATGGAACTGTGGGAGCCTTCAATAATTCTGGAAAATTAACAGGCATTAATTTCTTCGAATGCTGGGTCCCTTGTACTGGTTATTTACCTTGATGCTATGTAAAATATCTAAAACAGTTTAAGTAATGAAAGGTACATCCTGACTTACAGTTCAATATAGCTACCATAACAGGCAGCAGAAGCAGGAAGCCAACTGGTCGACCTACATCCAGAGTAAGAAAGGAGAGCTGGAATAGGATGTGAGGCTTGACTATAAAACCTCAAGACCCACCCCAGTGTCCCACTTCCATCTCCCAATGATCCTGTAACTGTCCCAACCAACATCAACAGTTACAGGTCAAGTATTTGTGAATACACTATAGGTGATATCTTACATCCAAACCATACCTCTCCACAATGACTAAACAGAGTTAACTGTCAACTTTTCAATGTTAGAATCCCTGAGAAATGAGCTTCTGGGTATGCTAGTTAATAATTATCTTGATTATAATAATTGATGTGGAAGCATCTACCCACTGTGAGTGGCATGATCCCCTAGGCAGTGGTATGAACAGTTAAGAAAGTAGAGGCAGTAATTGAGTACAAGTATGCATACATTCTTTGATTTCTGTTCTTTCCCCCTCCCCATGACACCACCCACTCTAGCCCTGCTCCCTCCAGCTCTGCTCCCTCTGGCCTATTTTTTTTTTAATTTATTATATATAAGTACACTGTAGCTATCTTCAGATACCCCAGAAGAGGGCATCAAATCTCAATATAGGTGGTTGTGAGCCACCATGTGGTTGCTGGGATTTGAACTCATGTCCTCTAGAAGAGCAGTCAGTGCTCTTAACCACTGAGCCATCTCTCCAGCCTTACTCTCTGTTGTTGTTGATGAGATGTGACAAGTTCCTTCAAGTTCTGCTACTATAACATTTCTGCTGTGATAGACTGTAACCTGGAACTGTTAGCCGAAATAAACCCTTGCTCCCTTAAGTTGCTTTGTCAAACTATCTCCTCACTGCGACAGCAAACAAAAACAAAAATAAAGCCAGGCAGTGGCTACGCACGCCTGTAATCCCAGCACTCTGGGAGGCAGAGGCAGGCAGATTTCTGAGTTCGAGGTCAGCCTGGTCTACAGAGTGAGTTCCAGGACAGCCAAGGCTATACAGAGAAACCCTGTCTTGGAAAAAAAACCAAATTCCAAAACAAAGAAACAGAAAACAAAAACAACCCGCCAACCTCAGCCTTATTGTCTCTTCTATCACCTAACATCTGCTTGTGTGTGGTTGGAGTCTCTCACTTTCTACTCTATATCTCTTCCTGCCCATTGCTCACATTTCCTTGGTAAATTTAGAGCATTTCAAACAGCCTTTGCGGGTCTTTCTTCCAGCTCATTACTCCTTTGCCATATTAACTTTCCTTTACTAATCTAGTAGATTTTATTTATATTTATTGTATTTTTGTCTCTATAATTCTGTTTTTAATTACTTAATAGTTTTAAACCCTTATTGCATTTGCTCATTTATTCAAGCTTCTCTTTCATCATTTCAAATACAAGAAATATCCTGTTGTACATTATTTTTCCTTATTTCTGAAATACTCCAGGGGCTAGCCCTAATATTCTGTCATTTCCTTCTGTGTTTCCCGCACTACACCTTTGTATTGATATTTCTTGTTTCTTTCCTCCTTTTTTCTTTCTTTTGTTCTTTCTTTCTTTCTCACCTGCTGGGCAGCCCAGGCTGGCCTAGACCTTGCTACGTTCTGTGTAGTTATTCAAGGTGACCTCAAACTCAAACCATCTTCTTCCTCTGTCCTCTGAATACTGGGGTTATAGGTATGTTCCACAATGCATAATTTAGCATGGCTTTGAATTTCTTATTCTCTGGCCTGCACCTCCTGAAAGGGGTTACAGCCCTATACCAGCACTCGCTGTTTATGTAGTGCTGAATTTAAAACCAGGATTTCTTGTGCATATTAAGCAAGAACTCAACCAAATCATATCCCCAACCCCTATGTTTTCTTCTATTATGTTAACTTTTCATTATTTTTGGAAATGTTGCCAGTAGGAATTCCTTGAGACATGGTGTCTTAGTTAGGGCTTTACCGATGTGAACAGACACCGTGGCCAAGGCAACTCTTATAAGGACAACATTTCATTGCCCTGGCTTACAGGTTCAGAAATTAAGTCCATTAACATCAAGGCAGGAGCATGGCAGCATCCAGGCAGGCGTGGTGCAGGAGGAGCTGAGAGCTCTACATCTTCATCTGAAGGCCTCTAGGAGAAGATTGACTTCCAAGCACCTAGGATAAGGACATTAAAGCCATACCCACAGTGACACACCTACTCCAACAAGGCCACACCTCCTAATAATGCCACTCCCTGGGCCGAGCGTATTCAAACACCCACACATGGGTTAAAGTTGTGTTCCCTTGAAGAGGTTTTGGACAGGTTTCTGCAGGTACCTGGCAGCAGAGCTCATCTGGAAATCACTTTAAAGTCAGCTTTGAAGTTTGATTTTTGGCGTAAGTAAAAACATGCTCACATGTAAGCTACATGCTATGATTTTTTTCAGGGGCAGATCCATTTTCCCTCTAACCTATGTCAAAGTCAATGGAGGCTCTTACCCCACATTTCCTACTTGAAGCTTTTTTTTTTAATCACTCGTCCCAATAAGGAGAATACAGCCCATTTACATGCCCAGTTTCCTGCCAGAGTCCTCAGTTTTGTGGACTGTATCCAGCAGACACAGAACAATCTTCTTTTTCCTTTTCCTTTTCCATCTTCAAAGGCAAGACAGTGACTCGATTTAAGCGTGAATATTCCAGATCCAAGAACTGGTCAAGTAAAAAATGGGATTAAACGCAGCCGTTCCACTTTCTAACTGAGCCTCGTCTGTCTTATGGTCCTATGTGTGACACTTCCCAGGCACGCTTTGCAATATTGCAGGAACATAAATATGACCACACATTAGAGATATTGATAGCACCAGAGGGGCCGGGGACACACAGAGTTGGAACAGTGTCAACCCCAGTCCTGCATGCTAAGTGTCCCTGCTGCTGCTGAAATAATAAGTGTGCTGTGATCCCGGAACTACACGGCTGGAAAAGTTACAAAATCCCAGCACTGTTTTCACGAATGACTAAAATATGAATAAGAACTTCAGCAAGTCTACTTTTAACTCCCTAATATGAACTGTTTTAATGTGCCCTGAAATTTAAAGGGGGAAAAAACACAACATTGCTTGCTATTTAAGCTCATGCTTAGTATGTGAACCAGAAATCACTTTGCAAGGGGGAGGTCCTTCCTTGAGTATTGCTTATGGTACATATGTGGATTTTTTTTTGTAGGATCCAAAACTGGATCACGTTGCTTCTGATAATGTATTAACACCACATATGCAACTACAAATACCCCCCCTACTGTTTTTCTCCTGCGTAAGTGCAACATTTAAATGGCACAGTGAGTCATGCATGAATAGCAGCCTAGGTGTTTCTGTGCACAGTGGAGGCACACACTTCTTGGATGTTGATGGGAGGGGGTAGATAAACCGGGGTGTTGCTGTGATAGGTCCTTCAAGGAAGCTCCTTGAGATACAAATAGAATGAGAATGGATCACCGTAGCAGAAGGATCTGGCTAAACAACCCATTGGCTGTTGATACACCAATACTCGACAGACACTCACCCTAAAGGCGGGCACAAGCGGTGCAGTGTCTGAGAATCTGTGTCTTCATGTGAGCCACCTCTCCAGGGTACACTACCGGACTTCCCACATAGTAGGGATTTTAATGCTGACTAGAAGTTAAAGCTCATGTTGTGGTTCTAGGCATGTAGGCCATATATCCCCCGTTCTATAAATCCTGTGATGGAGGATTTATACAAGCCATGCTTGCCATGATACAAACTGAACAAAGACTTCTGCTTGGATTTTTAAAGGCTCCAAGCTGCCGTGGTTACTCAAAGCACTATTTTAAAATATTACCTTAGTGTGACTGACCATTTTCAGTTGTTTTAAGTGAGAGGCATGTCTCTAAACCACAGAAAATAAATCGTATGTTGTCATGTATGGTACATGCACCTATTCCATACGGCACAATAATCACAGGGATAAAAGTAAGAAGAACATTCTAAAGAACGACAGTGGAGACAAAAGAACTCTGTTCCTCTAAAGCCCTGAATCGCATACAAAATAATAGAAACCAGAGCTGTTCCTCTGAACTGACGTCTAGAAATAACATTTCCGTCATCTACCACCAGCCTCTAAAATGACCTTCTAAATGTCAGCCAGAACAAATGGGCCAAAGTTGTCGGGAAGCCTGATTTCCTAGTACAGAGCCATGCGCCATCTGACCAGGGCAATCAGTGAGCAGAGGGCACTTTCAGGACCCCAGTCTCCCCTGCTCAGTAGTCACAGGATTCTTTTTGTTCTTGCTCCAAGCATTTCCCTGACAACGTTAATTACAGTCTTTATTGGTGGCGGGACTATCTCCTGCATGGTTTGTTTTTATAACTTTTTTATTTTTCTTTCCTTTGCTTTCATTTTGGAGTCTCTAATCTGTCCCGCCGACTTTCTTCAGTTGCTCTGCCAATCCAGACCCTTTGCTTTTATCCTCAAGGGGACAGTGAGAACCTGGCCGTCGGGGCAGTTGGCTTGTTATAAGTGTGGATTCCTCTCCAGAGGCGCACAGTGAGATTTCCAGATCTTGTGTCCTCAAACAAGAATGTTAGATCAGGGACACATAAATAATAATAGAAATATAGACCATTTATAAAGAAAGAACACTCCCAAGAACAGAAATGGTCCAAGAAGCTAAGACAAATCCAAGGCTCAAAAGCTCCTGGTTCACAGATTCATGAGCTTCTGTAGGTCCTTAACATAATGACTGCCTCCTCCTACATTGTATCACACATGGTTTTTGGCATATTCTCTGTCCTTTACAGGTAGCCCTGATAGACAGGAGTTTCCAGTCTTTTCTGCCAATTTGCATCTTTCTTTTGTTAATCTTGGTATCTTTCTCTTGGATTCCTGCTTTGTTGCCAGAGATCTCAGATGAAGTCATCACTACAGACTGAGTAGCTGCATTTTTCCATTTCTCTTCTTGTATGCATTGCAGTGTAGTATTATAGCTCTACACATGAAGTCTACAGGTCAGATGGCGCTCAGCTCCCCCTTAGTACTGTATAAGATGTATCTTTTATTGCTGTATTTTCCTTTGGGTGTGTGCCTCCTCATAGGTGCTCTTAAGTCCATGTACATGGAGGCAGCAAGAATTTGATTCAGTGGCCTAAAACAAAAGACAAAATATAGTCATAAAGTTGAGAAGGAGCTATGTTGGAGGCAGTCCTGGAGACGTTAGACATTATTCAATAAAAATCCATTATTCAATTAAGAAAACAATGTCATATAAGAACACTACGTGTGGCCAATATATCTGAGGGGAAATATGTAAAATAAAAGCCTACCTGGAAGTAATCCAAGTCTTAAAATGCAGACAAGTTCTTTAAAATAACAAAACCCATTCTGAAACTTGCAGGATGTGGACAAAACAGCTTAAAAGCAAAAACATATTCACTCAATTAACAGAGATAGCCATCTCTGCCCTCCACACATGGAACACTGTGATATCTGAAATTAAGAATTCAGTGAATGCATTTAGCAGCAAGTATAAGATTGGATGGAAGACAGATCAACAGAAAATACACTTTGCAACTTGAATCAATGTAGCTAGGTCATAAAAATACTTATTTGCAATTTGTATCAATCCAGCTAGGTCCTTATTTACAACTTAAGGAAAATAGATTTTTAAACCTATCAGTGTATATTATGATGTATTTTTCTCCCAGGATCTCAATGTTGGAAGGATCTCTCATCTCCAAACATGTTTGTTTTCCATCTTCACAACATTCAATCTCCTTCTCTACCAGGCAAACTGGCACCGGAAGTGAGTGTTTACACTCAGTGCTCCCAAACCTTGGAGTTAACTGATGTCCCATTCCTCAGAACCACACTGAGGAAAACTAAAATGGCCTTTACTGGTTGAAGAAAATGCATAGAGAGTCTACGGATTAAAGCGTATTAGGGGAAGTATGGAACAGAAAAGCAGTAGTATTCCTCCCTGGAGTTCTGGGCTTGGCTGTTAACCCCAGAGGAACAAGAACTTGACCTATAAGAGATGTCAAATTTCCTACCTCAGGGGATCTAACACCTTCTAGTCCCTAGGAGCCTATCTACACAAGTCAAACACACACACACACACACACACACACACACACATACTCATACACACACAAACCCACCTCTACACACAAACAGAAACACAAATGCATACACACATGTGTACCCACACACATATAAGTGTCACACACATATACATCTTTAAGGGGGGCTACCAAAAAACCCTGTAAAACTTGTTTGTATCCTGATTTTTATTTGAGCTGGAGAACTGCAAAACATACTTTTGATTAAAATATGGATTAGTAATAAATAAAATTTAGAAGCTATTTGTGGTCTTGATATGAAACCCAGGACCTCACAAAGGCCAGGTAATTTTCTACCACTTACCATTTACTTATTTTATTTATATACTTATTTATTTACTCATTTATTTATTTTGTTGATTATTTATTTATTTAGACAGGTGTCTCTATGCATCCCCCTTGGCCTAGAATTTACCATGTACTCCAGGTTAGATTTGAACTCAGAGATCCATCAGCATCTGCCTGAAATTAAAAGTCCTGGGATAATAAGAAAGTACAACCATACCCAGCTTTCTATCTCCTCTCTCCCTCTATCCCTCTCTCTCTCTCCATACATATACATACATACATATATATATATACATATATGTGTGTGTATATTATGAAAATAGAGAGTTTCTTTGGTCCTTTTCTCTCTTCCCACCAAAGTACAGGGATATAAACATTTTTTTTCTTTGCCAGTACAGATCAGCCCACTGTATCTCTGGCCTTATTTTGTTATTTCAGGAACCTGACTCCAACACTTAATCCCACTTTCTCCAATTTTTAACATTTTTATTACCCTGGATAATTGACCCCAGCTCCAGGGCACGTGTGATTTCCCATTATCCCTGAACACCTCGCTTGATTCAGCCTTTTGTCACTCTGTTACCTGACCTGTTTCCCGTGGGGATAAGCAAACACTGATGACAGTCTGCCCTCCACAGCCCTGCTTATTGAGCATAATCACAAAGGTCCAAGTGAAACTGAATTCGCAAAATTGGTTTTATTTTTCCAAAGTATGGGGTTCTGGACTAATTGGGCTAAAGGTTGCGTTTTGAGCTGAATCGCCTCCCCTGCAGAAGGACGGATAATGATGCGGCTGCAGTGGGACCGTCAACACCTTGCCCCTTACGGGCATCAACTGGCAGAGAGAAGGTAAGAAGAAAAGAATGGGATCAAGCTGTGTGTACCACATGGAAACTGACGCGTGCACTCAGCCATGAAGGGCGTGGCATTCGTCTGGCTGCACCTGAGAAAATTCAAAATAAAGAAACTCTGAATGCTGATACGCAATAACTCCCCCATTTTCATTGTATGTGTGCCTCACAGGTGTGTGTGTGTGTGTGTGTGTGTGTGTATAAACATACATATACATGTTTATAGTTTATATGTAACTAAACCAAGTTTAGAGACAGCTGTTTAGTATAGATTCCACATACCCATTAACCTAAAAACAAACTTCTGGTAGGACTCATAAGCTAGTTGAAATTTTTCACAAAGGGAAAAAATAACAACTTTGATGTAGCCTTGTGTGGGAGCTGGACCAGTGGCCAAGCTGATACTAAAGGGAAGAGGAAGGGCAGAAAGAGGGGAGGTTCCGAGTGGGCTGCCGGTCACTCCTCCAGGCTGTTCAGCCACCACGGAGAGGTGACTTAGGGCTTCTATTGAACTAGCGTGTTCCACATTAGCCTGCTCGCTCTCATCCGGGGAAGCTCATGCTTAGGGCCCCAGGCCTTCTTTCCTCCCCTGCCTATCCGCCTGCCTGGCAGAGGATCTTGATAAGTATCCCCTGGTCTAAGTCAGACATGATGTCCTAGAAAACTGTGAAGGTCACTGCAATCTTGTGGGGCAGTGAACCATGCCAGGAAACTTGGTAAGGTGGAGCAAGTTGGAAGCTCCG
Organism: Apodemus sylvaticus; assembly: GCF_947179515.1. NCBI lineage: Eukaryota > Metazoa > Chordata > Mammalia > Rodentia > Muridae > Apodemus > Apodemus sylvaticus. Next base: position 4,803,846 of record NC_067479.1, on the reverse strand, counting down.
GAACCCAGAGGGGACGGTGGGAGCTTCACCTGCTTCCAACAAGCCGTGTCACATGACCACACCCCTAGATAAAACATGAGCTATGGTTACATCGACCAGAAAAGAGGTCTCAGGGCTAATGATCTAGAGGCCCTGAGAGTTAGCCAGTAAGTGTCCCTTCCTGGATGTTCCTTCCTACAAAAGATATTTAATCTCGGGTCCACCCTGAGGAGGCACCCATTTCTCACCATGAACAATCAATAATCAGTTTGGAACCAAGGACTGTCTCTTTCATGAAGAACCACCATGGAAAGCATGGAGAAAGACTTCATTTACAGAGCCGCCATCTAAGACCCCCTCAGAAGGCCCCTCTACTCTCCCAGACAACCACTGCTAAACTAAGGACACTTGCCTATGAGCTAAACCAGATTTCCCACCCCCGCCCCACCCCCCGCCCCACCCCCCGCCCCACCCCCGCCCCCGGCCTCCTCAGCTCTTGGGCCCAACTCCATTCCCTACTCCCTGAGACCCAGGGGCGTCTGGATGTCCAGGAAGGTCCGTGGCCCCCCGACCCTCCCTTCCAAATCCTCTGTGCAGTTTCCAGCAGCGACTGGATGCCGGGGAGTCAGAGAACAGCTTTGACCTCCCACATCTTAGGCTGTTTCCCCAAGTCCGGAGTGGCGTCTTGGCTCTGAGCTTGAGCCTGTCACCCGACAACGGGCATCGGGTAAATGCAGTCTACCATCTCCGCATTTTGTCTGCCCAGGGGCAGGGCGAAATGCCAGACCACAGAATCTGAGAGTCCCTTTCCCATGCAGAAGCCCTGTGCTTCACCCGTATTCGATGTCTGATATTCAAGTTTCTTTTAGCTCTCTAATCATCTTTGCCAATATAATAATGAATAAGATGGATTTTCACGGGAACAAATGACCAGTTCGGAGAGTAATTGTTTTTAAGCTTATTAGTCATATCAGCATATTCTTTAAGGTTTAGAAGATCTAGACCAGGTATTTCCTCAAATGTATTTACTGATTTATATTTACTGATAATTAAGCACACACATGCAGTCCAAAAATAACTTTAGCAATTTCTATGGGTATTAATTTTTATTATAGTACTAAAAGATTACAATACCTAAAGAGAATAAATATTTCCTGGAGAACTTTCCCATGGAAATCAAAACAGTGTTAGATTTGATTTAGCACCTAGTGTATATATGATATTTAAGCATCGTTCTATTTCACCAATTTCCTTCCCCAGGAAATGTTGACATTTACCAATAAAACTTAATATGATTTATAAATTAAGCAGTTGTTAAGGTGGCCCACAACACTGAAACGCAGGCTGGAGGACAGCCCTTCTTTGTTGTTCATCAGGAGCTATACCCCTCAGTTTTGGAGTCAGGGTCTCTCGTTGGTTTAGAGCTCACTAAGTATCTAGGCTGGCTGGCCCTGGAGCTCGGGAACCTGCCTGTTCCTGCCTGCCAGAGCAGGGCTTCCAAGTGCATGCCTCTGCACCAGCCTTGTATGTGTGAGTTCTAAGGACCAGACCCAAGCCTGCAGGCTTGTATATCAGGCATTTTACTCACTGGACCATTTCTGAAGTCCCTCTTCTGACTCTATCCAGATGTCTTCCTTCAGTCTAAAGAACTAACCAGAGTTGAGAGGAAAACTCAGAACAATAGTCTCAAATTTTCTTTTTCTTTTTCTTTTTCTTTCTTTCTTTCTTTCTTTCTTTCTTTCTTTATTTATTTATTTATTTATTTATTTTTGGTTTTTCGAGACAAGGTTTCTCTGTATAGCCCTGGCTGTCCTGGAACTCACTCTGTAGACCAAGCTAGCCTCAAACTCAAAAATTTGCCTGCCTCTGCCTCTCAGAGTGCTGCGATTAAAGGCATGCGCCACCACTGCCTGGCTAGTCTCAAATTTTAAAGGAAGAAAAACTTATAAAGATAATGAATTGTAAAAATATTGAGAAAAGCACATGATGCTTTTGGATAATCTAGGATTTCAGTGAACACAACCCCAAAGTCTGAAAGGACAGGAAACTAGGCATTACAGAATACTCTTTTTTTTTCCCTATATGATAATTTACCCTAAGGAATCAAAACATTCCATATTAAGAAATAAATTCAGTTGCAAATACAGTAGCAGGTCTGTGCAGAGGCTCTGGCGGAGTAACTGATAACATCCAGTTATTTACAAGATACTCAAGCAGGAAGATGCACAGATACACTGCAACCCCAGTGCACTAGCAAGGGTCTCAGAAGCCAAAGTGTTCTCCCCGCTGTAGGCCACGAACAAGAATCCATCTTCTTCATTTCCCTTCTCATAAAGCTGTCCCATAGTTAGGCTAGACTGTGGGACTGACTGTCTTTTCCACAAACAGGAAGATGGCCTTCTCAGAAGGAATCTGGATCCTTTTCCTGGTGATCCACACGAACTAAGCCACGGTGATGTCAGAGGGGACCAAGGACTTCCTCTTGTCAATGCCAACAATCCGAAAGTTGGAGACATTTTCCACAATCACCTGAACCAGGTTGGGGTACTTTGCTATGATCTTCATGGATTCCACGCATCTGTGTTCCAGTGAGCAGTCCTCCTTAAACACCCACTTCGTGGTAGCGGGAAGCAAAGGAGACTTTGAACGGCAGACTTTGGCATCTTGACTTTTGCTTGGTTCTAGTTTGTTCACGTCTTCCCATGTTGACATTAAAGCGGTAGGAGGTCCGGGGCTGGTATACAAACTCTAGTTTCTATGTGGAGGCAATTAGTTGGTGGCAACAGAAATTCTGAGTTTCATAGTTTCTAATCTTATATATACTTTCTTGACACTCGTGTGGCCCATTCTCTACCCAAATATCTGAACAAACATATTGCAAAAATCTCCTAAGAGCCCTTACCCATGGCTTTGGGTCATCATGGCCTGAATACTCTGTAGTTTACTGGGGGTTCCACTGAGAGTGCTATTCAGAATTTCTTGGATGTTATATACAAATTATCATGGGGTGTTAATTGATTGATTCGTTGATGGAAGGATGGCCTGATTGATATTTGATGAGTATGTATGTGTGAATGTCGTGTGGCTGTTTGTGTCAGGGCATGCCCCAGTGAACACGTGGAGCTCAAAGAACAGCCTCAAGCGTTGGCCCTTCCCTCTTATCTCCTTGGAAGCAAGGTCTCTTTGAGGTTAGTCACTGTGTCCATCTCCCCACAGAGGCACTAGGGTTGCAGATAGTTGCTACCACACACAATTCATGTGGGTTCTGAAGATTCTATCTCCAACCCTCACATTTGCATGTCAAGAGCTTTACCACTGAGCCTTGACAAAATGGCATGACTCAAGGGTTATTTGAACAACTGTCTTTCTTCGCTTGTTCAAGGTCCCTACTGTCTTTGCACCTCACTACAGAGCAGAATGCCTGCTGGAAGTTATTGCTGACCAGGACATATAACAGCAGGTTGCCAAAGGTGTTGAGGGCAGCTAATGGTCGAGACACAATGTAAGCTTCGTGGATGTGACTCTCAATGGAGCAGCTGATGGAAAGCAGTCGAGATTCGATCCGAACGACCCTCAAGATGTGGAAAGGTAAGAAACATATATAGAACACAAGGAGGAGCAGAATAGTCAGCCTCCGGGCCTTCCGCTTAAAGCAGCTGTGGGTCCGAGGCCCGTGAGCCAGGGTGCTGATGATTGTCGTGTAGCAAAGTGTCACTATTACCAATGGCAGGCAGAAAGTGGTGGCTGTCAAAATGAGATTGTACCATTTGATGGTAGTGAGGTCATCTGAACTGGTGAGGTCAAGGCAAGCAGACCTATTGGTCCGGGTGGTTGATGTGATCAGGAGAGTCATGGGCATGACAGCTACCAAAGAAATGACCCACACTCCAGCACAAGCTACCACTGCCCACCGAGTTTTCTGAATAGAGAAGCAGCTCATCGGGTGAATGATCACAACGTAACGGAAGAGACTAAAGCAGGTGAGGAAGAGGATGCTGCTGTAGAGGTTGAAATGGAAGCCAAATCGAACGAACTTGCACATAAAATCTCCAAAGATCCAGTTTTCCCCACTTGCATAATAATGAATGAGGAAAGGAAGGCTGGTCAGATACAGCAAGTCCGTCAAGGCCAAGTTCAACATGATGATGGTACTGCTCTTCCACGGTCGCATCTTGAAAACGTAGATGGAAATCGCCACTGTGTTCCCCGGGAATCCCACGAGAAAGATGATGCTGTAGATGAAGGGAAGGTACTGCATCTTGAATGAGATTTGCTCATCTGTGCAGTTTCCCAAAACAGCTATGTAATCCAGGAAATCCGAATCGTTGACTGGGCTGTCCAGTGGCTCAATCATGGCTCCTTCCTTTCATCTCGCAAGGAAAGGGAAGAGTTTGGTTTGGCCATGGATAGAAGTCCAGCGAAAATAAACTAGCTGAAAAAAAGCAGAAAGCATTCCTAAAAACAATGATCAGTTCCTGGGCATAGATCTAACACTCTACTATGTCTCTCTATTTCTCGTTAATCTCTAAAGAGAACCCATGGAGAAGAGACTGAATGAAGGTATTGGCAACTCCAAGCCAATGAGATAACCTGACACAAAGTGACAAGGTTGGTGGTATCTGAGTAATGACACTCGAGTTTAACCTCTAACTTCCACAGGCACAGGTACACAGGTGAACAAATGCACACATGCACACATATACACACAAATGCAGAATCACAAAAATGAATCTGTCATGAATTGCTGACTGTATGGTGTGGGGTTGACTCAAAGTGAAATTTTAATGGAATTTCTTCCAAAGAATGTTTCTTCAAAGTACTATTTGAAGGATTCCTTCAACATTGATGGATGCTTAATTTCTTCAAAGGAATGTTTCTGTGAGTTTATATGTAAGTTCTTCAGTGTGATGCAGTAGTCAAGAGCCTGGACTCTAAAGTCCCATGAATGATGCCCACCTCAGTCATTTTGCCACTGTAAGCCCCTAAGAAGGTTTCTTCAGCTCTTTAGGTCTGGGTAGGATACCATTTTAATTTCTTTGTCCTGGCTTCTCTGGCTTTCCTTTGAAAAGTTTGACAGCAAATTAAGTACAGCATTATGATTATTAAAAGAGAAGTAAGTTGTTATGAGCTTATTATTTGAATGTAAATATCTTAGATACAAAATATATCTACTTGCACATTGGTAGGGTACCTACTGCATACTAATTCAATAGTTTTCCATTTCCACAAGATGAATACACATAAATGTATTATATAGTATCAAAATCTGATGCAGGAAATGGACACAGAAAATATAACTTTATCACAGGTAACAAGCACATATTTTTTAAGTAACAAGAAAAACAGTTGTTATATATCCAGTAATATATTAATAACACTAAATGGTGGCTAACTTGAAAACCATTTGGTAGATCATAGTTCAAGACTACTGAGATCACAAAGAGGGAGAAAAAAGGATACTCCAGAGAAGTCGCTCATGTGAGAACATTTTTATCTGAGTCCAGCAAGAAGGAGGATTTTTTCCCCTAATTAAATTTTTCAGTTGGGGATTCTTCTTCCATGACAAATTATCATGACCAAAGCAAGTCATAAACATGCTTAATTTGGTACTCATGTTTTCAAAAGGTTAGAGTCCATAATGTCGAAGTAAAGGAACATTGAAGGGTTAGAGTCCTGGGGTATATAAGAAAATAGACTGAACAAGCCATGGGGAGCAGCAGTAAAGAGCGTTCTTCCCCAGCCTCTGCATAAGCTCCTGCCTTCAGGTTCCTGCCCAGTTTGAGTTTCTGCCTTGGCTTCCCTCAGTGGACTGTGATGCAACATACAAAAGCCAAAAATACCCATTCCTCCTTAAGTTGTTTTGTTCATGGTGTTTTATCATTAAAAAAAAAAAAGAAGTCTTAACTAAGACAGGCTGCTATGTTAGGAGGCATTAGATGATTCTGTGTTAGGGGATTGTATTTGTGTTTGTGTGTGTGTGTGTGTGCAGAGATTAGATGGATGGCTTAGCAGTTAATAGTGCTCTGTTACTTTTGCAGAGGACCTGAGTTGGATTCCCAGAACACACACACACACACACACACACACACACACACACATACACACAATTTAAAAATAAAATAAGTCTTTTAAAAACTGAATGGCAGATAAGAAAATAACTATGGCTGCAGCACTGATAGCAGCAGCAGCTAATGTAGTGCTGGGAAGGTCTATCATTTTACAGATCAGAAGCCGAGACAGAGGAGACAGGTATGTGTCAAGGTCACCACTAATTGATGGTGAGCCAGGATCTATACTGAGACAGATTAGTTACAGACCCTGGCTGTCTCACAGTCAGTAGGCAAGAGGAAATTCTCAAATGCCACATAACAAAGATAAGGCAGGTGTTGTCCCAGAAGAGCTTGGGAATCCAAACATTAAACCTGTGTGGCTGAATATGAATAACTGGACTACCTATTTCGCTAGGCTAAGCCTTAGTAGGGTGCCTGGCTCCTGGCCACAGGGTAACTCTGAGTGTTTGTCATTGACATCACTGCTATCTGACGTTGAATCTACCCCATCAACCATTTCCTCATACAGCTGTACAAGTGTATTGAGACCAGCCAGCTTAACAAAAGCAGGAATCCGCAGAGCTCTCCTTCACCTTGCCTCAATTGCACTCTTGCAGACTTCACTCGGTCCAGGGGAGAGCAGAAGGGAGAACAGGAAGCATTCTTAGATTCATTAATTCCACTCTATGTTCTGCTGGAGTAAGACCAGTCCAGAGACAGGGCAGTTGCATCTGGTTGGTGCTAGGACCCAGAACAGAAGCTAGTAACCCTTAGGCCTTGAACTGCCAGTGAAAAGGGAAGGCTTCTCCTGGGATGGGGAACTCTATATAAATGAGGAGGCACTCACAGAGCCAGTACCACAGAATCAGCTACAGAACAGCAAGAGCATTGGGGCTAGAAAGACAGACAGGCACTGTAGTAGATTTCCTCCTCCATCAAATGTCCTATGTGGGTCTGTGCACAAAGAGCAGGCTGTTACTAAAACCTGGGAGAAACTGACCCCATCTTGGAGTCTCTGAAGTTCCACCCTTCCTGTAGAGTTCTCGTCAAATGGCCACCAACCTGCTCAAGTTATTTCTGGAGCAAATATGTAAAGATGATTTTTATAGCACCCAAAGGATTTTTCAGAATATTTCATTCTCAATGCAATTTGGTTCCAAAGAAAGAGGGGCAGAAGAAAAAAAGAGGGAGAAAAGAGGGAAGGGAATGAGTGTGAGAGAGAGAAAGGGAGAGAGTGAGGGAGAGAGAGTTGGTGGGAAAAGGGAGATGAAAGAGGGGAGAGGGAAAAGGAGAGAGGGAAGGAGAAGAACTTAGAAAGGAAATTTCTAGTAGATAACCTGTTAATTCTTTGAATCCAGGACAAAAGTCACTTCATTCGTGCCCAACAGGAAAATACCCAGAGAGATTCAAAATAAAATTTTGACTGTTAAAGAGTGATTGGCAATATCCACAAAACTCATAAATGCCGAAGATGGGGCAGGGGGCAATGACTGTTGTTTAAACAACAGAACTTGGCTCTTTAATAACTTAAAGTATGGAACAGAATTACAACTCCTATCTTTGCCAAATAACCCCCAGGTGATGTTATGACGACATTTTTAACAATAATCATATCAGAGAAAGGCAAGCTGTAGGTAGACACAATCACCTTTGTGTTTTGCAAAACAATTCAACTTGGCATTTAACAGGTTGATTTAACCATAAGAGAATAGGGGTTGCCTTCTAAACTGAAACCCTTCCATAAAACCTCACCAAAATTATGACCAGGGTTTGCAAAACATGTGTTACATTTAAACAGCACACAGAAACCAGTCCTGGCAGTGAGCAGGGTAAAGGCCACAGTTTCTTTTGTTCCCCTAAGCCCAGGGTCCTGTACATTCCTCTACTGAAATCTGAGGTGTTTGGTGGTCTATACCCTGGTGTTAAACTTGGAAGATGTAGAAAATTAGATAGCAGCACCCCAGATATAGGCCCTGTCTTATGTCATCAGGGTGGTTCCCAAACTTGAGTAGGCTGTTGGCCACCTGGAACTAATGGGCTCTATTACCAGGAAATATTGGTGCAGTGAGTGTCAACACTGCGAATTCTGTCATGGGTGGATGGGTGGGAGTGAATGAAAGCAAACTCCCAATACCCGCCACAATTTTATGGAGAAAAAACATAGTTCTTGCATATTTTTCCCTCTGAGAGTAAGATGATAATTTACTCTTTGAGGATGACTGGCTGAAAAAACATATTTTAGAAAGACACAGCTGAGAAACCACTGTTCTCATGTCCTGCCCCTGATCTAAAAGTTGGGGATTCTGAGAGTCTGTAGATAAGAAAGTTTACCACTTTACCTACACAGTGTCTATCTCTGTGCTGTCACAGAGATCACTCCTGACAAGTGGTTCTCCCCTTCCAACCATTTCTTTCAGCTCTCCTCTGAGCCCTTCTCACCCTGAGCATTTCTGGTGTTGCTCCAGTATCAGGTACAGAGCTGACTCTTCTTTGTGGAGATTTACCTGCATCATCGGACTTCCTCCACCAGCTTCAGAAACTCTGCCACTGGGCTCACTGTTGGTTACCAAAAAGAATACACAGAAATGTCATTCACATACAAAAGAATGCATCTTGGATTTCCCCTCTACACCTTTGCAAACTGATGAGAAGAACAATTTATTCCCCCAAAAATGTGTGCCATGGAGTTTCATCCTTAAGTTCAGAAGGAATTCCTCTCCTTGACCCTTCTAGATGTTTCTAAGTTCTTCCTGCAGTTAACACATTCAAATCAAAGTACAGCACCATGCAGCACCAAGCTTGAAGTGCACCTGGAGGGTGGTGGTGGTTGGGAATAGAATATGAACTTTCCCCTGGTCCCCAAAAGATTCCACATGTCCTAGTGATACAAGTCCAGGGTGATAGGCAGTGCTAATCTTCCCCAAGCTCTTAAAGGTAAATCTCTGGCAGTCTTAGGTTTTTGGTCTCCCTCTTATCCCCTCCTGGTCCCCTGCCTCCAGAAAACTTCATGATAGTTCCTGTGAAAGAAGAGAGATGGCTCTCTCTGCCTCTTGTCTACAGCATGTATGAACCCAGGTTAATGCCGAGTTATGACCTGGTACTTTCATTTCGGGGTATACACCCTCCATATACACTTTGAGAGTCGGGATTTGAAGACATATTTGTACACCCGTGTTCACAGCAGCGAGATTGACAATGGCCAAGAGACTGAAGCCGTTCAGTTGACTACTAGCAGATAATACGTAAGCAGTGCATGCAGTGCAGACGATGGTGTGTGTTTTGTCCTTAAAACCCAAAGAATGACATATGCCAACATGAAAGGAAGTAAGCTAGTTAGGAAGGAACCGATACTGTGTAGAGTTCACACACATAGAGTAAGAGTCAAGAGGGGGTTTCCTGTGGCTGGGAGGAGGGAATATAGTGGGTTATCAATGGATTAGAAGGATGGAACTTCAGTGTTTCAAGATTAAAAAAAAGGTCCTGGGAATGGGGAAGGGGGCAGTAATCACAGCAAGGCAGATTTACTTAATATCCTTTTCAGAGAGTTGAGATAAAATTTTAGATTATATGTATTTTATCATAATTAAAAAAATAAAGTTCACTGTTTATATGTCACTTAAGAAAGGATATTGAAAATTAGAGCAATACAATATGCTGGCTCGTGTAAAGCCAATGCACCAAGTCCCTGTTCTTACGATACAGCCATTCTGGTTGCATCGGCCATCTTAATGAAACCATTGCTCCATCAGACAGCAATGCAATAATGCACTGCAGTCCAATACTCTTAACTGGTTCCATCAACAAGATGATCACTGTAAACAAATTGTCAGGGATATTTTAAAAAATCTTTCAATGTTTATAAAAATTATGTCTCACTGTAACTCAATATTCCCAAACCAACATATTGTTTTGCAAGGAAAAACAATTAATCAGTACAAATTTAAAGAGAAAAATATAATTTCTATATCTTTAAAAAAAAACTTTCCAAAATAATTTCACTCTTTTAGACCAGATATAAAGCTTAAGATTGGAAGATCAACGTGAAGGATTTATGTGAAGGTAGAAGACAGCTCCTATTTAAGATTGGTTTCTTGTTCTGACTTAGAGAGCACTCTCTTCTTTAAAATGAACCCCCAGTGGTACAGGATTCCTGCACTCACAGTCACAGCCCTGTAGAAGCCCAGGTGTCACCTGCCTTGTGCTGAAATTGCTCCTTTGAAGTAGGTCACAGGCTTATCTCCATGATGATCAATAGGCTCCAACTTCTCTAATTAGAGAGCAAGGGTATCTCGGTGTCCTCTGTTTCCTGAACTCTGCGGAAAAGGCAAAGTTAAGTAGCCTTCTCTCAAGGGTCATTAATTATCAATCTGGGCTCGGTATGGAAAGAACAGGAGACTAATCCATGAGAAATAGCCTTAGACTTTATTCTGAGTTTTATGGAGATAGAAAGAGAAGGTGGTTCTTCATGTAGAGTGGTCTGCTTCTCTCTCCTCTGTCTGTTTGTACCCAAATTTTATGTGACCTTTAAACATATCTCCAGTGTTCCAACTGTGCCTGGCCATTTGTGGTCTTGCTTTTTTTGGTAGCTTTTGCTGTGTTTGATGTGATGGTGAAGAAATACTCTCAGGAGGTTATTCTTTATTATCTAAAGAAAATTACTGGCATTTCTTAGTATCTTTATGGTGGATGCTATGTGACAATCTACTGACTGAATAAATTAAGGGGTTTTGGTTTGTTTGTTTTTTTAATCTACAGCACAGCATACCAGGGAATAAATTCTTCCTTGTTGTAGATTCCAAGTTCCTGTGGTAGTTCTCTGGTGAGGGTGGAGACATTGAACATAAGGCCTGAGATTTTGTTGAAAATCAGTTGAGCTACTTGGAGAGAATGTACTCTACTTAGACATCTTTGAATTCATCCAAGAAACCAATGGATGGACAAGTTATGCTCTACATTAGTCACTTTTAATTTGCTGAGATAAAACAATATGCCCAATGCAATGTACCAAAAGATGGCTTTATCTGGAGCTTGTGGTTTCAGAGGGCAGACAGCAGAGGAGGCGGAGGGAAGGCTACAACTGCTGATAGTTCAGGAACCACAAACAGGAGGGAGAGATAATGGGGATGGCTGGAGGGTCTTCAATCCTCAAGTCCACTCACTGTGACATATTTCTTCTAACAAAACCATGCCTGAGACTTATGGGGGTCATATCACTTAAACCACTATACTCTCTAAGGACAATCCCAAACTAAGTGGATCCTAGATGTCAGCATCTAACAAGATCTTACGGATTTGTTTTCCAGGAAAGTGATTATGCTGTTGCTATGCGTTATGAGTCACTTCCTGGGACTCCGTCAGCTTCATTTGTGTATATATACATGTTTCTAAACTGATGTGTCTTTGTGGATAGTTCTTAATTATAGAAAAGGGATTCGTACATACAACTTAGAATCTGCTGGGAGAGTACTCTATTAGATGATCCATCCCTGAAACAAGGAGAGGGAGAGAAGAGAAAAGAAAAAGGAATTCAGACTAAAGATACAGAGAGCTGCAGTGTAGCCACGGCCTCTCAGGCCTCTACGCAGGGACACTTCTGTACACATCACCTGGTTGCGGCAGCTGTCCGTCATCATGGTGGAAGATTCTACAATCATGGCCCTAAGCCAGAACCGTGCAGAGACACCGCCAAGATCAGCTGCTCACTTGAGATGGAGCCTGGCCTCTTTGAATCACATTTACACTGCCTTAGATTTGTTGTTGCTTTTTAGGGTCAGAAAATTCCTTAGGCCTCCCCCTTCCCCAATCATAGAAAGAGAAAGTTAGAAAGGGAATAAAACCCTTGGCTTTTTGTAACACCTGACCCTCTCTCTGTTCAGAAGATTCTTGCCACCCTCTCTTCCTGAGCCATAGAATTTCCTCAGACTTAGTACAATAAAGTATGTTTTCCTAGAAATCCTTTTACCTCCTCCAAATATTTAACTTCCTTAAATTCTGCACTATAAAATATAGCATTTATTTCATCTTGAGCTGTTTAATATTTTAGAATAGTTTTTCTGAACTTGGGATTTGCCCAGTCAACAAGACGGAGAAGGTTGTTTACAGTCTGTTCTGTGGATTTTACATGGCGCCTTAAATAGGCATAACCTGAGGTGCCCAGATCTATCCTCCATTTCTGTGAGTTCAGATGTTCATGCTTGCAAAAGACTGTCACAGAGGGCTTGCTGGATCGTTGATGCCCCCTTATAGAAGGAGGGCAGACAGACACTGGACTCTCGCCTGACTATCCAGCTACTCCTCTCAGTCATTCATATGTCATTTTTGTCAAATTGTACATGGCCTCCAGGTCTCTGACTGGAGAAGATGGAAGAATGTGGAAGCTGCAGTGCCCAGATTGTGGGGAGGCCATTGTAAGTGCTGGGTGCAGACTTTCCAGTCTGTCTCTTCTGTGGTCACCAGTGCTCTGTAAGTAAATCTCATAAATTCATTTGTTCCCCAGCAGGAACTTTGGTTGAAACCAAACTTTGGATTTTTTTATTGAGACCTTAGGAGTATAGACATGAGAGAAAATTTTTACAGCAGCATATAGTAACAATCACTCTTCATTATTAGAAAATAACTAGAAATTAGAATCTTATTATCTCTTTGCCTTTAATACCAAACTCTTCAGATATGAGTTTCTGATTGGCATCAAATAGCTTCCCCGTCCTATGCCAATAAATGACCAGCTGAGGAAGAATATACAGAAAAAATCCAGGAAAACTTAATGTGGCTTAATAATTACATTTTTTTAAAGATTACTTGGTTAAATAAAAGGAACTTAACACAATAAAAATTAAATTATGTAGTGGAGAGCTAACTTTGGAGTAAAGTAGGCAACTTCCTAGGAAGTGCTGGGCTCTGGGTTCAAGAATGAGAAGGGAATAAAAGGAGGGAGGGGAAGGAGGAGGAAAAGAAAGAGGAGAAGAGAAAAGGAGGGAGGCAAGACAACAGATGGAAGGGACAGAGGAAGGCAGGAGGTAAGAAAAATTAAACCGACATGGTTTCATTCAGGAGATTAAGAAATCATTAGTGATCTTGAAACCATTCACTCATTCAACTCAACCAATGCCAGTTTCTTAAGTGAGTTGAGGGGTTACATGGGAAACTACAGTTTGTTTGAAAAGATAAAATAAGTAAAAGTGTTTCTTTGTGGCTGAGATACTTCTAAGAAAAAAAGCTAATTTATTCTTTCTTCTGAATAGAAGAAACTCTACTCAACTAATATAACTCTACATAGAGGGTGGTCAATGAGCCAGTGCAGGCGTAAAGCCTGAAACAGGCCAGATAAAAGATGCAGGGTAGGAAACAGCGAGAAGAGAAACGTGACTCCTGGAATCAGACGCGTGTGTTCAAGCTCCACCTCAAACCTTTACAGGCTCTATAGCACCCTCCACAAGCTCTCAGAATCACATGAAATATGAACATCATAAGACTGCTTCAAACAACAAGAGAAACTCACACTCACGAAACGTGATCAGGAACAAAATGGAGATGAAAGGGGTCCCTCTCCTCCGAGACAGGAGAAGAGAGGGAAGGTCTACAAGAACAGGTGGCTATGCTATGCACCCAACCCAGAAGCTTTACCCTCACAAAATATCAAAATTAGAACTAGATGAGAAGCTTTGGAAAATATCAAATCCTCAGCTCCCTGCAGAAGTCCATTAAACAGAACTTTTGAAGGTGGGCATAGTCTTAATATTTGTTATCAGTCAACCAACTATCACAATAACAGACCAAATTGGGAAAAAAATGATGTAATGGACTACAGAGCATGAAGACATAGACATTTTACAGACTTCTGATGCCAAACACTGACAAATGTTAAAAACAACATGTTGAGCATAAGAAGCCAGAAACAAAGGAACTAAAATGGTGTGATTCCATCTTATCATGACGCAGGATGCTGCTCTAGAAAGTTAAAAATGAGCACAGAGATTGTTGCTTCCAAGAGAGGATAGAAGTTGACCCAGAAGGGACAAGAGAAAGCCCTCTACATTGAGATAATGTCCAATGGCTCGATTATGTTATGAATTACTCAGGAAAAAAATACGGTTGTCAGTACTCATTGAAGCAGGTGCTTAATGTCTGTGTGCCTGCTGCATGTAATTATACAATTATTAAAAATTAATTAATTCCAAGAAAGGCCTGAACTAAGGGGCATGGGAAGTGGATGGTGCACTGGGTTTCCTATAAGCTTCCCAGGTAGGTGTATGGGGGTTTGAAGACTAGTTAATCCTCTGTGGGGACTGAGGCAAGCTGAGGAAGGAAACCTGAGAAAGCTGAGGAAGCTTTGGAATTAGAAAGGGAGGTTAAATAGCTACAACTTTGTCTGGGGGTGGGGGGAGCGGCATAATTGTGGATTGCAGGCGTCAGAGAACGCTATGGTGCTTGAAACAAAAGCCAATTCTTAAGGCCATCTGCAGACCCAAGGAATAAAGCCTAGGGATTTGCATATCAATGAATCCCTCTGGTTTTTCTACTACTCTAACAGTAGGGCACTTACTGAGTAAAGGTCTCACCTGAGACTGAAAACACAGCCTGTCAGGAGAGGGTAGGGATCGATGGAAGGAGAGCCAAGGGCTGTGATTTTGAGCAAAGACAGAAGTTGGGAAAATCAGTCACATGATGGCCAGAACAGACAGGTGTCCACATCAAGCTGAGGAGAGGATATACAGCTATAATGTATAAATAGACCAGCTTGGGAAATCAAGACAAAAGGAAAGAAGGAACTTGGAGTCTCTGATCAATCCATGGACCAATATGTGCATTTTGGGCAGCCTCCAGTGCTTTTTAAAAGATGATTACTTTGAAATGGACCAAAAACAGATGGGAAGATGGACAATTTTTATGATAAAAATTACCAAAATGGTACATGTACAAGTAGAATCCAACATTCATTGCAGATGGGTCTTGAGGAAGCTTTATAAAAGTGGAAGTAATTTTTAAGAGAAATTACAGAGCCAGATGTGGTAGCACACACCTTAATCTTAGCACCCAGGAGGCAGAAGCAGGTGGATCTCTGTGTATTTGAGGACAGTGTGGTCAATATAGTGTTGTAGGACAGTCAGGACTGTATAAGCATTTCCTGTCTCAGATAGATAGATAGATAGATAGATAGATAGATAGATAGATAGATAGATAGATGGGTGGGTGGATGGATAGATAATAGACAGACAGACAAACAGACAGCTTGTCCACATCAAGCTAAGAAGAGGATATCAAGAGGAAGAGAAGGTAGGAACTTGGAGTCTCTGGTCAATTCATGAACCAATATATGCCTTTTGGATAGCATCCAGTACTTATTACTTTGAAATATATTGATAGATGGGTAGATGGATAGATAGATAGATAGATAGATAGATAGATAGATAGATAGATAGATGACAGATTTATACAATACTGATTTATGCAAAAACATGAAAGCTTAAAGTCGAAAAAATCTTCCTCTTATGAGAGGCAAGTTCTAAAGATACAATGGAAACTTGAAGACCAATTCTTTCTCACCTCATCCTGGCACTAAGAGCTAAATTGTTGTGAATCCTTCCATAACACACAGAACTAAGAGGCAGATCCTTTCACACTGACAGGAACCCAGTCCCAGCCAACAGCTTGACTACACCCTGGTATGAGCCAGAGTATCAGTGAAGCCAACATTATGCCTGGATTCACAGAAACAGCAAGACCATCACTGTGACTTCAGAGAGCCCCTGGAAGTGATGGAGTGGAGAAGGGTAACAAAGCTGTCTCAAATATGTTTAGCACCTTGTTGTCCACTAGAGTGTATGCTAAGCATGTCATTAACTCAAATGTTGTATCAGCAAGTTTCCGCTGAGTAGTAACAATGTCCTAGAAAATGAAAACAGGAACTAAGGTCTCTGTCATTCTGAAGATGACTCCTCCATACTTAGTTTTATATGTATACTTCCATGACTTATATTTTGAGTCATTTAAATTATATGTTGCGTTTTAGTCATCTGTTCAGTTTCTTATCTTCTGGTGTTCTACTTACATTTTTTCTACTTATTTTCTTTTTTGGGTGTTTGAAACAGTAGCACTTGCATTAATCTGAATGATACCGATTACTTAAACCATCACCTAGTTTAAACAGAAGAGGAACAGATTCCATAGCCAATGCTAAATCTGTCTTCTACACTGAAGTTTGACAAACACTAGCGTATCTCAGTCTTCTTTTTGCCTCTAGAACACTCTACACACCCAGACATTAATCAGTGTTGTCTTAGTCAGGGTTTCTATTCCTGCACAAACATCAGGACCAAGAAGCAAGTTGGGGAGGAAAAGGTTTATTCAGCTTACATTTTCCAAATTGTTGTTGATCACCAAAGTCAGGACTGGAACTCAAGCAGGTCAAGAAGCAGGAGCTGATGCAGAGGCTATGGAGGAATGTTATTGACTTACTTCCCCTGGCTTGCTCAGCCTGTTTTCTTATAGAACCCAAGACTCCCAGCCCAGGGATGGCACCAACCACAATGGGCCCTCCCCCCTTGATCACTATTTGAGAAAATGCCCCACAGCTGGATCTCATGGAAGCATTTCCTCACCTGAAGCTCTGTTCTCTGTGCTAACTCCAGCTTGTGTCAAGTTGACACACAAGACCAGCTAGTACAAGTGTTGACCTGACTCCATATTCTCTTCGTTGCCAAAATACACATAGAGTAACGTGTGACATTTGTGAGCCACAAATTGCATTAGTAACACACAGCACACGATAGCAAAGGCAAAAATGAAACAAAAGCAGATTTCTACCCATCTCAGCTTCCGTGGCCCCACCTGTCCTGTCACCATAGGAACAGACCACCAAATACACTGTGCTGTGTGATGCTCAGCACTTAAGATTCTGCTGTGTAAAATAGCCAGTGTTCGCATTTTCTACAGTAGCCAATGCCTACTACATGAGCTTCACCTAACACTGAAATAAGACTCATTGACAGAGATTCCTTCTCCGTTTCTATTGCATCGACCTCTTTGGAGAGCACAGGGTCATGATAGGCTGTTGAAATGTATTTCTCTCTCCTACTAAAATTCCATCAGTCTTGTCTGTCAGTGACCACAGCCGGGTCTTACCATCACTACCAATCGTCTTTGCTTCACATCTTGCATTTGGTTAAAAATTGTTTAGGGACACACAGAACCTCGTCTGTGGTTTCTTTGTTGGAGGATTTTTCAATCTCTTCCTTTTGACCTTTTGTATAGCTTTCATGATTAATTTTTTTCTCAGGCCTCTGTTGACATAACAGACCACTGTACCAACCTATTAACCTTTGAAAAACTCAAAGTTGAAATCTGATTTGAGTAAGAAACCCAAAATAGTTTTCAAGTAGCCTGGGGTTTATGAACAACACACTAGTGGAGTCTATCTCATGAGGTGTCCATCTCTGAGTGTGGATGAGCAGGTGTGAGAAAGAGGCAACTAAAATGAGAACTGGTATAACTCAAGAAGGAAAGCTAGCATCCTGTTCAATCTCGACCCAGTTTGGCTAGATGTTCATGTGTGGAATAAAAACACAAGCAATTTAATTACAGTAGCTATGTATTGCTGTCTCTGACATCTCCTACAGTCAAGAGTCTACCCCTCTTTCTGATTTTTATACTGACATATGATTATTAATTATAATTGTTGAGCTGTTTATTGCTCCTCTCTCCCTCATTGCTTCTGAATGGTATTTCACTAAAATGGATTTTTTTAAGACATCCTTTTAAATTGTAAATCCTGCTCTAATCCAGATTATGAGTTTAACTGAATCCAGACTTTTGCTAAATGCCCATGAGTGTGTGATGATAATTGAAGACATACTCTGTGCCTGAGTGATTATTATTGAAGACAAAGTGTGTGCTCCGTTTGGCTAATCTATGCTCAGAGAACACTGGCTCGTGCACATAAGCCCATTTCCATCGATGGTTTATTTCTGGCCACTGCTGACCTCCCTCACCCTTTCCCCCTTGTGAGAGCAGACTGATGGCTGTGGTCTCAGAAGTTCTCCCAGCTTCTGTACCTGGCTTTTCAATCTTTATTTTTAACTAAGGGCCACCAGGTTGCCAGATCTCCAAAGTATTATTCTTTGAAGAAGCAGATTCCTATTTGTTACTGTATTATGTGTTTATTTGAAAAGGGTTACACTGATGCTCTGGTCCCTTGGACTTGCTTTCAAGCCTGGTTTTCTATAGCTCCTACAGTCCTGTCCCCGTGACTCTCACAAGGGAGGACAGCAGTGGGCGTGAGAGTGTGTGAAGGTAAAACGGAGCACGGCAAGAGTGTCCTCCTGAAAACCAACCTCCCAGAGCAATTATGATGAAAGAGCAGCTCCAGGGGAGCACGGGTCTGTGATGTTGGGCACCCTGGGCTTTCAGCCACTTTCCCTTCAAAGGAGCTGAGCTCCGGACAGAGTTCTTTTCTGACACTGAACCTGGACTACACGTGATATCTTTCGGACCGTGGACTTGTGCACTTACTTAGGCCTTGAGCAGGGTCAGCCAAGTAACTGCAAAATGAAAATGTAAGCTCATAGGTTAAAATTCAGAAGAGTATCTTCATAGAATTAAACATAAAGCTTCCCTTCTTCACAGTCAGTCTTGGCGATGATCATCATGTGCTTCAGTCTCCCATTTTAGTTTACCTTATATCATTCTAACACAAGAATCAGCATCCTAAATTATTTACGTTTAATTTACTGCCCAGCTTTCTATAGTGCTATGCAATCTCTAAATGTAAATAAAAGACCATTTGTTTAACCTATAGGAAATCTTCTCAAAATGATACAAGTAATGTTTCTTTTTTTCAGTGTGTGTGTGTATGTGTGCAGATGCACAAAATGTATGGATACACGTATACATCATGCACATGGAGGCCCATCCTCAGATGTCAGTCTCAGAAGTGCTATGTGCCTCCTTTGACACAGTCTCTCATAGATCTAATCTCATAGGTTAGGGTGACACAGTCTCTCATAGATCTAATCTCACAGTTTAGGGTAGATACACTGCTGTTCTAGAGAGCTCCAGGGATCCCCCTGCCTCTACATCCCTAGCTCCAGGGCTGCAAGCATGCACCTCAGCTGGGGCTCTAACTCAAACCCTGGTGTTGTCAAGCAGTCATTTAACCAACAGTCACCCTGTTCCAATCACTGCAAGTCTTTCTCCAAAGCCCACACATGTGTATTGAAAAAACTACACAAAATTAATGCTGATTATTTTTTCATTTTCCATATTTGCATTCCCCACTGAAGCCATCTTTGACTTACAGATGAGTAAGTAAAGCAACAGCAGCTATGGGCCGCTCCGCACTTCCCTTTTCTTCTGTGCCGTCATGGTTTTGTAAGTTAATGGCAGGCCAAGTGAAGGAACTCGAAGACAGGCTACAATGTGGATCCTTGCTCACAAAGGTCTCTTAGAAGGATGTTAGCTTCCTTCTTTATTCAAAGAAAGCACTAGATTACACACAGAAAACACAGCTTGTGCAGACTGTCTGTGCACCTTAAGTCACGTATTTACCTAGGAATCTCTTTGTGTTTCCTTTAACGCTAAAGCATCGTGGTACCAGAAGTCTTTGCTCACTGGGCACAGTGAATGTTACTTGAGAATGGGACTGCAAAGAACTGGGCCAGATAAGCACATTAAATATCCCTGCTCTCTCTACTCATGTCCCACTGTCTCATCATATTATCTTGCCAACCTACGTTCAAAGATGATATCATGTAGAACTTCCAGACAATAGTATCAAAGCATTAAATCAAGCAAAGAACCATTTTAATCATAGTGCTTTGGGACCTGCTTTCATAATCAGTCAGTTAGACCTGGGCTTGAGTTAAGGAATCATGTTTGACCCACTCAAGTCCGATCTGAATGATCTATCAAAATTAAGCACATTTTTACCTTTTCACAAATGTCAAGTAGAAAAAGCATACATCTCTGCTTCTACAGTTTGTAGACCAAAAAGACATAAAAAAAAAATTAGTCATTGTTGAGATTGCTTGGGTAGCATCTGTCACCTCAGGTTCCTTAACTTATGTTATAGGACCAACTGAAAAGCTCTGGCCCATTGGGATGACCGACCACTGACTTCCCAATGCACAAAACCTTGGAATGCCTCCTATTTCAGGTTGAAAAGCTGACACACTACTGACTGCTTCACTATAGGCCAGCTCTGTGTATGGTCAATGACATACGCATAAAAGTTGGCTTTAACAGAAATGGATGGCTCTCCCCTCAAAGGGAGTTGACATAGGTAACTATGGCCTGAGACATAAAATTATAATAGAGATCTGTGAAAGCAGTGTGTCAGATGCATCACAGGCAAAGAAGGGTGAGTCTGTGATAAAGGTAGTTTTATAGTCCTTCCATCATGCTATGTATACACACACAGAGACAGGGTCTCACATGGCCCAGCCTGTCCTTGAACTCCCATGTGCCTGTGACAGATAAAGGTTATTGGTCCTCCTTCCTCTGCCCCTGCACTTCTGAGGTTGCAGGTATGCGCCATCATACCCAGTTATGATTCAAGGTTTTAAAAAACTAAATGTCTCAAACCAAAAAGACAGTGTGATGTAACAAATTGTCAGATCTCAGACACAGGGGACAGTCACC
Organism: Apodemus sylvaticus; assembly: GCF_947179515.1. Classification (NCBI taxonomy): domain Eukaryota; kingdom Metazoa; phylum Chordata; class Mammalia; order Rodentia; family Muridae; genus Apodemus; species Apodemus sylvaticus. The sequence goes on along the minus strand of NC_067479.1, from coordinate 4,783,183 downwards.
AAGGACTCAGTACTTACTAAGTCATTTCAGAGAATGTCTTCACTACATATCTATAAAAATAATCAGGAAGGATACGCACATGGTCCTCCCTCCACAGAGCTACATTCCATCTGTATCTTTCTCCCTGGGCACCATGGACAGCTTGGGACACAAAAACTCACCCCTTCTTGGAAGCACGGGGTAGTGGGTTCTACGGTGGAAGTCCCACTGACCATTCATCTCTTTGTGTCTTTGTGCACTGACTCCAACTATATATGCATGCAGAGATCCCTGATATCCCTGACAAATCTCTCTGTGTGACCTATAGTTTGTATGCGGCAGGGTGCCAAAGGTGAGTTCAGTGGGAAGGGCTGAGTCTGTGACATTGTAGAAAGCCAGTGTATCTGTATTCTGTCTCCTGAGCCCATGGGAAGAAACTTCCCAGACACCTTATATTCACCATGCCTAGTGTCCCATAGATAAAGCCGGCCATGCATATTGATCCTGCTGAAGAGTACCCGAGTAACGTGAGTGAGGGAGTGAAGAGTACCCGAGTAACATGAGTGAGGGAGTGATGAGTACCCGAGTAACGTGAGGGAGGGAGTGAAGAGTACCCGAGTAACGTGAGGGAGGGAGTGAAGAGTACCCGAGTAACGTGAGGGAGGGAGGGAAGAGTACCCGAGTAACGTGAGGGAGGGAGGGAAGAGTACCCGAGTAACGTGAGGGAGGGAGGGAAGAGTACCCGAGTAACGTGAGGGAGGGAGTGAAGAGTACCCGAGTAACGTGAGGGAGGGAGTGAAGAGTACCCGAGTAACGTGAGTGAGGGAGTGAAGAGTACCCGAGTAACGTGAGGGAGGGGGTGAAGAGTACCCAAGTAACGTGAGGGAAGGAGTGAAGAGTACCCGAGTAATGTGAAGGAGGGAGTGAAGAGTACCCAAGTAACGTGAGGGAAGGAGTGAAGAGTACCCGAGTAATGTGAAGGAGGGAGTGAAGAGTACCCGAGTAACGTGAGGGAAGGAGTGAAGAGTACCCGAGTAATGTGAAGGAGGGAGTGAAGAGTACCCGAGTAACGTGAGGGAGGGAGGCGCTACTTACAGATAGTAACTGCCATGCTGCTGAGTTTGGTGCTGTGTCTTCCTAGTGCGATGGCCTTAGACAAGTCATTTAATCCTGGACATTTCTATTTTCTTAAGAAAAAATAATTTCTTTCTGCTTAGTAGAGAGATGGAACAAGTTTTAAAAGCCACATGTATTCAAACAAAGCATAAGGAAACTGCTTTAAGGACCATTATAATGAGAGGTACTACCACCATGTGTCCATAACCAAGCCAGGCCACAGGGAATCAAAGCATGCAAGGTTCCACGACTATCTATAACAAACTCATAACTTAGTTGTCCAGAAATGACCAATACATGATATAATTTTATTTCATATCAACTGAGTATCTATTATTAACTACAAGTACACTTTACATTGTGAAGTAGTTGGGTCTATCCTTTTTCTCGTCTTACATGTGAGGTAATAAGGCACAAAGACTTTGGATAAACCTCTCATTGGGGATTAAAAATGGACAGATCTCACCTGTGGAACCCATGAAGGCCAAGTCCAGAGTTCAGACTTCACCTTGGCTTTGTGACTTCCCATCCTCCTGTCACTAAACATGTGCTCCACATGATGACTGTCAGACTTGCTTCTGAAAAGATCAGTGTGATCATCCTCCCAAGGCTTCCGTCTGAGTGTCTTCCCCTTTGGTGTCTTAGCCTAGCTGTAAACTAAGGCACTTCGGTAGACCAAGTATAAGAGCTAATCCTCACTGTGCTTCTTTGTGTCTGATAGCCTGTTCACAGTGCAAGGCCTTTGTGATGACCTTCAAGTAACACTGAAGACAGAGGACTGTGACACCTACTAGAGATGACCTCTCTAAGAAAGTCTCAAAACTTGTGATATAAACAACAGACCAGCTATTTGGGGCTGGCGCTGTCAACTCATACCCAGTTTAGTAGATTATCCTATAGAGACTTGCTTTATCATGAGTTCTCACTCAAAAGTTCTAGACCATTGTATAGATTCTATGAAGCAAAAATTTGTATCATACATGAAATTGAAACAAAAAACCTTTATGACTAACAGGAGTGGGACAAGAATGAGACAATAGGAGGGATTTGATCATAACAGTCATACAATAAGAACAGATAACCTGGGGCAAGAGAGATGGCTAAGTGTGTAAGAGAGCTTGCTCAGTCTTGAAGACGACCCAGGTTCAGGTCCAGGCATCTATATGGTGACTACATATGGTGACTCTGTAACTACAGTTCTAAGCAATCAAACACTCTCTTCTAACCTTGGAGATTACTATGTGGTACATACCTATTACAGGCAAAACATTCATATAGATATAGATAGAGATATTTCATAGATATGTATAAAAAGAGAGAGAGAGATAATAAACCTTTTAAAAAGAAAGAAAAATGTCAGTTGACCTAGTAAGACTTTTCTGGAGTAGGATGTGACAAAACTTGCTATCTTTTGGTGACTTCTGCTAAAATCAGCACAACATTGACATGATGCCCCATTTTAGACTCCTTTGATGACTATCTTTATCTCAGCTCAGTCACGCTTTCGAACATCCTAAGAACTTGGACAGCAACTTTGAAATTCCATAAAATTCCTGATAGCAGAAAATGAGACATTTTCTGCAAATGTCCCTATGAGGTTTGTTGTGAGTTTTCATTTACTGTTGAGATACTGGAGCCAGGTCTGTTCAATCAGGTTCCCAGAGCTGGGAAGCAAGAGAGGGCAGATCCCTGTGGCTCTGGACCCACCCAGTGCCATCTCATCAGGGAGCCCAGAGGTCGTAGTGAGAGACATTGTCTCAAAAAAATCAATAGGGAAAGTTTCTAAAGAATTACAGCTGAGATTGACTCCTGACCTCTACACACAGGCATAATGCATGCACATACACACACACGTGTGTCTTTACCCACATAAACACACACACAAACAGAGAGAGAGAGGTGGGGGAGAGAGGGAGGAAGAAAGGGAGGGGATGGAGGAAGAGAAGTTGGAGGGAGAAAAGGAAGACAAAGATCAGGATGATCTCCTGTTATGATCAGTAGATTTGTCTGACACACTGGTCTGTGTTTCTTTTCTCTTTGCCTGTTCCAATATTGAGCACTCCCTAGCCATACAAGGTGGAATAGTTAAAGCAAGGAGTCAGTGGGCATCTTTGGCGATCAGACTGCTAAGGCATCAGAACCCATCCATTGCTTGTAATTTGCACAGTACCTTGGCAGACTTCTGGGTCTTCAAGTCGCTGCTCCTCTCCTCCAGACCAGCTCTTGTGAGTTCTGAAGAATCACTCGCTTAAAGAAACGGGGCCTCCACAGCCTCCCAAAAACAGTCTCCTGGCGCCGTGCACTCCAGTTTAGTCTGGCCTTCTTCTAGAATGGATCCTGGTTTATATTCAGTGTCATTATTTCCATTTTAAAACCTAGCCTGTTAACAAAAATGGCATAAATACCCCCGATGACCCTTAACTTTGTGTGGCCAGGAGAGCAATAAAAGTTTCCAACACAGACAGGTTGGAGGCAGCTGAAAGCGCTTGTGGGCAGTGCTGCAGTCCAGGGTTTACTATTGGCCTGGTGGTGCTTGTCACGGAGAGCATTGTGCGATAACATTCCTTTTAACTGTGTGTTCTGTTTTCACTTTCAGACTCTGTGTGTTTCTAAGGACACTGAAAATATTGTTTACATTCCTTTGGATTCAAGTTGGGGGGAACTGAGAGAGGACTCTTTGATTTGAATTTATCTATGGGAATTACATATTTTTTCTTTCTCATCCCCAGATGTAGAAGGCTAGAGATCCCATATTACCCTGTCAGGGGTCAGCACACTCCCCCTTGGGTTTTACCTCTGTGGAAACAGTAGGCATATGATGTGCCTGAGTGCTGTGTAGTATCTTTTCAGGAAACAAGAGTAAGCATATTATTCATATTTTCTTATTTATCTTCAGAACACCCCTGAGAGGCATCAGAGATTAACACACATTGTACACAGTGAAGCCCACTGTTGAGAAAGTGTACCCAGTTGGTCACACAGGTGACATCAGTTGTTCTATACACAAGTGCCACACTGTCTTGTTCTGACCTCTGGCCGCACACCTGTGAGTCCTCTGCCTTTGGCAGGCACCCTCTGTACTCTCTTTTACCCTTTCTGGTATTTAGTCATCTGTGTCATTGTCAACAATTCTGACCATGACATTCCCTCCATCAAAAGATTGAGTCCTAGGAAATTCCCAAGAAAATGTAAGGAAGGTTCTTGATTTGGGGCCTTTTCTGGGCCATGTTCAGAAAGTGTTACATTATGTGGTTTATAACAAATGTATATATAGCATATTAGAATTCTAGACATCTCCGGTATATGCCCATTTTAAAAAAGAATTCTAACAATTGTCTACTAGTAATTTATATAGCATCTCCATGTGCTACATTTCTTTAAATTGGTTAAATCTCAGTAAAGAAAATTTTAGGGGCAGACAAAACAGCCACTGAGTAGTGAGTGCACAAGGATGGGACTGGGAATTAATACCTGTGCGCCTGGGATAAACATCCGAGCTTTGTCATCGGAGAAAGCACACTGGCAAATGACATGAAGAACGAACGCTTGCACACCCTTGGTAAGTTGGAAGCCCAACGAACCAATAACTTGTAAATGGTTCTCTGAGAGTCTTATCCACTACTACGTACAGCCCAGGGCTGAAGAACAGTGCCACTCTCTCCTCGTTTGCACCCTAAAATATTCTGAAAAGAATATTTTCTAATTTTTTCCATACCTATAGAATGTTCTCCATTTCACTGGTTGGCAACAGCATCCACTCAAGTGATCAAGCCTCAAACCCAGGAGTCATTTTTGTCTCCATTCTCTAAAGAATGCAGTGATGGGTTCCTTGTGGGCATTACTACCATTACCAGGGCCTTCTCTCCCAACACCACTGACAGCATGGCTGTCTCTGGCCAGTGAAGGAGGAACATTATGTCCTTTCCAAGTAGAGCTTTATCACTTTCCTGTCTCGTCAACATGACAGCAATGTCTGAAGAGAACCTGAGAGGCTCCAGGGAGCAGAACACACAAGCCACCTGCGCTGTGCACATAGATTGAAGGACACACTCGAATGCCGGCTCTTTGTCCCAGCCACACACCGCCTTCATTAGCACACGTGCAGCCCACACCACGCCTTCAGCATTCCTCCAAGCTCTCTCCCTTCTTCTGACTTTGTCTTTGCAACCACCGGGTCCTTCTGAGGCTCTTTCACTGCTGAGAGGACTCAGGGTTAGATCTTCAGCCCTCTCCTCTATCAGCACCCCGACCCTAGGAACATCTCACTGTGTGAATGCACAACTCTAGGAAGCCTTCCTTAGCTACTGAACACATAGGATTGGTGCATATTATCTCGCTGTTGATGTGTCTAAAAAGAATATTTTTTCATACCTACAGAATTTTCTCCATTTTCAATTGTCCCCAAACATTGGAGTCATTTTTGTTTCCAGTCCTTAATCCACTTGTCCCATCCCCATCGAGTCCTCCCTGAAGCCACACTGGCTCTACTACCATTGTGTTCTCATCATTGAGACGAAAGACTTCTCTTAGAGAAAAATCATATTAATACGATTGTTTATTATATGAGTAAAACATGTATTCACCTAAAATCATTAACTAAGTGTGTTGTGGAACACTGAGGTTTTCCCAGAAATCTCCCAGGTTCTTAGACATTTTCAATGTTGTAATCTTGTGATAATTACTTCATGTTGACTTCCTCATCTATTTCTATTATATATATAATTTATTCATTTACATTTCAAATGATATTCCCCTTCCTGGTTACTCCCAAAAAACCACCCCATTCTATCCCCTCTATCTCCCCTTCCCTTTGCCTCTTTGAGGGTGCTCGTCCACCCACTGACCCACTCACCCACTCCTGCATTACCCCTCTAGCACCCCCCTATGCTCGGGCATCAAGCCTCTACAAGACCAAGGGCCTCCCTTCCACTGATGTCAGATAAGGGCATCCTCTGCTACATGTGTATCTGGAGTCCTGACTCCCTCCATGTGTACTCTTTGGTTGGTGGTTTAGACCCTGGGAGCTCTGGGTGGTCCAGTTAGTTGGCACTGTTCTTCATGTGGGGTTTTGATCCCCTCCAGTTCCTTCAGTCCTTCCCCTAGCTCTTCCACTGGGGTCCCCGGGCTCAGTCTAATGGTTGGCTGTGAGAGTCTGCATCTGTGTTGGTCAGGTGCTGGTAGAACCTCTCTGGGAATAGCCATACCAGGCTCTCGTTGGCGAGCACTTCGTGGTGTCAGCAATAGTTGGAGGTGTGGTGTCTGCAGATGGCATGGGTCCCTAGGTAGAGCAGTCTCTGGATGGCCTTTCCTTCCATCTCTGTTGCATTTTTGACCCTGATTTTCCTTTGGATAGGAACATTTCCAGGTTCTTAGACATTTTTATACATCTACCTATTCACCACCTATTCACCACCATCTGAGTTCCCTGAGCTCCTGTCCCCCATGACTGTACCTCCTCTTTTTAGTTTTGCTTTCACAATTAATGAGCATCTGAAACCAATCAATGATGCCCATGTGCACCGGATGATGGTCCAATGAGACAGGAGTAACCTATCCGAGGCAAGGCAATGCCCCGTCCACTGCAGCCATAGTCTGCCCATTGGTCCTCTGAGGCCCTTCCTGTCCACAGAAGGATTTGACTGGCATAATCTTTGTTCCTTATCTAACTTTAATGAGTTGAATCCAAGTAAAAGGACTTTGCAAATAGACTGTCCAATTCCAAGTGGTGAGCCCTACGCACATGTATCTAACCACAATACTAAGTGGGCTCAGTAGGCAAGGGGGCGGGGTGGGGGTGTGCACACAACAGTGTTATAGGAGAAAAGGTTGTGACCTGAAGGGAATCAGAGGATGCTGAGTTTAAGCAGAAAGGGGGAGAGAGAGGAATGACAGAGAAATAGAACCCGAGCATAAAATTGTTAAAAGTAAGATATTTACATTTTAAAAACTAGGAACAAATATTAGAACCATGTCTTCTTTGCAATAATTTTTGAGAGATAATAAGTTGTTTTATAAACACATTAGTGTTAAGACACAATATCCCTATGGGGACTGGAGATGTGTTGCCAGTGGTAGAACAGTTACCTCACAAGCACACAGTTCTGGATTCAATCCCAGCAAAGTATGCACACACACACACACACATACCTCAGACACATACACACAGATACAAAACACACAGAGACCCACCACACAGAGATGCACACATATACACACAGAGAGACACACACATATACATACACACACATATACATAGACACACATACACCACACAGACAAACAGATACACAGTCATACAGAGACACCCATAAAAACACACACCAGAGATACATACACACACACCACAGACACATATACATAGATACAAACCACACACAGAGACACACCACACAGAGACACACACATATACACAAAGAGACACACACATACAGAGACACATACACATATACACAGAGAGAGACACACATATACAGAGACACAGGCAGACACACACACATACACACACACACACACTACACAGATACACACATACATACAGTCATCTACAGAGATGCACACAGAAGCACACATGCACACACCCCACAGACACATACACACAGATACAAAACACACAGAGAAACACACCACAGATACACACACACCACAGATGAACACACCACAGACAAATGGACACAAAGACACAGTTGGACACAAACACACGATCAGACACACAGACACACAGACACACACACACACAGTCTCTCTCAGCATTGCTTACATTGGCTTCCAAGGCCTGTGTCATTGATCCACCCTCCCTCCCTCCCTCTCTCTGAAGCGTTCCCCTCTCGCTCCTTTCCTTACCTCTCCCTGCATTACTGAGTCTCTCCCTACATCACTCTCTTATTGCACTAAAATTGTATCATCGGTTCCTGGGCTCACTTATCTTCCATTAAGATGTAAATATTGGAGGGAAAAGGACCTCTCCCCAGCCACCCATCCTTACCCCCCACCCCCCCCCCCCCCAGCTTCTTGATCTCTTCTCTGGTCTAGGACTGGAGATATAGAAAGATTGGATGAGTAAATGTTTATAACTTCAAAAGCATCTTAATGGTTAGTAATAACACACATTCTCTGCTGTACCCGATGAATCGGGTCCGAGGACAATCCTATAATAAGAAAACTGCCTGATTCAGACAGTGGAGAACATCTTTTGTGGCCACAGTAAGTCGGATAAAGTAGTGCCTTGAGAATTGTCTTATTGATCCACATGTGAATTAACCAGAACTCAGCCTGCAGAGCTGCCAAGGACTGCTACCAGGTATTTGGAAAGGCAGGCCGAGCCAGCACAGCCAGCAAGAGAAGCCTATTGTGTATAAGTAAGGCCTCCCCACCTGCTGCCACGCCCATATGCAGGTCAGGGAGGCACCGGAAGGAAGGCCCCGGCTGTGGGCTCAGGCGCTGACTTTGATGGAGTCTGCAGCCAGCCAGCTCAGGGGGAACCGGCCTTCTCCTTCATCTGGAAGCGAAAGTCCAGAAGGGTGTCAGGCTTTCAGAACCAGATGTGCCAGCTGCAGGGAAAGCGGAAGCTATCTTCAAAACTACCCGTAATTTATACCATTCGTGATTTCTAGCAGAGATTCAAAGGTGGCCGTGTGGCACTGTGAAAGCCATACTGATTCTCGTTTGTGGAAGATGGTGATTATGTGTTCCTTAAAACTTTCTGAGACACAACTCTGCAGGTTTCGGCCGGAGGCGTCTGGTTATTACATCATCAATTTCCCAGGTGGCTTTTGGCTCATCTGTGCTTTCAATTTCAGGTTTTTATTATCAGTTTTGCTGGAAATGTATCTTTGACACCTAATTTCTCAGCTTAGGATGATTTAAAACACACACATATAGAGCTCTAGGTCTCTGCTGCTGTTTTGACTGTTCTCTTTTAATACTTCATCAATATATTTGTATCTACTTTCTAGTCTCTCATCTCTTTTATAAATATATTGTTTTATTGTGTGTGTGTGTGTGTGTGTGTGTGTGTGTGTGTGTGTGTGTGTGTGTGTGTGTGTGTGTACCAGGTGAGTGCTATGACCATGGAGACCAGTAGATGGCGTCTGATTCCCCAGGGCTATAGTTACAGCCAGGGGTGAGTCACCGGAAGCAGGTACTGAGACTCCAAGAGGAGCAGACATCCCTACCACTGAAAGCCACCTCAGCACCACGCCTGTCCTGTCTCATTATGCATTTGGGGGCCAGCTAGACGTTCAAAGGAACTAGAAGCCTGAACATAGTCAGGCATTTCACGTAGGGATAATTTTATTTGCTTCTTTAGGAAAAGCTTTTATCAGTTGTTCGATATTTACCAGTCACTTGTCATTCTACAGAGTTTAGAGGTTTTCCACTGGATGGAGCAGTGACCACTAAACTTTCTAGTCAGCATTTGCTGCTGATCTCATATCCACTCATTCCCCACATTCCCCCCTTGAGAATGTGTCATCAGAAACAGTTCACAAACTGACACACTTTGTATGTTGCCATGAACTACTTTGCAAATGAATCGTGATATGTTTGCATTGAATGTAGGCAAAACGAGATCCCTCACAAGAACAAAGGCAGTGAAGTACTAAGTTCCCATTTCTGTGCCTTATTCTGAAATATTGTAAAGACTGAATAACCCTCAGCGTATCCCCCTGCCTTCGGAGCACCGAGGCTTATCCCAGTTGTTGTTTTGTTTGGGTCTGGTTTGTTGACAGGGCAAGTGTTTTGGAAAGGCCGCCTCTTTCTGTCCCGGAACCAGTTTGAAGGCATAAAGGTACACAAACATATATAACATTTTTCCCTCTTTCACACAGCTTCAATGTTCAGTGTGACTCTGACCGATGGCCTCAACCACTCCCCTGGGCAGCAGCAGTGAGATCATGTAATACAAGAGTCAAGTTGTGGCCAGAGGACAGCATTTCCTGTCGTCTACTCTTCCCCCCGCCCCCCGCCCCAGATACTTCATTCCTCCCGTCCTTCTCTGTGGCAGCCCTGAAGCAGGTGGTGGTGATGATAGTGGCAGTGGTGATGTGGATGCTCTGTCTGTCTGAACACCTGCAGTCACTTATTTCTGACTGGTTATGAGTCTCTGCACCAACCACTACTTTCCAAATACGAACCTTCTCTGATCCAAGCAGAGAGTTGCTCAAACGTGTGGAGGCAAATGTAAATATTTAGAAGTCAGTTTGACTACATGGTCACTTATCAGATCAACCTCAGTAGGTTCTTCCGTGGGGTCTATAGCTTTCCCTAGAGTTGCATTTTGACCCTGTTAACAGAACCGACCATGTGAATCCCATCTCACCTGACCCCCTGAGGCTCTCTCGTCTAATCTGTGTATTAAATATCCTCATCTATGTTGGTCTTGTCATCCTGGAAGTTCATTATCCAAAGGGACAAGAAGGAAAGTCCTTGATTCCCTGATCACTTGGTGTGACTTAGATCACTGCCCATGAGCAGATTTCCTGGGATCTGATAAAGCCAGCCCACTCAGCGAGCTTTGTCATGATGTCATGGCAGTGGAAAGAAAAGGCTTTTCCTTCCAATTACATCCCATGATGGAAGGAATCATGCATACATTGTTGCATCCTTCGTATCCCTAGGGCCTACCAGGGAGCCTGGCACGTGGGAAAGTGTGAGCTCGTCTCTCAAGGGCACGGCAAGAAGGTTTCCAGGCAGAGCTGTCTGCACCACAGACAGCTCAGCTCTAATCCTAACCAAGTTCGTACATCATGACTACTGTCATGTCTCCATTGCACCTCCCTCTTGGCTGCCCCCCTCATTGAGGACAGTGTTCTTCATGCCTTGAGCAGGACAGACAGCCTGCAGGCTTTGCTCTTCATTAACCTTATGGTTTACCTTCAATCACTACATCATCCAGTTGCTTCTGTAATCATAACAATCTAATGTCTTGCCCACATTGTCTCTGTGCTCATGTTCCCCATGCTTCAGGGACAGCATGGCTTCCTGTTTCTACAGGGACAATGCGCTAGCATCTTCCTACACTCTTCTCCTGGAGTTCCTACCTTCCTACACTGGTCTCTGTAGGCATCAGTTTCTATATGTAGGCAAAGTGATATCTAGGGTTTTTTCCCATGTTATTCTTTGTGTGTGTGTGTGTGTGTGTGTGTGTGTGTTCATGTGGTATGTGCATATGCATGCATGTATGTATTCAAGCTTTTGTGTATATGTGTGTTTGGTTTGTATACATGGTTTCTTTTGAATGCTTTGTGTGTGTTTGTGGTATATACATGAATGTGGGCATGCATGATTTGTGGGGGTTGATATTAGGAATTAACCCTAATCATGCTTCTACCTTATAATGAGGCAAGTTCCATCAAACAAACCCAGAGCTCTCAAAAATGGCCAGTTGTAGCAAGCCTTATTGAGGTGCCATGCCACCTGGCAGGAACTTGATATTGACCAATGTGAAGTTCCTCTCCTAGACTTTGAGCAGTAACTCCTGTGCTAGCCATAATCCCCTCCACCTAGGGTGGAGTGCTCAGACCAAGGTGAAGCCTATTTTTCTTCAAGGACCTGTAGTTGCCTGAGAAAGACTATCTACCTGTGGAGCAACTAAACTGATTCTTCTGAGAAGCTTCCAGCCTTTTCCCCCTGCCTATATATATTTGGAGTTCTTCATTAAACTTTGAAACCTTGATAGCAGGTGTTATCTTGGTCTCTGTCTCTTTTTTGCCATCTTCCCATACATCCCCAGCTTCCCTTCCAGGTAACCCGTTCGATGTAACTTCGAGCAGTTACAGATAGTCCTGCTAGATATCTTTCTCTTGGAATCCCCTGTTTCTGACTTCCCCACAGCAAAAGCTGTGCCCACCCAACATTTCTGTAGGCTCCAAACTGTGGTCCATATGCCTGCATTGCAACTACTTTAGCGGCAGTGCAATCTTCCCAGCACCCAAGGTGTTCATTAAGAATATAACTTGCCTGTTTAATTCTCTCTAACTGCCTTCCCATCTCTCTGAACTCTCTCTGGGAAGTCTTCCCTGATGTTTTAGAGCTATAAAATATGCTCCCATGATACATTGTATTTACCTCCAAATATTCACTTAGAACATGACCCTGGGATTTCCTGACATGTTGGTTCCTTCCCTGCAGGTTAGTTCTCTGATGAAAGACTTTGCAACCAAATACTCCATGTTCATGTGAGCATCAATAAATGTTTGCAAGATGTCAATGCATGGCCTTTTGATATAGTATATCCACTGCTTATCAATGAATTATTCACATAAGTGCTATGAGGGGAAAGAAGAAACAATATTATGATCTATCATATTGCTTAGAACTATCAGCCCTATTATTTGGATTCAAGTGGAAATAGAATTTGCCAATCAATACTCACTCACAAACACAGATAAATATAAGATATGCATACATTTATTCTTTTTTAACTCTTTCGGTTCTTCTTTCTCCTGTATGACTTACAAGGAAACTATACAAATCAACAATTATCTGGCTGCTACAATGACTATTCCATGTACAAAGTTGTAATTTTTCACTGCACAACATCAATGAGAGTAGATAAAGCAATATGAGAGCAAGTTTTAGTACAACATTGAAATCAATTTTGTCTGTGTTCTACACGGACTCCATGGCCCCTGATGCACTCAGAGCCTGGGTTACAAGGGCATGAGTGATGCCCATCTTGTTATGTGGGTGGGGCTAGGGTCCAGACTCTAGTACCAGTCCTCATGATTACACAGTAAACACCTTTAAATACTCAATCACCTCTCCAGCCTTCAGAGAAGAAATTTCTTATTTGTTTCTTTGTTATTTTATATATGTAAGTACATTGTTGCTGCCATCAAACACACCAGGAGAGGGCATTGCAAATGATTGTGAGGCACCATGTGGTTGCTGAGAATTGAACTCATGACCTCTGGAAGAGCAGTCAGTGCTGTTAGCCACTGAGCCATCTCTTCAGCCCCAGAAAAGAAATTTCTCAATGCAACAAATCATCTTATCCAAAGCTGCACGTTCGCAGTCTGCAAACTAATGCTATAACCCTAAATTCTATTTAGGCACTAACCCATGGCTTTCTATATTTCTCTAAGATATGTGATGTTTGTATTTTCATGTTTAATCTGTCTTTCCAATAGATACATGGTTTTTACCATTCTTGTAGATTTTAGATCTAAGGTTTCAAAACTGAAGTCAAGTTATATGAATAACCAACCACTTTCTGACTCAATTTGAGGCATGATTGATAGGAAGGAATTCATGACAGATACTGCATAACTAGTCAAAAGCCTATGGAAGAGGAGATCATAGACTTTACTACATTGGGAAAACCTATTAATGTTATTTTTCTAAAGAAAAAGAATCAAGTTGTCAAATTGTGTTCTACATATTGATGGCTATGCCCATAGATCTGTGTAGACTTCATCTCTGATTGGAGGAGCTTTGTTATGCAGTGGGCAACCGTTCAGCCCTAATGGGGTATTTAAAGCCACCTCTTCCCCCAAAGCTTGGGAGACATCTCTGTAGAAGAAAAACAGATAATTAAGAGCCAGAAGACAGCGAGGTGTGCTTGGAAACACTGTAGTGTGGATACACCAAGGCTGTTGTGCTCATGACCTCACTGTCTTGGTTACTGCTCTGTTGCTGTGAAGAGACCACGACCAAGGCAGCTTATACAGGAACCCGTTTAACTGGTGGCTTGCTTGCAGTTAGTTCTTCCACTGAAGACGCCCTTTGCTGCTTAAGGTTTCCTTTACTTCCTTTCACAAGCTGCAGGCTTAGCTGAGCGGAGTCTTGCCCTAAGAACCTCATTCCCTTTGTTCCATTTTAAACCAGGCCTTTCTTTAAATTTTATCTCGTTGAGCACAGGACTTGGCTCCAACATTAGATTTCCAGATGGTCTTTTATCCTCAAACTGTCTATTTTGTATTTCTCTTTGCCCTGCTTGATCCTTTCTGTTGCAGATCTATTGTAAGAGTGGCCACTAATAATCACGGAATAGACTCAATTTTAGGCTGTCTTGAAATCTCCTCTGCCAGTGCCATTCATCCAAAACGCTTCAATTTAGCCTCAGGCATATTTTTAGAACAAGGGCAAAAAGTAGATATATTCCTTGCCAAAACACCACAAAACCCACAAACACCAGCTGCGACTGTGCTCCCCCTCTGATACTCCTTGTTAAGTCCTATTTAATGTGTTCAACCACTTCTCAACTCTAAAATCTCAACATCCTCCAAATTTCTCCAAAGCCCGGCATGGTCAGGCTTATCACCACAGTACCCCTAGTCCTGATACCAGCTTCTGTCTTAATAACTGTCCTGCTGATGGGAACCGTCAATGTGACTAAGACAATTCTTGTAAAAGGAAGCAGTTAATTGGGCCGTTGCTGACAGTTTTATAGAGCTGTTATTTCATGACCATAATGGTAAGAAACAGATACACATGGAAGTAGTTGAGAGTCTTACATCCTAATCAGAAGGCAGGAGAGAGAGAGAGAGATGGAGACAGACAGAGACAGACAGAGATATAATGGGGTTGGCACGGGCTTTTGGAACCCCCAAGCCCACCCCCAGTAACATATCTCCTCCAACAAGTTCACACTCTCTAACTCTTCCAAAACCCACTCTCTGGTGACTAAGCATTCAAATACATGAGTCTATGGTGGTCATTCTCATCAAACCACCACTCTCACAGTAGCCATCCCAGACCTGTACAAGATCAAGACAAGAACCATTGGAGCATAATGGAGAAATAATTCTGGAAGCTCTACACCTACCTGTGAAGCTATTTACAGCTTCTAATTCCTGGAAGAGGGAAAGTGGCTGCTGGCAAGTTGTCCATTTTCCACTGGATGGCCCCACAGTCATGTGCACATAGGTAGCACTACATGTGTCAGTGGATGGCCCACACCCATGTACTCATAGGTAGCACTATACGTGTCAGTGAATGGTCACATGGATGTACACATGGATAGCACTACATGTTCCAGTAGATGGCTCACACACATGTGCACATGAATAGCACTAATTGAACTCAGTGGAATATTAAAAAATCACAACAGGGCATTCAGAATAGAAGGAAGATATGCTATATGTTGGAGAGGTCTGAGAGTTGTTGAAGGATAGATATTATCAAACTATATGTATACATGTGTGAAATTCTCAAAGAATAAATTAGAAATATTTAGAAAAAATGAAGTCAAGAATACAGATCTAGTGTCCAAATACAGTCCTGTGTCTGGAAAGAGAATTAGATTTCCAGGAACTATCAATACTTTGTCTTCAAAGAAAAAAAGAAATGATAAAAGTTTTGCAGATTATAATTTTCTCTACTTGAACTTTTCCATAAATCCTAAGAGAAGAAAATAGCTTCAGAAATCAAGATGATAATAAAGAAAACTTGTCTAGAGAGAAAAGGACATTTCTATACAATGGCTTTAAAAAAAATAATAAATCTGAGAAACTATTACATTTATCTATTCAAGGAAAGAAATTTTAAGTGAACTTTCTAAAAGAAGCAGAGGGAGGGAGATATCTGGGTGGATGGGGGAAATGGGCAGAATCAGATGGGGGGGGGGGGAGATAGGAGAGAAGCCCAGAAGGCCAGGAAAATGATAGAAATGTGCATCAGTGGAGGGTGGGAGGCAGAGAGAACCTCTAGAAAATCCCAGACAGCAGAGATGTGAGAAGCTGTCAACAACCAATGGGGATGACATTGGCAGAGATGCCCAGCAGCAAGGAGAAAGAGACCACCTCTAAGAGTGAGACAGGACCCCCAGCTGAGGGATAGATCCACCCACCCATCTTCAAAATTTTTGACCCAGAATTGTTTCTGTCTAAAGGAAATGCAGAGACAAAAATGGAGCATAGACTAAAGGAAAAGCCATCCAGAAACTGACCTAACTTGGGATTCATCCTATGTGCAGGCACCAAACCCTGACACTATTACTGATGCCATGTTGTCCTTTCAGACAGGAGCCTAGCATGCCTGTCCTCTGAGAGGCTTTACCGGCAGCTGACTGAGGCAGATGCAGATACTTACAGTCAACCATTGAACTGAAGTTGGGGAGTTAGGGGAAGGACTGAAGGAGATGAGGGAATTCCAGCCTCATAAGAACAACAATGTCAATTAACCAAACCCCTCAGAGCTCCCAGCGACTAAACCACCAACCAAAGAGCATACAGGGGTGGTCCGTGGCTCCTGCTACATATGTAGCAGAGGACTGCCTTGTCTGTCCTCAGTGGGAAAGGATGCACCTAATCCTGTATAAACTTGATGCCCCAGGGAAGGAGGGTGCTAGTGGTGTGAGATGGGAGTGGAAGGAGAGCACCCTCTCAGAACTAAAGGGGAGGGGGAAAGGATGAAGAACTCATGGTGAAGCGACCAGAAAGGGGAGCGGCATTCGAAATGTAACTGAAATAGTTAATTAAAAGAATAATAACTTTTAAAAAGCTAGCATGCAAAAAACATACTAATGACAAAATGAAGTAAAATACTTAAAATAAAGGATCAGAAATACAAAATAATTCAACAAAAGGGAAGCAGGTGGCATATCATTCTCAATAAAAGAGTTTGTGACAAATATAATAATGGCCTCCAAGATGTCCCTGATGTAATCATAAAGAGCTCCAGATAGACTATCTTCTTTGGCCAGACAGACAAGGATTCAACTGGTTACAGAGATAAGAAGATTCTGAGTTACCTGGGTCAGACCAGTTGGCTATCTTCACAGAATGGAAGCATCATCCTCAGAGTACACCAAGGCAGGTGTGCTGTGGGACATAGCTCATGACTGCGTGCAGTAAAGCTCCTAATCAGAAGGATATGCCTCCTACCCACATTTCTTTCTCCCCCTCTTCCTCTCCTTCCCCCTTTCATTTTCTCCCTCACTCTTCCCCTCTCCCTTACTCCCCTATACATTTTTTAGGATTCTACTGGTCTGTGTGACCACAAGACTTTGTATATACCCTCTAGGATCTATAAATGATAAAAAAAAAATCCTTATACCTTCTGCAGTAAATTGAATGAGAATCCCCTATAGACCATTTTGAATAGTTGGTCCCCAAGTAGAGGAAGTCTTTGGGAAGGATTAGGAGGCATGGCCTTGCTGGAGAAGGTGTGTCACTCAGGATGGGTTTTACGGTTTTAAAACTCTGAATCAAGACCATTTCTTCTCTCTCTCTCTCTCTCTCTCTCTCTCTCTCTCTCTCTCTCTCTCTCTCTCTCCCTCTTGTGTGTTTCTCTCTTTCTCTCTCACTTTCTTTCCCTCACTCTCTGCCTGTAGTTCCCTGCTATGATGCTAACAGACTATCTGAAAATCCAAGCAAGCCCCTAATTAAATATTTTCTTCTATAAGTTGCCTTGGTTACTGTGTCTCTTCATAGCAATAGAACACAAACTAAGCCGTTCTTCTTTAAAAGAAAAAGAGTAATGTGGAACACAATCAATAAATTCTGTTTAAAAGTTGGGAAAGGGGAGGGTGTGGAAAGATGGATCTCTAGAGCCCACAAAGTGAGAGGAAAGAAGGAACTTCTGAAAGTTGTCCTATGAACTTCATTTGCATGCAAACACCTACTCACACACACAGACACAGACACACACATGCATACATATGTACATACATACATACATAGACACACAAGCACATACACACAAGCACATACACACAAGCACAAATACATGCACACACAGATACACAGACATGCACACACAGACACACAGGCACATACACATGCATGCACACACACACATATACATACATGCACAGGTACATACACACAAGCACACACACATGCACAGACATGCACACACACACACACACACATGTTTTTTTACATTGACTTGAATTTTCTCGGTTGTTGGTTGTGGTGATTAATATTGCTTGTCAACCAGATTAGGTCTAGAATCACCCACCACAGAGAAAAATCTTTGGGCATGACTTCCATATTTGTCTGCATTTGGCTGACTAAGGTGGGGCCACCTTAACTGTAGACATCACTATTCCAAGGGCAGGCAGAGGACACTCAGAGAACCTGACTAAATTGGAAGCAGAAATATGTCTGAGCAGTAACAGTCAACCCTTCTCCCCACTAGCAAGGCCAGTGTGAGCAGCTCCCTCAAGCACCGGTTGCCATAGCACCTCACCATGGAGAACTGTACCTCTGAACTGAGCCAAAACAGTCTTCCTTCCTTAACTTGCTTTTCTCAGCTATTTTGTTTCAGTGATAGACAACTAATATTTTCCCTTTGTGCTGATTTCTGCTTTGTGCTATTTCATTTCTCATACTTGCTGTAGACTGGTTATGTTCTGTTTCTAGTATTATCAGATGCATTTGAAGTATTGGTTGCAAAACCTCCTTTCCCAATAACAACATCTTACTCGTCATTACCTTGCTTTTTGTGTGTGTGTGTGAAGAGTTTAAGTATGCTTACTAATTTTTTTGTCCGGTTCTGTAAAATTCCGAGAAAGTGTTGCTAATTACTGAATTTGCATTTTCTATCACTGGCTTCATTTGCTTAGTGTACTTTGAAGGTCAGGTATTTAGGCCTGTACCTTTGTTTACTTTGGTAGCCAAGGATGAACAGTCTGTGTCAGTGTGACGTGCTGTGACCATAACTCTGATGACTCTGTCTGGCACTCAGATAGTTACATGAACTTTCTCTCTCTCTCTCTCTCTCTCTCTCTCTCTCTCTCTCTCTCTCTCTCTCTCTCTCTCTCTCTCTCTCCTTCCTTCTGTCTTTCTTTGTAAGATTCAGTTTCTTATTTAGGTATCTGTGTGGATATGCATGCATGTAGGTACCTACAGAGGCCAAAGGAATGTCAGATACCCTAGAGATGAAGTTACAGGTGGCTGTGAGCTGTCAGTGCTGGAAACTAAACTCAAGTCTTCTAGAAGGGAGCACCACTCTTAACCACTGAGGCATCTCACCAGTGCCACTGCAGCCACAATGACATTTCCTGTGCCTGTGACCAATCTCATGCTTCCCAGGCCCAAAGGATCATCCTGATGTTTGCAAAAGTGTCCACACAGCAGAAAACAAACAAACAAAACAAAACAAATATTTCAATATTTGAGACGCTGGATGACATGATCTCATTAGACTCATCTGGATTGTCTTCCCAGGCCTGTGTGGATACTGCCCTAGATTCTCTCTTGACCACATCAGTTTCAGGCATAAGGCCTCCATATGCTGTGCTATGCTATGCTGCCGGCATGTCCTTCAGGTCTTTACTTTCAGAGAGCCCTTATCCACTTCACTGCCTAAAGCCCTTGCCTCTAGTTGTTCTTCACACTGTGTCTTGTTCATTTTGTTCACAGTTGCAATCTGAGTTATGTAGACACATATTTACATATATGCAAATATACATGCCTATATATGTAACTATCTCATTCTCCTTCCCTTCTACCAGGTTTTAAGCCATGAATGAATGAGATCTCATTTAATATGTTTTGACCCTTTGGGCCTATGGAAGTTCAGATCAATGAAAAATTCCTGGATGATATTAAAGGGGGAAATTAGCAATACAGATGTTTCTCTTGTCGTTGTGACACTGGATCTGACAGAAACAGCTTAAGGGAAGAAAGATTTATTCTGCCTCATAGTGTCAGGAAGGTCTATCCGTGATGGCAAGGAAGAGGTGACGGAGCAGAGCAGGTAGCATTGGGAGAGGCCTGGGAACAGAGAAATGAACACAGGTCTCAGTTATCTTTGTCCTGTTCCTCCCTTTATTCTGCACAGAGCTCAGTGCATGCATGGTGCTGCCTGCTTCTACCTTCTTTAATTATCCATGGAAATTCCTTGACAGGATTACCCAGACCAATATATTCAATGAGACCCCTTGCCAATATCTTCAATGATGCTAGTCCAGCCAGGTCAACCATCATAATGTCTATGAGTGGTTTGATTTGTGATTTGGGTTTGCTTTATGATAGTGTATGTCTTAATCATGGTTTTACTGCTGTGAACAG
The DNA here is from genome assembly GCF_947179515.1 of Apodemus sylvaticus. Classification (NCBI taxonomy): domain Eukaryota; kingdom Metazoa; phylum Chordata; class Mammalia; order Rodentia; family Muridae; genus Apodemus; species Apodemus sylvaticus. The sequence goes on along the minus strand of NC_067479.1, from coordinate 4,763,129 downwards.
ACACCATGACCAAGGCAACTCTTATAAAGGACAACATTTAACTGAGGCTGGATTACAGGTTCAGAGGTTCAGTCCATTATCATCAAGGCAGGAGCATGGCAACATCCAGAAAGGCATGGTGCAGGAGAAACTGAGGGTTCTGCATCTGCATCTGAAGGCTGCTAGTGGAAGACTGGCTTCTAGGCAGCTAGGATGAAGATCTTAAAGCCCACACCCACAGTGACACACCTATTTCAAGAAGGCCACACCACCACCTCATAGTGCCACTCCCTGGGCTGAGCATATTCAAACCATCACAGTATGAAAGAATGTGTTGAACAGAAGCAAGGTTTCAGCTTATGAAACTTAATCATTCCCAGACTAGGGATGTGTGACTGACTAGTTAGTTTGTATTGTCCAGAGGCTGGGCAATAGGAGCAAGCCCTGGCTCATGGCCCAGTTCTGGAACACAGGAGAAGCAGCACATACTCCATAGCATACTGTTTTAAGACTAGGAAGGAGATTAGACATATTCAATGCATTTTGATACACAGCATTCCAAAATTTTTATGTAATGACTAGAGTGCAACCCATAACAAGAAGACTATTTATAAATTTAAACAGAATAAAGATTATACATATGTATGACATATGCATATAGAATCACCCTACCTTTTAGAGCTGGCCACAGTTAGGCTTGGGACTTTCATACTCTGTTCTGTCCTCATTGGTCACGTCTTGAGTGTGAAATGTCTGGAAGGTCAGTGTTTACACTCTCTTCTTTTAAATGGAGTTTCCAGTCACACGGGACACTTGATCGGCATGGTTTGCTCCCCGCATCCGTGTGAGGATGGCCGACACTGCAGCATTTTTCACTGAATTGAGCTCAACCGCAAGCCTTCGCCAGTCTTTTCTCCTCTTGCATTTACTTTAAGAAATTGCCTAATGAATGGGAAGTTGGTTTTGAGCATTGAGGTTTTGTTATTTGGTTAGTTACTTTTAGGGTTGTTTCTGAATCATTATCAGGTCTGTCTGCAGAATCTGACTTCCAACCTGGGTCCAGAAGGCTCAGTTGCAAAATTAGCTTTGCCTGCCCCCTTGTGGCTGCCTGGGGATCCTGGCAGAAGTAGCTTTGTTTTTCCGAGTTTGGGAGTTTGCTTTTTAATTATTCTCTGTTCTTTGAGAAGTTTACCAATGCACACAATGGTTTTGGTAAGACTTACCCCAGTACCCCTTCCAACGCCCCCCAGGCTCTCTCCACATCATACACTTTCCCCTCTCTTTTAACAGATGGGGTCCATTAGGGCTGTCCAGACATACAGGAGAGTGGGGCCTTCCATTCGAATACAGGCAAACTAAAAGGGGCCACATCTTTGAGTTAAATCTATTTTCACTCCCTAGGACCCAGAAACTGCCAATAATGGCTCAGCTAAAATTAGGACTTAGGGTTCTGGCTTACAGCTTAGGGCATGGTACCTGGTAAATCTCCACCCAACCATGCTTGATCTGACTGGTTTGATCTCACAAGGTCTTAAGCAGGCAACCACAGCTGCTATGTGTTTGTGAATACAAAGACCCAGGCACATCAGAAAGGTGGTGTTTCTTGGCAATTCCCTCAAACCACTGGCTCTTAGGGTTTTTTTTTTCCTCTTCTTCTATAATATCCATTTGGCTCTTAGGAGGTGTACTATGGAGAAGTCCCTTTAAGACTGAACACAGTTCCACTCATGAAATTCTTGGGCAAATGGATGGGACTAGAAAATATCATCCTGAGTGAGGTAACTCAATCACAAAAGAACACACATGGTATGTACTCACTGATAAGTGGATATTATCCCAAAAGCTCAGAAGAGCCAAGATACAACTCACAGACCACACGAAGATCAAGAAGAATGAAGACCAAAGTGTGGGTGATTCTGTTCTTCTGAGAAAGGAAACAAAATACTCACAGGAGTAAATATAGAGATAAAGTGTAGAGCAGGGACTGAAGGAAAGGTTATCCAGAGATTGTCCCACCTGGGGATCCATCCCATATACAGTCACCAAACTCCGACACTATCGTGGATGCCAAGAAATACTTGCTGAAAGGAAACTGATATGGCTGTCTCCTGAGAGGCCCCGCCAGAGCCCTACAAATACAGAGGCAGATGGTCACAGCCAACCATTGGACTGAGCATGGGGTCCCCAATAGAGGAGTTGGAGAAAGGACTGAAGGAGCTGAAGGGGTTTGCAACCTCATAGGAAGAACAACAATATCAACCAACCAGAACCCTCAGAGTTCCCAGGGATAAGCCATCAACCAAGGGGTACACATGGTTCTAACTGCATAGGTAGCAGAGGATTGCCTTGTCAGGCATCAAGGGGAGAAGTCCTTGGTCCTATAAGGCTCAATAAATGCCCCAGTGTAGGGGAATTGAGAGAGGGGAGGCAGCAGGGGTGGGTGGAGGAACACCTTCTTAGAAGCAGGGGGAGGGAGGATGGGACAGGGGCTACCAGGGATGGGGGGAAACTGGGAAAGGGGATAATATTTGAAATGTAAATAAAGAATATAATAATAATAATAATAATAATAATAATAATAATAAAGACTAAACACAGGCCATTCCGATGGAACCCTAACGAGATGGCCCTCTCAGACTGTGGTTTGGGTACCAGCCCTGCCCTGTTCTTTCATTCTGTGTAGAGCATCAATTCCATCCTTAGCAATGTCTGGGTTTTGAGGTTCTGGAATTGGGGGGTGTGGGTGGGGGGGAATTCACAAATGCCAGGGAAGTGCTTTATGGCTGAGCTTTGTCACGAGTGCATGTCTGAAGTTTTTGTATTAAACATTGTCTACCTTTATGGTGGAAAATATTTTAAATGCCTCTTCTAACAATGGCCTTTGTAAAGGTATTAGCATGTTCTATAAAAGAACATTAAAATGAGTTTTAAATCAAGGTTATCAGGTCATAACACTGAAGAAACATTATCAAACATTAAATAACTTCTGTGCAGTTTGGCAATTTGGATAGGAGATTATTAATGCAGCCCAAGTATTCCCTCTCAAACTGTCACCAACAGACTTTCTAACAGTCAATCAAATTAAGCTTTTAAATCAAGAAGTGTAAAACAAACATGTGTCCATTTAGCAAATGTTTCTCACTAGTTTCATGCTTGTCTCATTTTGATAAATATGAAAATCTGAGTGTATGCTCTCCTCCCAACAGATTCTTAGCCAATGTTCACAAAGGGTTTCAGTTTTCATCGTGTATGTTTTACTTGACAAAGTTATCATTTATCTTCATTTAAAACTATTATAGGATGAAAGGAAACATGAAGGGAAAGGTGAGGTTAAGGGGTAAGTATCCCTAGAGTATTTGAGAATTTATATTATTTTGTTTACTTAAAATTACACATGTTTATGTGTATGCATATATATAATATATGTAATTTAAAACATAATATATAAAATAATATTATAGATAGTTAGATGATAGATAGATAGATGATAGATAGATGATAGATGATAGATAGATGATAGATAGATGATAGATAGATAGATGATAGATAGATGATAGATAGATAGATAGATAGATAGATAGATAGATAGATAGATGATAGATAGATGATAGATAGATAGATAGATAGATAGATAGATAGATAGATAGATAGATAGATAGATAGATAGATAGATATAGGTTTACAGCACTTGAGGAGACTACGCTTCCCCACAAACCAAAGACTGTTAAGCAACAAAACCCCCAGTGTCAAGCATAAGAAAACTCCTTCCAGAAAACAAGGGTGAGATTCTGTTGCTGAAGATAAGACACATCGTGGACAGGACACGTGGGAGTTGACACTTGATCAACCCGTATCAGATCTACAATCTGCTTCACTGACAAATAACTCTCATAGCATCCGAAGCCATGTACGCCACCAAGGGAGGACAGCAATCACTAGCTCTAGCCAGCTGCAACACCTGCGAACCAGGACAGTGAGCAGAAAAGCAGGATATTCGGAAAGGTGCAGTAATGGCGCTTACATCCCCGAGGAAACCAATGCCCACCTAATCGTACTTAAGGCCTGCTCGGTAGAGGGAAATTCACACCTGACACTGTAAACTTACCCAAGTGCCCATTGCTAGAGAGACCATGGAACCTAGAGGAGAAACTACTACTGCCATTTTCGTAAATCGTTATAGTTTAGCTGCGTTATATTCTTATACCTGTTGCAACGTGTCACTTTCACCCCTTGTATTAGTTAACCAGTCAGGTGCTTCAGCTCAGTGGGTCCCGACCTTCCTAATGCTGCATGACCCTTCAATACAGTCCCTCATGTTGTGGTGACCCCCAACCATAATGTTATCTTTGTTGCTACTTCATAACTGCAATTTTTTACTCTTATGATTTGTAATGTAAATATGTGATATTTCTAACGGTCCTTGGTGACAGCTGTGAAAGGGTTGCTCAGCCCCCCTCCACAAAGAGTTGTGACCCACAGGCTGAGAACAACTGCTGTGGAGGAGCAGAAATTGATAGTGTGGGGTGTGTGTGTGTGTGCGTGTGTGTGTGTGTGTGTGTGTGTGTGAGAGAGAGAGAGAGAGAGAGAGAGAGAGAGAGATTCCTTCTCCCATATCCTTTATAGAGGTTGCCACCAGAAGGTGTGGCCCAGATTAAAGGTGGATCTTCCTGTTTCAAAAGATCTGGATTCAAGATCACCTCATCATCTACATCATCATCTACATCACGACATCATCTCACCTCAAAGGATCTTAAAAGATCTTTTAAGAATATGCCCTTAAAAGTGGATCTTCCCACTTCAAATGGTTTAAGAAAAAGATTACTCATAGGTATAGCCAGCTGCTGCTTGGGTTTTAGTTGGCTCCAGTTGTAGTCAAGTTGACAAACCAGAACAGCCACCAGAAGTCCACTCCCTGTCAAGCTGACACACAATCATATCTCCTTATGCCATACTTATTCTACAAATACATACATAGAATAGGTGTCAATTTCCCATGAGGAACATTCCTTTAGTTTCTTAAATACTGGGCATTCTCTATTCCCTCTACCCTCAGCAAGCACCTCAGAAGATCTTGGCTCTTTTCCTGGAGGAGTGACCCATGTCATCATTCCAAAGGGGTCTGTGCCCTTTGTCATCATGCCTGGATTAGGTTATTGTAGTCTCCCATTGACTTTATTCACAGACATAATATACTCAACCACAGATGTAGTCAAGCTATCCTTAGGGTAGCACTAAGAGATGCCCTAAAGGATTTCCTGGGTATAAGACATGAAATCTTCCTTACCTCCTCTGTGGAGAAGTAATCCAATTTCCCCCTGATAATCTGGATCAGTCACCCCTCCTGACCCTGTTATTTTCTTCTTAGCCTGTTGGTTTAAGGGCTTAAATGAGTTCTTTTGTCAGAATAAATACTGTATGGAATACTATGATGGCGGGTAAGGCATTCTGTAAGTCCATAAACGGTACTTTTGGCAGAAGTATTATGTGCAGAGGAGACCATCTGCAACTAGAATAAGTAAGGACAAAGGATTGTTTTTCCCACAAAAGTTGTCAAGAATAGTGATCCAGCCACTAGGGTTCTGGCTGGGCACCCCAAGGAATGGTGCCATATCTGGGGCTCAGTGTTGGTCTCTGCTGGGGTCTGTCACTCAGCCACAGATGTAGTCAAGCTATGCTTGGTGAGTGGCAGTCCATGTTGTCAAGCCTAAGCACAACCTATATTTCTGTCACCATGGCTACTTTGTTCATGTGCCCACTGGGCATTGGCAGAGATGGCTGGGGAAAGAGGCTGGCTGTGCACAGAATGGATCATCCTACCTACTTGATGTTGAACTCCTCCTCAGCTGAAGTCATTTGATGAGGGTTTACACGGGACACAAATATCTCCACATCCTCCGGCCATGTGGAGATATCTAGCCACACACTTCTTCCCAAGTGTCTTTCACAGCAGTTTTCTAATCATGGTTTTTCCTTGTCCCTGACCATCCAAGCAATCCATTGGCTATATGGTTCTGATGCTTCAACTGTACGTTTCTGGGTGGTGCCTGCATAGTGTGCAGAACCATCAGCAAGCCAGGCCCTGATTCCTCTTCCACAGTCGAGCGATCATGCCACACACTCCCTGAGGCTGTAGCTGAAGGCTTGGCAGCAGAAGGGATGACCAGGAGCAGAAGCCATAGGCATTTGAACGACATCATGCAGCTTGCTTGTGCCTTCAGGACCTGCTCAGGTCCACTTCCATTTGATAGTGGGTTGTTGCTACGTATGGCCTATTTTATGGCGTGACGGGTCAGATACTACTCAGCTCATGATGTGCTGTCTCCAGAATCCAAACAGAGCCACTAAGTATTATGCTTCTTTCTTAGTGTTGGGAAGGACCAGGCACAATCATTTATTCTTCACCTTAGAAATGATAGCTCTGCATGCTCCACACCCCTAAACTCCTATGAATCTCACTGAGACAGAGGACCCTTGCATTTCGATTGGGTTTATTTCCCATCCTCTGATAAACATTTACATTACCGACAAGTTCAAAGTGGTTGCTACCTCCTACTTGCTTGGTCCGGTTGGCATAATGTTGTCAATATAATGCACCAATGTGATATTTTGAGGAAGAGAAAGATGACAAAATCCTTTCTAAGTTATGACATGGCTGGAGAGTTACTATATCCTGAGTTAAAGTGTAAATGTATCCTGCTGGCCTTGCCAGCTGAAAACAAATTGCTTCTGGTGGTCCTTATGGACAGGCACCAAGACAAACTATTGATTTACTATCAATAGTTGTATACCATACACAGGAGATGTGTTAATCTTCTGTAGTAAGTACAGCACATCTGGTATAATTGGAGTCACTACTTGATTAAGTATTTGATAGTTAACTGTCATTCTCCACAACCTAACTGTCTTCTGCCCTGACCAGATAGGAGAATTAAAGGGAGATGTATACTCTTGGATTAGGGGATACATTCAAGGACAAACTAGACCTATTTGAATCGGACTTCAAACAACACTCTATTAATCAACTGGTCTCCACAAGTCCTAACTTTAACTGGAGGGCCTTGATGTTTCTTGGAGTCTCCCAGAATCAGTGTCAATTCAAAAAAACGTCTTAGAGTTATCCTTGCTCTGATGAAACACTAGGACCAAAGCAGCTTGGTGAGAAAGGGTTGGGGGGGTTGTTTGTTTGTTTTAGATTATACTTCCATATCATTATTTGTCATCAAAGAAAATCAAGACAGGACGTCAGAAGGGGCAGGAACCTGGAGGCAGGGGCTGATGAAAAACCCATGAAGCGGTGGTGCTTACTGGTTTGCCCTCCATGGCTTTCTTATAAAACCCAGGCTACCATCCTGAGGGTAGCATCTTTGTTAGGGTTTCCATTACCTAGAGGAAACACCATGACCAAAAGCAAGTTGGGGAGGAAAGTATTGATTGGCTTATACTTCCACATCATTGTCGATTATTGAAGGAAGTCAGGACAGGCGCTCAGATAGGGCAGGGAACTTGGAGCTGATGCAAAGCCATGGAGGAGTGCTGCTTCCTGCTTTATTTCCTGCTTTACTTCCTGATTTACTTCCCTGCTCAGCCCGCTTTCTTATAGATCCAAGGCCCGCCAGCCCACAAATGGTGTGAGACCTTAATGGCCTAGGGTTACAGAGAAAGGGTCGAGGGAGCGTCAACTCTGGATACCTCAAACATGATGAAGGTAGGAGCTGGCTACCTCCCCACTCCCAACCTGGCACCAGGAAGTCAGTTCCTTCACCATCAACACCATCAAGAATGTATTACCCTGACAGTCATCAGGTTTCACTCCTTGTTTGACCTTATAAGGTTTTCCGCCCTGGACCCTATAGCCCCTGAATATGTAGATGAAGCATCTTCCAACACCTCTGCCCTAGAGACCCTGACCACCTCTCCAGGGGCGTAAATACCCCTCCTGCTCCAACAAATGGAACCATTTCTCCGAAGCTGTTCCCAGGTGTGCTCATGGCTAGGGCATTCATTAAAAACTGAGATCCTGCACTGTATTCACCCTCACCCAGCTAAGCGTCTCTCCCGCCATACAGTCCAGCTTGGTGTACAATGGCCCTGGCTACCCTGAGGCAGAATAAGACTCAGGGCAGTGGAGTGCACACCACTCACAATGGTCTGGGCTCTCCCCCATCAATCACTAATTAAGAAAATCCCCTACAGGCTTCCTTATGGAGGAATTTTCTCAATCAAGGTTCCCACCTCTCAGAGGATTATGACATAAAACTAACCAACACATTCCCTATCAAAGAAGCTTTTTTTCAGCAAACAGAAATTATTACATATAGCCACAATTGGTCAAAATGCAGATTAATTGGCTATGAGTGATACCTCCAATTCATACATCTGCAACCTGACCCTTAAACTTAAAACTTAAGACATAGGGAACAATGTAAAAAAGAAGGGCAGAAACACTGTCAGAGCCACAGGACTGAGACATCTGTTTCCTGATAACGTTGAGAGAGAGAGAGAGAGAGAGAGAGAGAGAGAGAGAGAGAGAGAGAGAGAGAGAGAGGAAGGTGTGGGAAGGGAAGAAGGGGGTTAGGCCTGGATGTAGCTGAGGGAGGGAAGAGGAGGGAAGTATGGTCAAGACACATTTATAAAATTATTAAAGATTCAATTAAAAGTTATTTTAAAAAATATATTATGGGCTGGGAAAATAACTCAGTGAGTCATCACTGTGTAAACATAAGGACCAGACTTCCAATCCCAGGACCCATGTAAAAGCTAGGCAGCTAGCAACCTGCGTGTAATCTCAACCCTAGGGAGGAACAGACAGCAGATCCAGAGTAGCGGAGCTGGCAAGCTCTGCTTCAAGAAAGAGACCCTGCTTGAATAATACGGTGGAGCCAGACCAAGAGAGATACCATAAGTCAGCCTCTGGCCTCCACACACATGCCGAGACATTCATCCATGCACCCAGCACACATACCCACAAGCGTGCTAAAATGCACATACAGACATGAACACACCAAAAAATCATGCTGATTATCGGTCTTCCCAACCTTGAGTTACTCCATTCCCAGCACAGCCCAGGGCAGTGTGTAACTCAGTGAAGATAGCTTTAAAGTTCTAGGTTACCAGTGAAGAGAATTCCAGCCTTGCTGGCCTCAAAGGGTGCCCCTGATGATCCAAAAGGAAGCATTGCACCCTCAGGAATCCTGAATGATTCACCCCAATGTCTCTGACACCCAAGAGAAACGGTGTATTACATGTTATTTAATATACTTGTAATGGTGTGAATATGCTCGGCCCAGGGAGTGGCATTGTTAGAAGGTGTGGCCCTGTTGAAGTTTGTGTGGCCCTGTTGGAGTGCATGTGTCACTGAGGGTGTTGGTTTTAAGACCCTCATCCTAGCTCCCTGGAAGTCAGTCTTCTGCTAGCAGCCTTCAGATGAAGATGGAGAACTCTCAGCTCCTCCTGCACCATGCCTGCCTGGATACTGGCCTGTTCCTGCCATTGACCAAGCCCTCTCAGTCAGTCAACAGGTTTCTCCAGTGCAGGAGTGAGGATTAAAAAGAAAAAAGCCTATTAGGCAACATTGTAGCATGACCCCAGTCAATTCTGAGACTGAGGCAGGTTTAATTTTTCCTAATCCTCTTTTATACCATTTTAATTACATGCAAGTATTAAGGGCAATAGTAGTACAATGAGGAACAAGCAAGACAATAAGCAAAGTCCCGCGACAGTCGTTTCCCACGGCTTGTCAGAAGGACCAAAATACCTGAGCCCATTTCCTTGTCCAAGCCCAAAACCTTGCCTGAAGCCTACTTCTTTTAAGATTAAAATTCCTGCCTTAACCTACTTCCCTATTATAGCCTAAAGTTAGATTCTTGCCTGATTAACTTCCCTTCATGCCCTAATGTCATACTCCTGCCAAGTGGTACCCCAAAAAGGCTCTCTACATGCCATGATGATAATGGACTGAACCTCTGAAGCTGTAAGCCAGCCCCAATTAAATGTTGTCCTAACAGGAGTTGCCTTGGTCATGGTATCTGTTCACAGCAGTAAAACCCTAACTAAAACAATACTGATCACTGAGTGAGGCGGGCATCTGAATAGACTGCAGAGATCTCTCCGCATGATGGTTCCTGTCACTTGAGATGTCTCTGCCATCATCCTGGGACATGAGAGAGATGACTAAAACACTCACCGCTCACTGTACAAGCCGCTGATAAATGCTTGTAGAGCTGAATTTTTAAATCTTAGTCTTATTCATGGCTTTCCAAACAGGAATCTCATGGAAATCAGCATCATTAGCTTTTGAGAAAGTGAAGGATTCAGAAGCTCTGAAACTCAGGTAGACAGTTTTCTTGTGTATTATAAAGGGGTGAGGAGAATCAGTGTGCTGCAGTTTAAATGTGATTGTCCCACAGAGGCTCACGCATCTAAACTCTTGGTTCCCTATTGGTTGTGCAATCTGGGGAAAATTATGAAACCTTTTTCATTAGATATATTTTTTTATTTTCATTTCAATGTTATCCCCTTTCCCAGTTCCCCACCTCCTGGGTAGCCCCTATCCCATCCTCCCTCTCCCTACTTCTATGAGGGTGTTCCTCCACCCACCCCATTCCCACCTCCCCATCCTCAATTCCCCTACACCAGGGCATTTACCAAGCCTTCATAGGACCAAGGACCTCTCCTCCCATTGATGCCTGACAAGGCAATCCTCTGCTACATATGCAGCTGGAGCCATGTGTACCCCTTGGTTGATGGCTTATCCCTGGGAGCTCTGGGGTTGGGGGGGGGGTCTGGTTGGTTGATATTGTTGTTCTTCTTATGAGGTTGCAAATCCCTTCAGCTCCTTTCTCTAACTCCTCCATTGGGGACCCCCCACTCAGTCCAATGGTTGTCTGTGAGCATCTGCCTCTGTATTTGTAAGGCTCTGGCAGGGCCTCCCAGGAGACAGCCATATCAGGCTCCTTTCAGCAAACATTTCTTGGCATCCAGGGTTTGGTGTCAGGGTTTGGTGACTGTATATAGGATGAATCTACAGGTAGAACAGTCTCTGGATGGCCTTTGCTTCAGTCTCTGCTCTATACTTTATCTACATATTTGCTCCTGTGAGTATTTTGTACCCCTTCTCAGAAAAACCACATCACCCACACTTTAGTCTTCCTTCTTGAGCTTCATGTGATCTGTGAATTGTAAGGCCTAGAGTCTCACTAGAGGCAGGCCTTTATAGCAGTGGTTCTCAACCTGTGACCCTTCAACACAGTTCCTCGTAATGTGGTAAATTCTGTCCCCAAGCATAACAATATTTTTGTTGCTGCTTCATAACTGTAATTTTCCTACTGATATGAATCATAATATAAATACTTTTGGAAATAGCAGTTTTCCCAAAAAGTTGCAACCCGCAGGTTAAGAACCACTCACTGGTTTAAAGCCTCTCCTTCCCATTTCCTCTCTCTGCTTCGGACACAAGGTGTAGATGTGATTTCCCAGTGTCGTCCAGCTGATGTCACTTGTGAACTGTGATGTCACTACTGAGATCCCCACTAATCATGGACATATAGCCCTTGGGAACCAAAATCCAAAATAAATTGGATAATTTAATCTTGTTTAAGTTGCCTTTTATCATGATGTTTTGTCACAGCTACAAAAATGTAACTAAGTCACCGTACAACTAGGAAAGGTATAGGAGAGATGTTTTTAAGGTACACTCTGGAATTTCATTTTTCAGATCATCATAGGTGAAGACACAAATCTTAGCCCACTGAAAATTGGAAAAGCTGCAGAAACAAAATCATCAGTAGTTATTAAAACCATTTGTGCCTGTGTTCACATGTACATGCATGTGTCCAGGCGTGTGAGGCATGTATAAATACTGTAGATCCTCGTGCTAAATGTTATAGATTATGGCCACAAGGTGGTGATACAGCATAATCTTTACCTTTTCTCATGCTGATAAAACTAAAAGAATCAGGTTGTAAGTCAAGTCAATTCTCTGTGCACTCCCTAAAGGCTGGCCTTTTAGTCTTCTTTCTTCTTGGAACACAATAACTCTGACCCATTATGTAGTAGAGAAAATACGCTTGTCAGGAAAAGCATATATTTTATGAAATTTGTGGCCTTTTAAAAATCATCTCTACAACATTACAATGCAAGTTTGCTTACCAGTTCTAGAGCCCTGGTATCTGCATTTTCTGGGGTTCCTGCCACACGGGAGTGGAGGCCTTCTGGTCCCTTCCAGTCCCCACTTATCATTCTCATGGTATCAAACTAAGTCTTTGTATCAGGTGCTCCTTCAGCCTTTCTCTGTTATTTCTCTATTTTATTATCATTTTTTGCTTTCATTGTCTTTTATGCTTGTGTTTTAGAATTTTGTGTAATGTTTAAGAACTATTTCATAATATAACAGTTGTTTTCTTACCACTATGGCCTCCCAGAGTTAAGTTTCTAGAATATATTGGCATCCATCATAACCTGTTAGAATGCTAATATGTAAGTGCTCTGTCTGTGAAGTATCTACATTCAGACAAAACTGAAGTTACATAGTTTCTTCGTCTTTGTAATGTTCATGAAGTCAACATTTAAACACAGACGTGATTCTTATTTAGAGCTTCATCAACAGTTCTGACTTTAAAAATATCTGAAAGCAACCAAGAAAAGACTAACTCAGGCACATGAAAACAAACAAGCAAGCAAACACCATCACAATGAACAATCGCATGGCACTCGCCTGCTTCCCAACAGCGAAAGCCAGAAGACAGTGAAATCGGTCCTTCAGCTTCCGTAGGGAGTGACCTCTAGCCTTGAATTCTGTGCCATGGCTACCTGAAACAAACAAAGGGAGAAGAGACGAGAACAAAATTAATTCGTCGGATAAAAGGAAAAGTCTCTTCTTTGCTGGAGTAGGGAAAATAGAAAACTACAGGGCCCCCCACCCCACCCCTCACAGCATCCTCCCCAGTCCCTGGAAGGAAAAGAAAGGATGCCTCAAGAAGAATAGCCATTCTTGTGGAGGGTTTAAAGGAAGAGCAGGAGAGGAGACACACAGCCAACTCAGCAAACAAAAGCAAAAATAAGGCATTTTTTAATCACCCAGAAAGACCAGTGAACAAAGAACTGCAGAAGTTGCGCTACCTGGGTGGGTCCGCCGTGATAACGTGGAGCGTCGCAGGAGCCCTCCACCTGACTCGAAGCATTTGAGCGTACCCTGAGAGGTAATAGAAAACTATGTATGAAGATTTCATAGTAAGAACCTATAGTTTTCTGAATTTTTATTTGATTAAAGAAAAATGGGGATGTTATCCTAAAGCATGAGGCAAACTCCTAGGATGAGCCAAGAGATTATAATGAGGCTCAGAATAAAACCGGGAAGTCCCGCGCAATATGACTTGTCCTTGTAAATCTCGTGGAAGAGTCCAGAGGGTATGAGCCTGTTAGACGCTGAAGCCAGGATACCCCACTCTTCCCGAGTGCAGGGGACCATGAGAGATCTTTCCGTTACAATAAAGGAATCTCCCAAGCAGATGTGCCAGTTACTGAGGCTCTTTCCATAACCTGCTTTTCTGTTTGTTTCCAGTTTTTCCAGAAAACATTTTTCATCAATGTGAAGCAAGCCTACTAGCTCCTACCATAAATGCTTTCGACTATTAGAAAGGCTTCTGCCAGAGAATTGTGAATATCAGTAAGAAGAATTTACTGGAAAAGAAAATCTAAAGAACTTAGCAGTCTGTGTAGGAATGTCCTCCTCACCACTATAAAATCGTGTGTGGTTTCTTGGTAAAAGAAAAAAATACACTTCGGGACATCTTCTACTTCTCTTATTTAATTATTTGATAGAAATAGCTCTATAAATCATACGAGCCCTCTCGCTAAGTGCTACTTTCTCTGGGAAGGGTTCTTAAAAATTAATATCATTCATTATAATATAGTATTCATTTGTATTTTTAAGAATTTAATATTGAAATTGTGACTATGATAGATCCAGTGCTCATATATTTAAATAAAGTATATTTCACAAGAAGGATTGAAGTCTGTGTGTTGAATATATGCATGAATAACCCAAATAGTTCTAAAATTGGTGGCTTTCAATTTTAATGAGCTAGAAGAGGCCCTGATAAACCAAGCATGCCCGCGTTATTAAACCAGCAGAATTATTGTTGCAGACAATTTCTGCTCAAAGTTGATTTATGGGCAGCTCCTCCTTCTCTTCCTCGATTTTTGAATTCTTCCTTCCCCTCTTTTATGTCCACATAAGATCGAATGTTAACTTTGTCGAGACAGTATGTTCAATAACAGGCTCATGAGAAGAGCCACATTGATTATCTCTGTCAATTACTGCTGTGCTTAGGATGTCGGATGTACCCCGAGAGATTTGGTTCCCAGAGTTATACTAATGGGGGCGGAGCCATCACAAAGAGGGGCCAATGGGGGCTGTACTAATGGGAGGCGGAACCATTACAAAGAGGAACCAATAGGAAAAGCCTTAAACCATTAGCAATGTATGCCTTTGAAGACTGTAAGGGACTTGAAGACTCTGCCTTTTCCTCTGTTCTGTTCTAAGATGTAACTGTTTTGTAACTACACAGTTCTCACAGGTGTTCTGCCATCTGCTACCTGTACCAGAGGTGGCATTTACAACTGTGGACTTTGAACCACCCAAACAGGGAACTAAAAAAAAAAAAAAAAAAAAACCACTTTACAATTTATGTGCCTCGAATAGTAACAACACAGCAACTAAGGCAATGAACTTAACAAATGGGTTGGTAATCTCTGCTATATCCCTTTTGAAAAAAAAAAAAATTTGTTCAAGGGACTGAAGATGTGGCCAAGCAGTTAAACGCACTTATTGCTGTTGCAGAGGACCTGGGTTCAGTTCCCAGCATCCACATAATTTTTTCAGAAACTCTAGTTCCAGGGGGCCTGACTCCTTATCTCCCTGAGCACTAGGCAAGCACACGGTGCACAGCCACGCATGCAGGTAAAACACACACACACATGAAAATAATGGAAAGTGAGATAGACCGTCGTAATTTCTCACGGGTTGTTCTTCCTCTGGTTGTCTGGCCCGTGTTCTCTCCCTTGTCTGCCTACTGTATCGCCATCTTTTCAGAGTGGCTTTGCATCAACTGTCCTGCCCTCAGGTGGTCTCTTTTGCTATTCTGCCATTGCCAGATCTAGCAACCCAACATCCCCTGCATTTGGTCAGATGTGTCTGCTCAGCAGCAAGGACTTCTGCTGGGTCATTTTCAGGATATGGCTGCTTTCCCATCAAAGCGTTGTGTGTGGTTCTGTTGCCCAAATACGTCAATTTCATTGAATCTTCTATCAAAAAAAAAAAAAAAGCAAATGGTAGGAAATGTATTTCTTTGGAAACTAATTCAAATCTTCTTTTGAGACTCCATGAAGATTAAATCTTCAAAATTATGCAAATTTGCCAAAATAGCATGAAAATCTGGGGGACAAAATGGCAGATCTGTAAGACTATCTGACAGAGAAACAGAGGAATAGACAACAGTCAGGATTCTTAAGAGCCTGCTCTGTTCACACACTGAAACCCCAAGTGGAACAGACTTTATAGACGTTATATAAGAAAGAAGCTTTGAGGAAGTCTGTTAGAATTGACAGCCATAAAAATTTATTTTAAATTTATGTTTGTATGTGCCCTTTTAACTGGAAGCATCCAGTTAACTCCATGATAACTTCTGATTCTAGAAAAGTGACTTATACTTCCCGTTGCTCCTGCCTCTCGGTACTCCTAGCCGTCTTTGTGATGAAACACAATGGCCAGAACAGTAGATTCAGCAGTGGGCCTCGGAGAGGACTGTGTTATTAAGGATGCCCTTCTAGAAACCCGAGGAAGCATGTTTATATATCTGACCATAAATGTGATGGGAAGGTGACATCCTAGGAGCACAGAGGCCTCAGCAAAGCTACTGGTGCCACTGTGGAAATTAATCAAACAACTTATGATTTTCTATAAGCCACCTGGTTAGTATATTTTGCTCTAATGATCCAAAGGAAATAAGATAAAGTAATTATGCATTCAAATTATGCAGTACTTTTTTCTTTAGCCCAGTACTTTACTGGGCTAAAATCTGAAATGGTTGTGTAAAAAGAAAATGTGAGTTCAGATGTGGTGGTGCAGTCTTGTAACCCCAGTACTGGGATGTTGACCTGAGTTCAAAGCTAGCCTCTGCTTTACAATGAATTTGAAACTAGCCTGGGATATTTGATGCCCTACCTCAATAAATATATCCATACACACACACACACACACACACACACATACACACACACACACACACACACACATACACACACACACATACACACACACACATACATACACACACACAGAGAGAGAGAACACACACACAGAGAGAGAGAGAGAGAGAGAGAGAACACACACACAGAGAGAGAGAGAGAGAGAGAGACAGAGACAGAGAGAGAGACAGAGAAACAGAGAGACAGAAAGGAGAGAGAAAAAAGGAGAGAGGCTGTGTCCTGCCTTGTGAAGCTTAAAATTGTTCATAATGTGTTTTATTTACCATTTTATTGAAACAAAAATGTTTGCATATGTGTTTTTTCTTGATTTTTGGACAGCATCTAGAATATAGAAACTATAGGCTCCACATTTATATTCTCAGTGCCTTACAAAGTACCTAGAATTTAGGAAGAACAATATAGATGTTGGGTAAGTTAAATTAACAAATAAAGCAAAAATCTTTCAAGTGCTCATATCTGTGGGCTTATCTAGATCCATATTAGGAAATAATATGCTGATTTATCTCTACTAGACAGACAACTGTAATTGAAGCATTAGTACAACAATAATTTTTAAATGAGAAAATGGGACTCCGTGATCAAACAATTATTTACTAAT
Source organism: Apodemus sylvaticus (assembly GCF_947179515.1). Classification (NCBI taxonomy): domain Eukaryota; kingdom Metazoa; phylum Chordata; class Mammalia; order Rodentia; family Muridae; genus Apodemus; species Apodemus sylvaticus. Next base: position 4,746,286 of record NC_067479.1, on the reverse strand, counting down.
TGGAGCGTGTGCACAGTCAGGGACTACTTTTGGAAATTCCTCCATAGTTTGTGCTTAGCAGGTCCAGAGCCAAAGTTTAACAATGAAATACGCTCCCAGCCGTAGGAGAGCTTCACTCTGCACAGAGGGTAAGTTGGAATGAGAGTTCCTCTTCCTAGCAAGGATGGGCCTGCTACGCTAAGACTGCAATTTTTTGTTTCTCCTTTGCCTGACACACTCATTCTGTAGAACAGCTTGGAACACACATTTGGAGATACTATCCATTTAACAAGTAGTTTAAAGTGCCTGGTTCTCATGTTGGAAAGGAGAAAAACACAGCAAATGTCATGTATAAAACAATCCTGAGAGACGCCATCGGTTTGAGAAGGCCAGAAGGGTCTGCTTTTTATTTGGGTTGTGACATCACCTTTTGCAGGTAAAGGTGGGAGGTGAGCCAAGTGGATTCTGAAAATGTATGGTGGTAGCAATGACAACAGATGTGCCAGGTCCCTGCTGCCTAGGTGTGATGTCACTGGGTTCAGAGGCAATCTGCCACCCTGGTTCCTGATATCAACAGTAAGCCAACCCCAATTAAATATAGTTAAAATGGCCATTTTGCCTAAAGCACTATACAGATTCAATGCAATACCCATCAAAATCCCAACTCAATTCTTCACAGAGTTAGAAAGAGCAATTATCAAATTCATCTGGAACAACAAAAAACCCAGGATAGCTAAAACTATTCTCAGCAACAAAAGAAAATCTGGGGGAATCAGTATCCCTGACCTCAAGCAATACTACAGAGCAATAGTGTTAAAAACTGCATGGTATTGGTACAGTGACAGGCAGGAGGATCAATGGAACAGGATTGAAGATCCAGAAATGAACCCACACACCTATGGCCACTTGATCCTCGACAAAGAGGCTGAAAACATCCAATGGAAAAAAGATAGCCTTTTCAACAAATGGTGCTGGTTCAACTGGAGGTCAGCATGCAGAAGAATGCGAATTGATCCATCCTTGTCTCCTTGTACTAAGCTCAAATCCAAATGGATCAAGGACCTCCACATAAAGCCAGACACTCTGAAGCTAATAGAAAAGAAACTGGGGAAGACCCTTGAGGACATCGGTACAGGGAGAAAGTTTCTGAACAGAACACCAATAGCGTATGCTCTAAGAGCAAGAATTGACAAATGGGACCTCATAAGGTTACAGAGTTTCTGTAAGGCAAAGGACACCATCAAGAGGACAGATCGGCAACCAACAAATTGGGAAAAGATCTTCACCAATCCTACATCAGATAGAGGGCTAATATCCAATATATATAAAGAACTCAAGAAGTTAGACTCCAGAAAACCGAACAACCCTATTAAAAAATGGGGTACAGAGTTAAACAAAGAATTCTCACCTGAAGAACTTCGGATGGCGGAGAAGCATCTTAAAAAATGCTCCACTTCATTAGTCATTAGGGAAATGCAAATCAAAACAACCCTAAGATTTCATCTTACACCAGTCAGAATGGCTAAGATTAAAAATTCAGGAGACAGCAGGTGTTGGAGAGGGTGCGGAGAAAGAGGAACACTCCTCCACTGCTGGTGGGGTTGCAAATTGGTACAACCACTCTGGAAAGCAGTCTGGCGGTTCCTCCGAAAACTGGGCACCTCACTTCCAGAAGATCCTGCTATACCACTCCTGGGCATATACCCAGAGGATTCCCCACCATGTAATAAGGATACATGCTCTACTATGTTCATAGCAGCCCTATTTATAATTGCCAGATGCTGGAAAGAACCCAGGTATCCCTCAACAGAAGAGTGGATACAAAAAATGTGGTATATCTACACAATGGAGTACTATTCAGCCATTAGAAACAATGAATTCATGAAATTCTTAGGCAAATGGATGGAGCTAGAGAACATCATACTAAGTGAGGTAACCCAGACTCAAAAGGTGAATCATGGTATGCACTCACTAATAAGTGGTTATTAACCTAGAAAACTGGAATACCCAAAACATAATCCACACATCAAATGAGATACAAGAAGAAAGCAGGAGTGGTCCCTGGTTCTGGAAAGACTCAGTGAAACAGTATTTGGCAAAACCAGAACGGGGAACTGGGAAGGGGTGGGAGGGAGGACAGGGGAAGAGAAGGGGGCTTACGGGACTTTCGGGGAGTGGGGGGGGGCTAGAAAAGGGGAAATCATTTGAAATGTAAATAAATTATATCAAATAAAAAAAAAAGACAAAAAAAAAAAAAAAAAAGAGTTGTAGTGTTCATGGTGTCTCTTTCACAGCAATAAAACCTAAGACAGGAAGGCTGTGGAGTCTTCATGAAGAGCCTCTCTTGAGGAAGTGGGTCCCTGGGGGCTTTATAGCTTTGTCCCATTTCCTGCTCTGTTTCTTGACTGGGGATTTGATGTGATTTGTTGGATCCCCTTCCCCCCCTTCCCCTCCCACTTCCCCTCCCCCTTCCCCTCCCACTTCCCCTCGAGCCCTCCATGCCTTCCCCTCCCACTTCCCCTCCCCCTTCCCCTCCCACTTCCCCTTGAGCCCCCCCATGCCTTCCCACAGAATGAGACCGGAGCAGTAAGCAAAACAAACACATTCTCCTCCTTTAAATTGTCTATTGTCAGGTGTGTCATCACAACACTGAGACAAATAACAAACACACTCTTGGAGAAGACAATGCTGGCTTCTGTTGCCCTCAGTAAGGAGGGGAAGTGTGACCTCTGGTGAACCCCCATGGCAGCTGCTGTCCTTGGGGACGCTATCACGCTATCATGTCACCACACTCACAAGAAGCTCAGGGTCTCATGCCAGATGTGGATTGTTTTTATTTAGCAACGTGCTCTATCTATACCACAGAATCAATTTTAGTAAAAGTCATGAAGTAAATTTAATATATTTCACTATGTGAACTAAAACCGACTTATCAAACTAAAGAGAATACTATTCATTGAGCTTTTTTGCTGATATCAACTTTGGACTTCCCTCTGAAACACAGGAGTGTACAGTAGCACTGACATTGGTGACAAAGATGACCAACTCAAGCCTCTTCTAACTGTTAGAACCTTCCTCTTGAACAGGTCCCGTGGAGCTGCTTCCACACACAGAGGGTTGACTGCACACCCACAAGGCCTCTGAATTCACTGCTGTGTAAAGTGTAGGTATTATTGAAGGTCAAGTAATAAGTGGTGGCTTTCAGGTTTGAAAGAGAAAGGGGGAGTGCAGCTGAAGGGACTCAGAGGTCTGTTGTCTGGGTTTCTGAATATAATTAATCAGGTACTATGTTTGCAAATTGCTAAGAAAGCAAACCTACAATGTTCTCATCATAAAGATGACAAGGACCTGTAAGATGAAATATTAATTAGCTTCAGTCAATCACTCCATAACATACAGTATAAATATATCAAAACAAAGTCATCAAGCATCGAGTTGCATAACAAAACATGACAATTTTCCAATTAGAATAAATAAAGACAAATCAGAATGTAAATAAAGATGATTTGGGAAATGTTAAACTACATACTCAGAAATGATAACCAGGAAAGGTAACGTATTGTGTAGTGAGCTAGATTCAACTGCAATGTGTATACATGTCAAAATATTATGCTGCCCGTGATAAATATAATTTATGCTATGGAATTCGAAAAATAAATACATTTGGAAAAACCCACATTCATGCAATTAAACTGAGAAGGACTTGATTTTTTCCCCCACAAAGTATCAATCTAATGTTGATTAGAACTACAGAAACACAAGGGTGCTATAAACAGACAAACAGGTCAGCTATTCCTACTGTTGTTTCTAAAAATGTCTACACAGTACCCTTGTGATTGTATAGACTTTAGATGAGCCCATTCCAGCAGCTAGCTCCCCAGCACACTGAAAAACTAAGACACCACAACCACACTTGAGCCATCTAGTCCAACCTGGCTAGCGCTCACCATCCCTAGGCCCTCGTTGGCGGCCAGAGCTCTCTCCTTCCTGCAGCCCAGCAGTGGGTCAAGCTCAGAGAGCAAGCAACTCCAGCATGCCAAAAGGGCAAAGCTGTCCATATCCAACCTCTTAGATGATAGACTTGTTTTCCCTCCCTTCTCTTCCCTCTCCCTCTCCCCCACTTACACACACACACACACACACACACACACACACAAGCTAAATGAGATATTGCTAGCTAGACTGCTGGGAACATTTTACTTACCACATCTATTTATCTACTACTCAAAATGATTGTCATCTCTTTATTTTAATAAGTTGTCACATTTCCATGTCAATGACACACTCTAACACGAGCTGGAATCTCTCTAGATAGTTTCAAATAATGTTCATATAGAAACAGAAGCTCTTGAAGTTTCACAATAAATACCGAGAACTAGTAACCCTTTGGTGGGGCAGAAATTCTCTACTTTTAAAACATAAAGTAAATTTAGCTTCTAAATTACACAGTCATTTATAAAGAATCCCATACATATACGAGAAGCAGAGATAAAAGTCACAGTCTGTAAAGCTATAACCTGTGACACAATCAACAACACTGGTTTTCGTGGAAACAGAATCCTGTACTCTTCAAAATAAAGTATTAAATATAATTTGTCTGTATTCAATGAAAAGCTAATCAACAGAAGTGGAATCTGTGAGATCACTTAACCTTCACGTAAATGTTTCTCCCTTCCGTGAGATGTTTCCCAACGAAAGGCCCCTCTAAAATTAAGGAAAGCTGCTGAATAAAACATTGCAAGTAGGGAGTCATTATCTCTGATTAAATGCACAATGCGATTTTAGACAGTGCCAGCCAATTACCTGCAGAGACAGATAAATGCATTAGCAAGACCATTCTTTCTATTTGCATTAATATCCTGCAGCCATAATTTCCAATACCACTTAGCATTTGTTTCCTAAGTAGGTATATGCAAAGCTCACAGCACCAGAGTAAAGTCTTCATTTTCACATTCTGGATTCATCCTCACCTCTGATTTTTGTCGCCTAGTGATTTGCTGCACAAGGCCGCAGCAAGTCTTGTGGGCGAGCCTCACTGTTTGCTTTAGATTTGGAAGCCGGATCAGCTCCGCTGTAATACAACTTGTGTGGCAGAACTGGGTCTCACACTGAGAAAGACCTCCCACTTGGGTTAGTGTTCAAATGTTGCTGTCTTGAAACTCTCAAATTTTTAAGCCAAGAGCATCTTGTTTTCATTTTGCTTTGGGTCCCACAAACTATGGGACCTCGTTTAGTTGGGAGATGTTTGGACATAACAGTTCTCCATCAGTCTTTCTTCCATCAGAACACAGTTCTAATACCTTCAGGAATTCAACATTACCAAGATGAGTTGGAGGTCAGCCGACACCCCTCCCTGTTTATGTCTTTTGAGACTGCAGCCTGATGCCCACAGCAATCCTGACCGTGAAAATGCTACCACTTAACCAGAGCACATCTGTGTCCAGCGTTCTACATCATAGGTTTTGAGACCAAATATGTTCCAACCTCAATCTGCAGATGCATTTCAGACAATTATGCTTCTGTAATATATGTAGGAACTTTTTTTTTTTAGGAAATAAAGAGGTTGACCGGTTGCCATGTGTTCTTTATTAAGCGGCCTTCTTCTCTTGAACCTCAGAGCTCCATCCTCAGGAGCTCAAAAATCTTCCTCCAGAGCAAGCAATGAGCTCCCCTAGAAAAGCAAAACAGAACCCTGACCCCAAGTTCCTGTCCAGTTAATTTATGGTAGAATTCCTTGAAGTGGCTTTGCATCCTTACTGCCCTGGCTACAGAGTGCTGGTGGCTTCCTGCTATTCCTAATCTCTTGGCACAGCGATATCCATCTGTCAGTGCAAATCTTACATCACACATGGAACCAATTTCTACTCTAAACCCCCCACTACTCCGGTTTTAAATAATTAAAGTTGGTTGTTTTTCCTTGGCTGCCTCTTGCCTGACACAGGCAACCATCTCAGCGCGGGATTTGCTTTGCACGCACTGTTTACGTGATTTAAAACCCGCGTCTTTTCTGTCTCTCAGCATAACAACCTATCCGTCAATTGTCCTTATACATCTGTCACTTTAAAGTGCCTTAATGTTTACTAATGTATTATTCACAGCATAAGATTAAAATAGCTCCTTCTGCAACTCCAGGTCCATTACTACACTGTGAAAGGAGGGATCTTTTCCAAGTTTCCCAGGGGAGGTGTGGTTTGGATCTGCACACATCCTTTCTGCATGGACTGTTTTTCTTTCTCTGGTTTCTCTATCCTCATCATCCTGTCTGCTTTTTCTTCCAAATACTTCTCCAGTTTTCTGGGTTTCTGGTTTCACACTTCATTTTCCCGGTAAAAGGCAAACAGTCTTCTATGGTGTCTGTGCATGTGAATGTGTTTGGCACACACACACATTGATCTCCATTTCTGTGAAACTTGTTAAGTGTGTTTATGGTTTTCCATTTCTTTGTCTCTTTTTGTGCTATGGAACTTTTCTGATCAGAGCACTTGCTCGTAAAATCATCCAACTTACAACTGGAGAACTGTAAGTTCTAGTTACTATTTACAGTAAGTATCAGTTCTAGTTACTATTTGTAGTAAGCGTAAGTTCTAGTTACTATTTATAGTAAGTGCAGAGTTCTAGTTACTAATTATAGTGTCAGTTCCAGTTACTATTTATAGTAAGTGTAAGTTCTACTTACTGTTTATAGTGTGTGTTCTAGTTACTATTTATAATAAGTATGCCTTCTAGTTACTCTTTATAGTAAGAGATAGTTCTAGTTACTATTTCTAGTGTCACTTCTAGTCACTATAGTGTCAGTTCCACTTATTGTTTATAGTGTCAGTTCTATTGTTTATAGTAAGTGTAAGTTCTAGTTACTATTTATAGTATCACTTCTAGTTACTATTCATAGTAACTGTCAGTTCTAGTTACTCTATATAATAAGTATTGGTTCTAGTTACTATTTATAGTAAGTGTGAGTTCTAGTTACTGTTTATGGTATCAGTTCTATTTAATTTCTAGTAATAGTAAGTTCTACTTACTATTTATAGTGTCAGTTTAGTTACTATTTATAGTAACTGTACTTTTAGTTACTATTTATAGTAAGCATAGGTTTTATTTACTATTTATAGTAAATGTCATTTCTAGTCACTATTTATAATAAATGGAAGTTCTTGTTACTATTTATAGTAAGTGTAAGTTGTACTTACTATTTATAGTAGGTGGAAATACTGTTACTATTTCTAGTGTCAGTTCTAGTTACTCTACATAGTATCAGTTCTAGTTACTATTTCTAGTGTCAGTTCTAATTACTATTCATAGTAATTGTCAGTTCTAGTTACTATTTATAGTAAGTCTAAGTTCTAGTTACTGTATAAAGTAAGTGATAATTCTACTATTTATAGTATCAGTTCTAGTTACTGTTTATATAAGTTCTAGTTATTATTTATAGTAAGTGTACTTTGTAGTTACTATTTACAGTAAGCATAGGTTTTATTTACTATTTATAGTATCACTTCTAGTCACTATAATAAATGTAAGTTCTAGTTACTATTTAGAGTAAGAGTAAGTTATACTTACTATTTATAGTATCAGTGCTAGTTAGTTACTCTTTATGTTAAGTCTGAGTTCTAGTTAATATTTCAAGTAAGTTATACTTACTATTTATAGCAACAGTGCTAGTTAGTTAGTCTTTATAGTATATGTGTTCTAGTTACTGTTTATAATGATAGTTCTACTTACTATTTATAGTTACTGTTTATAGTAAGTATAAGTGCTAGTTACTATTTATAGTAAGTATAAGTACTAGTTACTATTCATTCAAATTCTGCTTCTTTCATTTACTAACTCACAGTTCTATAGAAGTGAATTTTATGGAGATTTTCATATTTTCATTGCTGCTACCCTAATTCTGATTTCATTCAAATTTGAAACTCTACCGGAGTTTTCTTCAGACACCTAATCTGCACAAAGGTTATCCTGTGTGGTTTTAAATCTATATCACAGAAGCCATCTAAACACATTGCCAGAAGTCTACATTTTTCTCATTAATATTTATTACCAAATTACTTGAGTGGCAATTTAAGCTTTCTCCAATGGTGTAAAATAATGACCCTTCTCACAACCCCTTTAGCAGTGACTATTACCAATAACTTTTAATTGGTACCAATCAGAAGTGGAAATGTTATCTCGGTATTTAAACACACATTTATGTAACTACTAATGATACTGACCTTTCTATTCATAGGACCCATTACATTTCCGCTCTCATAAATGCTCTGGACCACATTCCTCAGTACTTTGGCTCATACGGTGGACACTGAATGTATTTGGCATATAAGCATTTTCTCTGTTCATTTACACCCATGAAGTAACTACTGGCTTCATGAATGAACAATCCACAAGCTGAGCTCTTCAGTGCACATTCCGGAGCAAGAGTCAAGAATGCTAATGCACTGAAACTTCAGCACATCAAGAACACTAAGAAATATGAAGACAAAAATGCAGAAAATGGCGGGGTGGAGGATCTCAACAGAACTGCTCAGACAGCCTCATAGAACAAGAACATTGACAACATTTCCAAATGATGTGAAGGTAAAAGTCTTGACATAATTTACACTATGCATTCAAAGGAGGAGCAAATAAGGAGGACTGAATCATCGGTGTGTTTGAAGACCAGCATGGAATTCAAAGGGAAGCAGCAAGAACACTGGGACGAAGGGAAGAGGGCCAGCAGGTGGGCAGGATGAGTCTGTGGGAGAGAACTGGCAAAAACAAAAGTAGGTACAAGACTGTCAGAATGAAAGCCATTGGTTTCCATGCTAGTTTTAAGAATAATAGCAGCGACTATGACAACATTTAAAAGCAACACACTGATCCAGTGTTGAACATGACACACAAATATGTGGAGTTTCTTCTCGTACATTTATTTTGTTTTCCTAGGTTAATCTTCACTGCTCTTTCCTGGGGATTCCAGCTTCATCTCTTTTAGATGGCGGGCCTATTATGCCAGCACCAGTGGCAGAATCTCAAGCTATAGCACAAGTTGTGGTACAATGGCTAGACGTTCAGCATCATCAAAGAAACAGCAAGTACTAAGAAAGTGTCCCTCAACAAAAATGCCAGCAGAAAAGGTTATGCTCTGATCATCTGACAGATTTGCTGTAAGACCAGAGGATCATGGGAACCTCAAGCTGTGTTTCCCCGAGGAAGAAAGATGCAGTAGCTGTTAATCTCATACGCACCCCAACTTTATAAATCATCACCAATGTGGACAATAACAATTGACTCTGTGTCAGGAAGGTGAATACTTTAGGAGCTTTTTTATAGCTATATCCACACAGAATAAATAAAACGTGTTTAATTATTCCCCTCAGACAAACACACACCAACTCATTGCCAACTTGGTGCTTTAATTGCAAGGGCCAGTGTTCGTGTTATCTGATTCTCCTCCTGCTTCCCCAAGCAGGGGGAAGTATTTTCAACAGTCACTTGTGAGTTGAGCTGAATTCCTATTCCTTGATATAAACACAAACCAAGGATGGGATAACCAAACTAGATCCAGGGTTACTTTCAAAAGAAGTTTGTGCCAGGTGGTGGTGGTGATGCCTGTAATCCCAGCACTCTGGGAGGCAGAGGCAGGCAGATTTCTGAGTTTGACACCAGCCTGGTCTACAGAGTGAGTTCCAGGACAGCCAGGGCTATACAGAGAAACCCTGTCTCGAAAAAACCAAATCAAAAAAAAAAAAAAAAAAAAAAAAAAAAACCAAAAAAACCAAAAACAAAAACAAAATAAAAAAAAACAAGAAGTTTGTAACAAGAAATTAAATATAAAGTATGCTGTGCATGTCGGGACCAGCTGTGCTTCTGTGACCTCTGTAAGATCCTGACCCAGTGGGGAGTGAGTGCTGGAGCTAGAGAGAGGGTAGTGTTACAGCCCTCTTAGACAATACTCAATGAAGCAGCTCTCTTAGGTGATTTTCAGTGAAACATCGAGTGTGCATACACTTTATTCAGGGTGGCCAAGAACTACATATGAATCGTGGAGAGTGGGAAGGATTTTTCAGGGTGAATGTAAAATCATTGGCTAGAGTTTAAAGTCGCATGAATGCCTTATTTGGATAGAGAGGCAATCCAGGAATCCCTTATACCTGCTGGATGGGTTCTTTTCTGGAAAGAGGAAGTTGAACTTGTAGATCTGCTAAGGACTACACGAACTTTATCAGGTATAATATTGGGGGTCAGGCTCCCCAGACCAGGTCAGAGAAGGGGAAACCCTGTTGGAAAAAGGGAGTTCTTTTGCACTGAGCTCAAAGGACCTATCCAGACATGGTAGACTTTGACCTTAAATAGCAGGGTTTCCCAACAATAAAGAATAATTTTACTTAAATTATTTTTCCCATTGTCCTTCTCTGCCTTTCCTCCCACCCCATCACCATCTCTTTGTTAAGATAATTTCTTATGTGCTGTGTAGAAGTATCACCTGCCAATAAGTGGAGGCAGGATTAAAAGGTGGGACATCAGCAGGGAGAAAGGAACTCTAGAAGATAGTCAGGCATGGGAAGATTCATCACCCAGACCCTGAGGAAGACATATGAAACTGAGGAGAGGTAACCAGCCATGTGGCAGGCATAGAATAATATAAACAGGTTAAATAAGATAAGAGCTAGTTTGGGAACAAGCCTACTTTAAGGCCTAGGCATTTATTAAAATATCATAGCTGGGAGGTGGTGGTGCACGCCTGTAATCCCAGCACTTGGGAGGCAGAGGCAGGTGCATTTCTGAGTTCAAGGCCAGCCTGGTCTACATACAGGGTGAGTTCCAAGACAGCCAGGGCTATACAGAGAAACCCTGTCTCAGAAAAAAAAAATCATAAGCCTCCAAGTCATTACTTGGGAACTGGGCACAGGTGGAAAAGCCTGTGGTTAGTCCCTATCACCTTCCAACCCACAGAATCACTCCACACCACAACCCCACAGCCAGCATAGGTGCCTATGATGCAGAGTAGGCAACAGCAGCCAAAGAACAGAGCATTCACTAAACAAAGACAATATCTAGTCTGAAGAACCCCCCCCCCCCCAGACATCACAATTCCAGATTACTAGCTGCCAGCTCAAAAACACGAATATGAATATCCAAGGCAGCACGCCTCCTCTGGAGGCTAGAAATCCTACTACTATAGAATGCAAGAATGCTACTGCGAGAAATATAATTGCAGAAGCGCAAGACAAGGACTTCAAAACAGTAATTGTGAATATGTTCAAGATAGGAATAAATGCCTTGACGAAGACCATGAAAAGGCAAGCTAACAGTTGAAAGACATAAAGACAAAATTCAAGACATGAAAGTAGAAATCAAACCACTAAAGGAAACCCAAACTGGATAAGACTGGAAATAAACCATGCGGGATTTCAAACAAAGATCTCAAAGGTAAGCCTCACCAGCAGATTACAAGACATGAAAGAGAATTACAGGTATCTTGAAGACAAGGTAGAAGAAACGGATAGTTCAGTCAAAGAAAATATTAAGCCTAGGAAAAAAACCTCAGGCACAAGACATCCACAAAATCTGAGACTCTATAAAAAGACCAAACCTATGAGTAATAGTAGCAACAGCAGCAGTGCTAATCAAAAGAGATACGGAGGCCATTACATACTCATCAAAACAAAAATCCACCGAGACAATTTTAATCCTAAGCATTAAACATTTATGCACCAAACACAAAGGCACCAGAGTTCAATAAGAAACACTTCTACAGCTAAAAATCACAAATTGATCTTCATACAGTGTTCGTGGATGTCTTCAATACCCTACTCTCACCAACAGCTATGTTATCTAAAACCAGAGAAACCATCCACAGAATATCTCACTTAAACACTAAAGAGTATACCTTCATCTCTTATGTTGAGGTCTTCCATTTGGACTTGAGTTTTGTGCAGAGTGATAAGCATGGATCTATTTGCATTCTTCTAAATGCAGATATCCAGTTAGGCTAACACTGTTGGAGATGCTTTCTCTTTTCCATGGTATACTTTTGATGCCTTTGTCTAAATCAAGTGTCCAGAGGTGTGTGGGACTTTTTCTGAATCTTTGATTCTTGATTCCATTGATGAACTTGTCTGTTCCTCTATCAACACCATCCAGTTTTTCTCTCTATTGCTCTGTAGTACAGCTGCAGGGATGATGATCCCTCCAGAAGTTCTTTTACTGTTCAGAATTGTTTTGGCTATCCTGGATTTTCTACTTTTCTATATGAAGTTGAGAATTGCTTTTTCAAAGTTTATAAAGGAATGTTTTGTTATTTTAATGGGCATTGCATTGAATCTGTGAACTGCATTTGGTAAGATGGCCCTTTTAACTGCGTTAATCATAATGATCCATGAGCATGGGAGATATTGCCACCTTCGCATATCTTCTATATTTCTTCAGGGACTTGAAGTTCTTGTCATACATGCTAGCATTCCATCTAAGCTCCACCCCACAGTTACCTGGCAACAACCAGGTAGGCCTGGCCCACTATAAAAAGGGGATGCTTGCCCCCTCCTCTCTCTCTCTCTCTCTCTCTCTCTCTCTCTCTCTCTCTCTCTCTCTTATTCCTGTTTCCTGTTTGCTTCTTTCTTGCCCTCGTGGGCTCTTCTCTCTCCCCCTTCTTATCCCCCCTCTCTCCACATGGTCATGGCCGGCCTCTACTTCTCTACTCTCTCCTTCTCTCTGCCTTTCTCTGCCTCTACTACAATTTTGACCCCCTCCCCATGCCCTGAATAAACTACTCTATACTATACTGTTGTGTGGCTGGTCCCTCAGGGCAAGGGATGCCTCAGCTTGGACCCACTGAGGCACCTTCTTCCCCCACATCTCACCACACCCCATATAACATATTCTTATACTGCCTTATCTTTTTATAATCACAACAATACTGGTCTTCCATTTCATTGATTAGAGTTTCTCTTAGTCAGGACTTCTATTCCTGCACAAACATCATGACCAAGAAGCAAGTTGGGGAGGAAAGGGTTTATTCAGCTTACACTTCCACATTGCTGTTCATCACCAAAGGAAGTCAGGACTGGAACTCAAGCAGGTCAGGAAGCAGGAACTGAGGCAGAGGCCATGGAGGGATGTTTCTTACTGGCTTTCTTCCCCTGGCTTGCTCATCTTGCTTTCTTATAGAACCCAGGAATACCAGCCCAGGGATGGTACCACCCACAAGGGGCTCCTCCCCCCTTCATCACTAATTGAGAAAATGACTTACAGCTGGGTCTCCCGGAGGCACTTCCTCAAGGAAGGCTCCTTTCCCTGTGATAACTCCAGCCTGTGTCAAGTTGACACACAGAACCAGCCAGTACAGAGTTACACCAAGATATTTTATATTTTTGTTGCTATTGTGATTGGTGGGTTTCCCTAATTTCTTTCTCAGCTCATTTATCATTTGTGTAAAGTAGGGCTATCAATTTCTTTGAGGTAACTTTATATGCAGCAACTTTGCTGAAGTTGTTATCAGCTGTAGGAGTTTTCTGGTAGAATACAATGCTTACATATACTATCATATTTTCTGAGATTAGTGATGCTTTGACTTCTTCCTTTCCAATCTGTATTCCTTCAAGCTCCTTTGATCTTGTTGCTCTAGCTAGAACTTCAACTTCTATATTGAATAGATACAGAATGGGCAGCTTTGTCCTGCCCCTGATTTAGTGGGATTGTTTAAGTTTCTCTTCATTTAATTTGATGTTGGCTATTGGCTTGTTGCATATTGCTCTAGTTGTGTTTTGGTAGGTGCCTTCTATCCCTGATCTCTCCAAGACTTTTAATATGAAGTGTTGTATTTTTTTTTCAAAGTCATTTTTAGCATCTAATGTGATCATGTGATTATTTTCTTTTGGTTTGTTTAATATGATGGATTACTTTAATGGATTTTCATATCTTGAACCCTCCTACATCCCTAGAACAAAGCCTGCTTAATCATGGTGAATGATGTTTTTGATGTGTTCTTGAACTCTGTAAGAATTTTATTGGATATTTTTGCATTGATGTTCATAAGCAAAATTTTCTGAAATTCTCTTTGTTGAGTCTTTATGTGGTTTAGGTATCAGGGTGACTGTGGCCTCATAGAATGAATTTAGCAGTGTTCCTTCTGTTTCTATTTTGAGGAATATTTGTATTAGCTCCTCTTTGAAAGTCTGCTAGAATTCTTCATTAAAACCAACTAGCCCTGGGGTTTTTTGTTGTTGTTGTTGTTGTTGTTGTTCTTATTGTTTTTTATTTGCTTGTTTGTTTGTTTGGGGTTTGGTTTGGGCTTTGTTTTTGGTTTTTTGTTTTTTGTTTTGGATTGGGAGACTTTTATGACTGCTTCTATTTCTTTAAGGGTTATTGGTCTGTTAAGATAGTTTACCTGGTCTTGATATAACTTTGATAAGTCTTATCTGTCTAGAAAATCATCCATTTCATTTAGATTTTCCAACCTTGTGGAGCACCAGCTTTTGAAATAAGACCTAATGATTTTTTAAATTTCTTTTGTTATGTCTCCATTTCCATTTCTGATTTTGCTTGGAAACCCTTTTTCTAGACCTTTACTGTGAGGTACTGTCTTTCTTTGTTGCTGAGGTATATTTCTTGTATGCAGCAGGATGAAGGATCCTGTTTACTTATCCAGTCTGTTAGCCTGTGTATTTTTATTAGTGAATTGAGTCCATTGATTTGAGAGATATGAATGACCAATGATTATTAGTTCCTGATATTTTGATGTTGGTGGTAGCACTCTGTGTGTATGTGTTTCTCTTCATTTGTTTTTGCTGTAAGATGATTAATTTTTGTGTTTTCTTGGGTGTAGTTTCCCTCCTTATGTTGGAGTTTTCCTTCTAGTGTCCTCTGCAGGGCTGGATTAAGAAAAATATATATTACTTTTGTTTGTTATGGATTATCTTGGTTTCTTCCCCTATGAACAATGAAAGTTTTTCTGCATATAGTAGTCTGGGCTGACATCTGTGGTCTCTTAGGGTCTGCAAGATATCTGTCCAGAATCTTCTAGCTTTTAGAATCTTTGGTGAGAAGTCAGGAGCAAATCTGATATATCTGCCTTTATATGTTATTTGGGCTTTTCCCTTGCAGCTGTTAATACTCTTTCTTCATTCTTTATATTTAGTGTTTTGATTATTATGTGTCAATGAGGTTTTTTTCTGGTACAATCTATTTGGTGTTCTATAAGTTTCTTGTATACTTATGGCCATTTCCTTCTTTAGGTTAGGAAAGTTTTCTTCTATGGTTTTTTGATGATGTTTTCTGGACCTTTGAACTGGAAATCTTCACCCTCTTCTATTCCTATTATTCTTAGGTTTGGTCTTTTCATTGTGTCCCAAATTTTCTAGATGTTTTGTGTGAGAAACATTTTAGATTTGGCATTTTCATTGACTTATATATCAATTTATTCTATTGTAATAATCTTCTACACCTGAGATTCTGTTCCATCTCTTGTATTCTGTTGCTGATGCTTGTGTCTATAGTTCCTGTTCTCTTTCCTAGGTTTTCCATCTCCAGGATTGCCCCTGTTTGTGTTGTCTTTATTGCTTCTATTTTCATTTTTAGGTCTTGAACAGTTTTATTCATTTCCTTCACCTGCTTGACTGTATTTTTCTCTAGATCATAAGGGATATATTTGTTTCTTCTTTAGCTGCTTCTACTTGTTTGATTGTATTTTCCTGTATTTCTTTAGGGGATTTATTTCTTTCCTTTTTAAAGGTCTCTATCATCTCCATAGGATGAGAGTTAAGATCTTGCTCCTCGGATGTGTTAGGATATCCAGGGCTTGCTGTAGTAGGGGAGCTGGATCGATGGTGCCATGTTGTACTGGCTTTTGTTGAGTTTGTTCCTGCACTCTTCTTTAAACATCTGGTTATCTCTGGTGTTAGATGGCCTGGTAATTCCTGGGAATATCAGGCCTGTAGGACTATTGTCTTGGGTAGCAGCAGGCCTCCTAAAAGACAGGCAGAGCTGTGGGCTGGTGAGTGGGGTACTGATTGCAGATAGGTTGTGGACCAGAAGAAAGATGGAGCTCTGAACCAGTGACTTTTATTGGGGTTACTTCTGGGAATGTGGGCATGGGGTTACTTACAGGAGTAGAAATGATACAAAGAGTTGCATCACTAAAGTACCCCATCGTGGGTAACAGCTTACACAAGCTGGGAATCTGAAGCCCACTGCATGCTGCTCAACAGGTTGGAGCAGGTCTTTTCTAGGTGACTCACTTGCTTTAAACCTCTTCCAGACAGATAGTCTGATCTCAGTCTTCTTCGTATCTTGGCTTGTCTGAGATTGTTTTGGCAGAGTATCTCTGTTTCTTTAGACTCAGAGACTTTTAGCTTTTATTTCTCACTCTCGAAAGGAAGGTCCTAGTGAGTCTGGTCAGTTTCAGGGACGTCTTGAAGTTATTTTGAATTGCTTGCCTTCCTGTTTAAGAGGCTTCCCTGCAGGATGGAACACTTCAATCTCCCAGGAAACTGTTACACAACAGAAAATGTCAAATTAACAAGGGAATTCGGGAAAATCTAGAGGCACATATTCAGGAAGTTACTTAAATAGGAGGAAAAATATGTATTTCAGGAAAGAATTTCTACCCACTTTGAAATGACTGAAGCATTTCCCTACAAAACTATACAGGGTAGCACTTTCTAAGTTTAATGGCATGCTTTAAGACCATATAAGCTCTGCAAAGGTGTGGAATCCATTTGTGTATGGGCACAAACTTTCTATTTCTCCTCCTCGTCTATCTTCTC
Organism: Apodemus sylvaticus; assembly: GCF_947179515.1. Classification (NCBI taxonomy): domain Eukaryota; kingdom Metazoa; phylum Chordata; class Mammalia; order Rodentia; family Muridae; genus Apodemus; species Apodemus sylvaticus. Next base: position 4,729,568 of record NC_067479.1, on the reverse strand, counting down.
CCCTTCTTCTGCTTCTCCACCTCCTTCTTCTCTTTCCCCTCCTCTTCCTCCTCTTCCTCCTTTTCTTCCTCTTGACCTCATCCTTTTCCTTCTTTTTGAGGTCTTCGGTGTGATTTTCAAATTTAATTTTTAATTTATTACCCGTGGATATCATACAGTATATTTCCTATTCTTTCTCACCTCCCAAATTCTCAAAGATCCTCCTCCTCCTTATTCACCCACATTCATGTTTCTTTTTTCTCTTGTAAAGAGTAAAAGAAAGAAGAAAGAAATTTATTTAAAAGCCACTAAAAATCATTGAGTCTGATTTGTTTTTTTCATCTACTCCTGGGTGTGGGGCCTGCCTAGCATATGTGTGTTAAACCCAGGGTCACTCCTCTGAAGAAAACAGATTTCCCATCGCCTGGCCAAGAAGTTATTCATGGAACTTCATGCCCACTTGCCCTCCTTCACACAAGAATTTAAACTCTCTATTTCTAGTGAGTTGTTTTAGGGGGCTGGGGAGACAGCTCAGTGGGTGAAGTACATGCTACACAAGCAGGAGATTCTGAATTGGGTCCCCAATTCCCACGTAAAATGGAGGTCATGTGTGTCTTTAACCCGAGTGCTGGGGGCAAAGGGAGGCAGGTCCTGGGGCCTCGCTGTGCGGCCAGACGAGCACACACGAATGGGAAAATCCCAAGTGTGAGCCTATGGTGTCACTTTTATTGAAAAATAATTTCCCAACCTTCTGCGTCCCCCACATAGCCTTTTGTCCTCTCTCCTATTATCTTAAATTAACAATGTAACAAATCAATAATGTTAACAATGTAAATCCCCGGCCCTGGAGTGTGTCCTCTGCTGAGTAGTCATTGCAGAGAAAGTCCTGAGACTCGGACCATTAGGAAATCATTTAGCTGTTGATCCCCTGCGGCCTGCTCCCTCTCTGCTGCAATGAATCACCTGTCTGCTCGGCACCTCAAGGGTTCCTGGAATGCGTGCTCACCGGGCTCTTTCATCCTTGCAGGCCAGAAAAGCCCTCTGGGTGGGGTTTGCTTCTGGGTTCTGTTTGCTTTTGCCATGTTTCCAAATGGGTTGGAAGAGTGGTTGGTTCCTCCTTGCAACCCTCTGAGTTCTCCCGAGGGTCACAACACCCAGAATTATAAAGAGACAGATGAATCCTGTGTTTGCTTGGTGTTTTGTGCCTACAATGTAGTTTCCAGTTCTGCCTTCAAATTCTCTGGGACAGTCAGGGTGGACTTCCTAACAGCCAAGGCCACACAGACACTGTGCCGACTTACACGACCACCACCCTGCACCAAAAGGCTCAGTCCTCCCCTTTATACTGATTTCCATCCTTCAAATGGGTCCTGCTCACCAAAGAAGAGGCGCCAAAGCCCCAGAGATTGTGACCTATGAGTGTAATAAAGATTTCCAACAAGCCAAAGAGTGCACGGACAAATTACCCCCCTGTTTTTTCCTAGGGCAAAGTATGTCACCCTTCATGGAAATGCCCAGATCCCATTTCAGGGGCTCTCCAAAGCTGCCCTTCTGGGCCTCCAGGCTAATCAGCCTTAAGCAAAGTGGTCTAGGTCGGTTACTAATTCAAGGCTGGACTTTCCCTGCAGCAATTAGACTGAGGAAAGGAAGCATGCTTTTGGCAGGTAAAAGAAATGGATTCCCGCCCCACCCCCATGTGAGATTTAAAAGCCTAAAGCATTAATCTCTCCCAATGCCACTCCTTCTTTGCCTTAATTGAGCTTTTATCTTATAGGCAAACAGTTTAGCAGTGAAATCAAATCACTAAAAGGTGACTCTGGAGAGGGTACCTCGGGCGCAGCGATCTTCTTATCCATTATCCACTTAAAGCACACTTTTCTATTTGGGGCTGCATTTCCATTACCCCTCTCTGCCCATCAGGCTTCTGTTTGACTCGTGGCTGTAGCAGCTGCGTCCGAGCTTGGCTGCCTGTCTATAGGCTGAAGCCTGTCTGCCTGTCTGTAGGCTGAAGCCTGTCTGCCTGTCTGTAGGCTGAAGCCTGTCTGCCTGTCTGTAGGCTGAAGCCTGTGGATACTGCTCCTCCACATGGCTCAGGTGAGGTGGAAACTGCAGGCAGCTGGAAGGAGACTCCCCTTGACCAATAAAACTAGACACCTGAAAGAAGTTCAGAACCCCACCCATTCACAGCCAGTTTCAGAAAAACAGCTGCCTTTCTCCTGCCTGATGGTCGTTCCTGCCAGTAACCAACCACACATGCCTTTGCCTTCCGCTGATTAGACCTCTCCCTGACTTAGAATATTAGTCATGAGGGAGGGGTAAAATAATAAGGAAAATATTTTTTCTGGGTGGTAGTGCTGAGTCTGGCTTGGCCACGTAAGAATGGAGTGACAGGTCCCATAGAACAGAGTCATCAGGGTGTGGGCCTCCAAAGTGTTGGTGGTTCCTGTGGGCAAAAAGTCTTGTTTGTATAAAAATATATCTATTTTACGTCAACTTCGTCTTCAGGAAATATTCTCCCTACCGAGGTTAAGGGGATGTTCTCTCTTCCACAGTTAATGGCTCCATGCTGGTCAGAAGCAGCATGAGTCCAGGAGTCTAGAGGAGGGTGTGCCTGATGTCTCACCAAAATGCTAAAGACCGAGACCTCCAGGACAGTCCTGAAGGCTGTGGGAAAGAATTCTAAAGGCATGAGTTAAAAGTATATAATTTCTCAACTATGCAAAATATGAGGATGCAGTATGAATTGTATACAGGGCTTCACAGATCTAAAAGAACAGAGCTAGCCTGTCAGAAAGATACTAAGGAAGAAGATAAAGAGATTAAGGGAGAAGTAATCACAGAGCAAGATCTCACCCAACTAAGTTATTTGTTTGTGCTTGCAAAGGCGGGCAGATTCCTGAGTTCAAGGTCAGGCTAGGACATACGAAGTTTATGTCCAGCCCAGGTTTAGTAGGATTGGTGATTTCATGTTAGGGTCCCACCCAACTAGTTTATTGTCTAAGAATCTAGGGGTTGGGTTCTGAGGATGCTTATTCACAGGATAATGGAAAGGGTACCTGAGGTAAGGACCGAATCGGCGTGTAAATAAGACTGTGCTTTTGATCTGCAGGGAATGAGTTATCCAGAGGGTTTTTTGTTGTTGTTGTTGTTGTTGTTTTTTAAGAATTGTAAGAGAAAGCTGTCTGGAAAGCTCTCTCTGACAGACCATGCCATGATTTGACTTGAGTCTTTTGTTTCACTGGTCGCAGAAACCCCTTCTCTCAGGAACCCCTCTCCAAGCCAGGCCTGTCCTTGGCAAGGTAGCCCCTGCTAAGTGCTTGGCTTCTGGGAGGCCTACATTCTTTGAACACATCTATTGGAGACTAAATACCTGTCTTGGTCAGAAAGAGGAGAATGCTCACTGATTCAAAATTGAAAATTCCTAATCCTTCCACCCCGTGAGTCTGGTTTTCCGTAGTTTTTATTATGTTAGCAAATTGCAGTGCCAACCTAATCACACTGGAGGAAGCCCCCAAGTTCATCTCTGACTCACGTCCCTTCTTTCGTGCATGTTTTCCTCTATTAAAAAAATACTCTTGTAGTATTGAAACATCCAAAATGTGTGGACTGTTTCCTCACACAGAGACTTTTATTATCTGATCTGGAGTGTTACTTATCTACTGAATAGAGAAGCATAGATTGTGATGAAGAAGAAAAGGATTGTGTAGAGTTATGTAGATCTTAGAACGTTCTTTTCTCCAAGGTGTGATGCTTCTGTTGCTAGTGCGGTAACGTCTCAGCCAATCACCTGATAACTACATCCCAGAGAAGGACAGGTTCGTATACGTGAAGACCTTCTATTTTGATCAGATAGAATCTAAACTTCTGGTGTTAACCTGAAAATGTTAAAAAGAAAATGAATGGGCTATAATTTTGAGTTCACATTCTTCCCCATCCCTCATCAAATACCATTTACTCCCTTACCCAAATTTTACCACAAATGAAGATTTTACTGACAAGAAAACTATAGAAATTTAGACTCTGAAGCAAAGCTCAGAATTTCCTTTTTAATGTTTTTCAGTCTGTCATGGAATCCAATCTTTAACTACTTTAACTCCCAAACTTTATGCTAAACTTCCGCCCACATGCTTTGTTCTTTAAATGATTGGTTGAATGTTCCAAACACCAAAAAGATACTATGTTGACATTGCTTGGTTATAAATGTTTCGTTGATTCAGGATAAAGAAAAAAATACATACAACTCATAGAAATAAAATGTATGTTTTTGGAGAATAAACATGTTCCTGTCACCAACAAGCCATCAGAAATGGAACCATTCCTAATTCCTGATGCAGAAACTCCACTATGCCCACCCCGTGACAGAGATTTCTTCTAACTTCAAGCATCATAGACTGGTTTTGTTTATTTTTGAACTTTAAATAACTGGAATTACACGTTACCCAGTTTGTATTGTTTTCTTTTTTTCATATTTGTTTTTCACCTTATTTTGTTTTCCTTTTTCTTGTTTTTTTCTTATTTATTTTATTTATGAGTACAGTAAATATGTCAGACACACCAGAAGAGGGCATTAGATTCCATTACAGATGGTTGTGGAGACACCATGTGGGTGCTGCGAATTGAACTCAGGACCTCTGGAAAAGCAGTCAGTGCTCTTAACCACTGAGCCATCTCTCCAGCCCCCTGTATTGTGTTCTGAAAGGATTTTAACCTTATCCAGTCGAGGAGTTGCAACCATTCATCCACTTGCTCAAAGTAGTTCACCCACCACTACCCATGGACCTCATGGTTACTTCAAATTTAGAATTGCTATGAATTCAGTTAAAATGAAAATTTTTGCAATTGTCTTTTCTGTGATTGTGTAAGCATATTTGGGAGTTGGGATTCCTGAGTCACTGAGTATTCCTACATTAAGCTTTTATAAAAGCTATGATATTGATTTATTCTCCCATGAGCAGTTTATAAGAATTAAAAACATTCTAAAATTTTACCAACGCTTAGTAACATCAGGTTATTCTGTTATAGACATTCTATTAGATTTATAACGAGATCTTACTCATGTTAGGAGATTTGGGAATGCACTTGTGTATATAGTACACATGTGTGCATGTGAGCATGTGTGTGGAGGTTAGCGGTTGATGTTGAATGTCTTCTTCAATTACTCTTAGACAGGGTCTCTTGTTGAACCTACAGTTCAGCAATTTGGATAGTCCAGCTAGCTAGCTTGGCCCAGGAGTCCCCCCCCCCCCATCTACCGAGTGCTGGGTTCCAGGGATCCAAACTCCGAGCCTTACTGTCTTATGGCAAGCACACAATACGTTAGCCCTTACTTCTGTTGTCACCAGAATTTTCCTGTGACTAACAGTGTTTGAGAACTTCTCACGTTCATTTAGTTATTGGTCCATGGGATGTTCTGTGGGGGTGTAAGTGTCTGGGAGTGTGAATGAATGTATGAGTGTGTGTGTGTGTGTGTGTGTGTGTGTGTGTGTGAGTGCAATGTATGTTCTAATTCTGCATTACTATCTTATTTAGAACGTGTTGGTGCTCCTTATTAACATGTGCATATGCTTGAGATGCTCTGTGAGTCCCTTGTTACTGAAAGCATTGCCATCTTCTTATTGAAGCCTGTCTTCTTCCTCTCTTAATGATCTCTTCAAATTGGGAGAATTTCGCAACTTATTAATGACTTCCTTATAATCCGTGCTTCACGTGTGCGTCATAAAACCCCCGTGCCTGCTTTGGGGCCATGAAAATATTCTCTGGCAGTGGAAGCCCCCAAGGCTTTCCCTTCCACAGTCATATTAGTCTTTAAACAGTCTGAAACTGGCTCATTGATTTTTGAATATGGGGCGTGTAAGTCAGCTCTCTCTGGTACAATATTATGAGTGTAGGGCATCTGAAGGTGACAGCCCTAAGCATCGTGCATTGGAAAACGAAGCCAATAGGTTCCAAAACAATTTATTAACGTGATAATTTAGTATCATTCTGACTAGGTGAAAAAAAATACCACCTTCCCTGAAATGGTCCAATTGGTTTCCCACTCCCTCCTCCCAACCCCCGCTTTCTATGAGCGAAGGACTGGGCTTGGGTCTGCTCAGACAGAGAGCTCATGAACTGGGCTTGCAATGCCATTCCCAGCAGGGAACACCTGCTAATAAACTGGGCTTCTTGGTCGCCTCCCAGTGTGATTACGCATTAATCGCTTTCCCTGGGGGGCTGAATCCAATGTAAGCTTCCCCTGGTTCCTCTCCCAGTGACTTGCTTCTGTGCTGTCCCACAGAAGTCGCAATGAGGATGAAAAACTCTTAGACAAGAAGTTTCAAAACAACCACAGTTCTCAGTAGACTATTTAGCTTTGGCAGGGAAGACACAGTTTCATTTTAAGATCCTTGAAGCCTTGAGAGTTTATGTGTATATGTTAATATATATTTGTACAGACATACAAATATAAATATAAATTTGTAATAAACACATTGTGTGTATGTATATGTGTGTGTGTGTGTGTGTGTGTGTGTGTGTGTGTGTGTGTGTGTTGCCTTAGGAATTATTCATAACTATAAACAGTTATTTGTAGGAGAGAATCAAATTTTTTTGTTATTTAAAACCTTACCTGATCTTACTAAAGCATCCTAACAGTTCATAAAAAAATAGAGACAGTAAGATCATCAAAATTGGCCAGTTCTGTAATTTTAACAAGACTTCCCATTAGACGTTTCAAGATGCTTCATGGAAACACCTCTCTATATTTTTTTTTCTGTTATCAAATTTTGTCAAAATGGAGAGATGGCATGGGAAGGTTTAATTTAAAACACATCATGAGACATTCCCAGAATTCACTTTGTTAATCTGGTGTTAGGGTACAGCCTCTAAGAACAACTGAAAGCCCTTTCCTCAGAGCAATTGACACCAAGGAGAAAGCAAGTGAAATGATGGGCAGTTGTCTGGCCAGCCTGAGACATCCCAAGGCACTGTGAACAATAGCGTTGCTTTCGAATATTCGCCACAGATCGAAGTCACGCATGCTCACTGAGGCTTCAGCCTGCGTGGCCTCTTTGAACATCTCGGCCCGCAGATCAAAAGCTACTGGAAAACATTTATACACTCAAGGGCTGTTGCAACTTCTCTTGAGAGCCTCCAGGCGAGAAAATAAGGCACTTAATTGTAGAATTAGTTAAGACATTACCAGCAGTCTATGTTTTAATTCTTACTCGATGTCTCTTATGGCTGAATTGGACCAACGGTAGCTTTAGTAGTAATTGTTAAGGTTTGGAAGCCCGGGATGCAGCTCATTTGGAGGAATGCTTGTCCAACTTGCACAAAGCCCTGGGTGCCACACAAGCTGGGTGTGGGGACACAGTGCTCACAGACGAAGCCAGCACATAGGAAGTGCAGCAGAAGTGCACTTGTGAAGGAATTTCAAGGTCATCCTTGGCTTCATAGTGAGTTGGAAGCCAGCCCGGGACACACAGGACCTTGTCTACAACAACAACAATAACAACAACAGCAACAACAACAACAACAATAATGCACCTGCTACTTTAGAATAAGCAGATTTGACACCTCTTAACATGCTAGTCTTGGTTCCACAACAACCAATTTATTTTTATTAATTTCTGCCCCTGACTTACCATTTACTCCATTCCACCTTGGGTGTTTACTTTTTTTTTTAATGTATAAGTGGTCTGCTGCATATATATCTGCCTGCCTGAAGAGGGCATCAGATCCCCCCTATAGATGGTTGTGAGCCACCACATGGGTACTGGGAATTGAACTCATGACCTCTGGAAGACCAGCCAGTGCTCTTAGCCACTGAGCCATCTCACCAGCCCGGGTGTCTACTTTTTATTAGTCTACAATTTTAGAAACAAAGATTTATTTTAACTCATGCTCGTGAATGTTTTGCCTGCAGGCACGAATGTGCACCATCTATGTGACAGTGGGATCCCCTGAAATTGGGTGGTAGGTGATTGTGAGCCTCCACAATGGTACCGGGAATCAAACCTGAGTCCTCTCCAAGAGCAAGCGTTCCTAACCACTGTGGCGGCTGGTTAGTCTCCAGATTTTAAATTGAATGTTCAGCCTATACATAATTACCATTTATGTATTTTTTAAATGGGGGAAGGGGGGTTGCTACTCAGCCCAAGCTGATCTCAAATTTATGACCTTCTACCTCAGCCTTGGATTAAAATTTACAAGCATGCCCCACCACATCTGGCTTCCAATACATCTATTTAAAAAATAAAACTTTCTCTACAAGGTGGCTCTCAGAATCATAGGGTTGTGGCACTTAGTCTTTTGTGCCGTTTAGATAGATGCCTCTTGTAAAGAATGTATACATAGTGTTTGGTTTTTTCATATAGTTGGACTTTGTGCTGGGTGATCACAGCCAAATCACTCATCTCACAGTTAACTTATTCCTATTCAAATAAATGAACGATTTATTCGATTCTAGCAAGGTTAAAATCAACATCTTAGTTTGCTTTTCCTGATCTTGATGTCTCTGTACTTTTTATTGCCTTTTCGTGACTGCTCTTCAGTTGGTTGTATTTGGCATATCATAATTACCTGTATTTTTAGAAATTTACACTCTATTTTTATCCTTTACCTTTTACTTTGGAAATTGAAATGCAGATTAATTCACCCAACTCTAGTGTTATTTGATACTTTTGTTCTCATCTTAATACAAAGACCTTTTTTAAAAATTTAACTATTTACCATTTTCATCTCTTGCCATTTTGTCAAAATCATAATTATATAATTTTTAAATACCAAAAGCACTCCCTTTTAATTTTGACAGCTGAATTTATCTATGGAGTTACCCACGTCTTTCCCACTTCCTCTGCTTTGTATCTCTTTTTACAATTCAGCTCTTCCATCTGGAATCATTTTCTTCTACATAAAGTACAAATTTTGCCATGGCCCCTAATGCTACTTTAATGTGTCTTTAAAACTTGTTTCATCTGAGTCGTGGAAAATGTTTCAATGGATGAATAATTCTAACTTGCAAGTTATTTCCTTCATGTATATGAAAGACAACATTCCACAAACTCCCCGTTTCTCCCTCCTTCCTGCCGTCTAGCAGTCCGTTGGTCCATCCATCCATCCATCCATCCTTCCCTTGGTCTGTCCCTACCTCGGTCCATCCACCTGCCCGTCTGTCCCTCCCTCCCTTTTCCCCAATGCTGTTAGACATGAAGTCAGGGCTTCCGGCATGCTGGTCACGTGCTCTGCCTGTACTTACTTCTACCCTTCTGTATCTATCCTATATGTCCGGAATTTGACTGTCAGGGTAATGATAGCTCCTGTGAGGATGATCTGTCTTTATTCTCTGCCTACTGTTAAGATCTTCCCTGACTTTAATTTTCCCTGTAATTTAATTTTCTCTGTAATTTGTCTAAGTGTATGCCTCTTTCTGTATATCCTGTTGGGGAGGTGTTGACTCTATGGCACATGCGCACTGGAGGTTTCCATCACCTCTGGGGCGTGTTTAACTATCATCTCTTTAAACAAGATTGTGGCAGACACTTGCTTCTCTCACCCAGAGTGATGAAGACGTGTGCTACATATTCACCCTCTGCCCCACGCAAGCAACCAATGCTCTGCTATGTGACTTCAGTTCTTCCGTTCCTCTGTGGCTTTGGTTTGGAAAAGTCTACCTGTCACCTTATTCAGTCCTGTCTCCACATCTAACCCCGTTAACTGAATTCGCATGCCCACTCGACACTTTCTCCTTGGTTTCTGGATCTCGGATGTTACATCTTCTCTCTGTCTTCTGTAACTACTATATCAGCAGTGGTTCAGGTCCTTTCTCTTATATTCTACTCTATATAGCATATTCTAATTTATCTTCCAGTTCAGGAATTCTCTTTTACCCTGTACCAAATTCGTTCTTAAAGCCATTTTTTTTAAAAAATGTCCGTTTCTTTTCCATCTCTGAAACTCTCACCTGCATCGGGTCTTCCCGCTTCGTCTGCAGATAGATGAACTGAGGCAGACTCCTGTTCCTCCTATTCCCCCCAACAACCGTCAACAACAGGTTCGAAGGCACAGACTCTCAGAATGGAAGTGTCTTCTGTCCTTCCTTACCTTCTGCAGGATCATTCCTGGACGATTTACTTAAAACTTCTGATAATATGATTTAAAAATGTGTCCCATCTTCAGCAACTACTGTAAATAATACACTACTCTGTGAAGTATATTCCTTTTCCCCGTGACATTAAATGAACTAACTTGGATATATATGAGTATAAATATAACTATATGAAAATTCTGAGGAAAAAAATTTAAAAACTTAAAATGGAAATTGATTTTCTGCTTGTCGTGGGTAATGTGATATCCTTGCTTCCCGATTTCCCTCTAACCTACCCCTTCCCTAAAGAGTGACAGATCTCTTGACTGTCTTTATCTGCTGCTGTTTCCCTATGGAGAATTTTAAAGAACTGCTACTTTATATGCTATCTCTTGGATTTGTTTTCTCTGCCTTTCTCACAGCTTCTACCTGTTTGTCTCTTCCCTTGTCTTTCTCCATGTAAGCTTGCCGCAGTGAGCCCAGACTGCCGTGCTGTTGGGACCCCTCCTCTACTGTCATGTTTAGCTTCATGGTCTCTCTGAAAGTAACCTTCCCCGAGTTCAGATTACCTCTTTTTCATTTATAGACTATCTCACAGACACCGTTGGGACTGTAAATTAGATTTCAGATGCACTTTTCTCCTGGAAACTCTTGGCAGGTGACCTAGAACATCACAAGATACTGCCTCTCACAACTCAGTACATAGATATGTTATTGTTTTTCAAATACAGGATTTTTCTTACATATTATTTTTATGTTTTTAAATCTTTTTCACATGCTCATTTGCATACAATATGCACAATTCAGATAAGTTGTCTGGGGCATCTGCGTGCTGCTCCTTACATAATTAATTTATATATTCAAATATTCTTACTGCTGTGGGAGGAAAAAACTCTGTGTATTGTCCTGAATATACTGTATCAATCCTATTTATTTAGTTATTTGTTGCTCATATAGAGTTTCACATACCTGTAGTAACAGAGTGTCCAGGAGAGAGTTTCTCTGCTCCTGGAGACGTCCTTCAATGCAGTGCCCTGTGTTGCCCTGTGTTGCCCTGTGCTGCCCTGTGTAGGAGGACTTGATCTGTCCCCCAAATGAAATGTCCCCAGCTTTAGTGAAGTCCTTCTCTCTCAAAGCTGCTGAAGCTGGTTTGGCCCACACTGAGCAACCTGACAAGGCTTTCCTTGTCTCCCCCACCTACAAAGAAGAAAATCTTCCCTGTTCATGTCCCTCCCTCTGAGCACTCCTCCTTTGTGCCCCTTGGGGAAGCACATCACCACTGTTCCCCTTCGTATCACAGAGAAGGAAGCAAACTTCACAGGAGGCAGGATGGACATTTTATGGTCATACATACATTTTGATTATGTTCTTTTCCTCCTCAATTGTTCCCAGATTTGCCTCCCCCCTCACCACCCACCCAACTTCTTGTTCCTTCTCTCTTGATTTTTCAGGGTATTTTTGTTTTTTGGTTTTTTTTGGGGGGGGGGGTGGTTTTGATTTATTTTGTTTTGTCTTTTAAAATAGAACATGGGATTTTGCTTTCAGCTGTATAGACATTTCCTAGGCAATAAAAAAATAAAATCGATTAGAAATGAAATATAATGGTAGCATCATGCATCTTAACAGCTTGAGAAACACAGCTGGCTGTAAACTGACTCCCAAGATGTAGAGGTCCCACTGCGTTCTTTATTCCCTGAAAGAAAAGAAAGGACAGAAAGAAAGCCAAGTCCTCACCTGTGTTCTTCCAGGAAGGCCTCTGACCAGTGTCTTCTTTTTGTTTGTGTGCTTTTGCTTGTTTGTTTTCTTGGACAAATCAAAGCAATTGAGCTTTGACGTTAGCTTGGTATATGGTATACTATTGAGTATTATAGCTATGTATAATATTTAGTCTTTTAGTTGTGTATACTATTATGAAGAAGTTACTCTTGTTAAAATTATCTAGTAGATTCATCATCAATCATGACACAATCTTGATGTCATCAGAATTACTTGGATAATCAAGAATATGAGTTTTGGGCCAGAGGGAGTGGGGCCCAAGAGAGCAACCATCTGTAATGAGATCTCACGCCTCTTCCGGAGTACCTGAAGACACCTACAGTGTGATCACATATAATAAACAAATAAATCTTTAAAAACAATAAAAGAATATGAGTTTTACTTTCTAGGATGTGCATCTAGGTTGCAATAAAACATATATCTTGATCATATCAATGGAAATTTGTAAAACTTCAAGGTCCATTAGGAAAGCCAATGACATCACTATTAAAACCTTCACAAAATAATGACATCATTAGAAAAAGACAATACATGAAAATGCTCCATGTTCTATAAATATTATATCAAAACTCATGAGACTAGGTGATGTCACTTTTCTGTATTTTCATTTGAGGTTAACAAAAAACTATTTGTATGGTGTTATGGACTGTGTCCACTGAAGACCGAATGTCAACAGGTACCATGATTTTAATAGAGGAACAACTCTAATTCCACCTATTTCTGGGACAGAACAGGAAAGGAAACAGTTGGAGGAAGCCATGTGCTAAATCGGGCAGTTCAACTTATTTCAAGTGGCATATGCTGAATCTGGCTTCTTGCATTTATTTACTTTTAGAGCTTATTCACTTAATTTTATATGTAGGGGGGTGTGCCTGAGTATATGTATGTGCCTAATGTAAGAGCACTGGGCAGTTAGCATGAGAAGAGGCACAGGATGCCCTGAAGCAGGGCAGTTGTAAGCTGCGGTTTGGTAGCTGGGAACTGAACCTGACTTCTCTGAAAGAGCTATGAACATTCTTGGCTGTCAAATCGTCTTTCCAGTCCCGTCATGAATCTATTCAAAATGGAGGTAAATCATGTTTTACTACATGATATTTTGTAGCTATAAATTCGCCTTACAGACTTAGAATAGTTTTGTTTATTCAGTACAGCTACTGGTACTCGATGCATGTCAAATACATTTGTCAAAATACTTGAATCCCAAATGAACTATACATTGTGGATAATTATATTCATAAAAGTACTATAGCCATAAATATCATGATCAGAAAATTTTAAGTAATGTATGAGAACTTCAGTGTAGAATAGTAACAGTTGCTACTTCCTAGGGGCTTTATTTGAATGGATCAACACTATGATACTTTACATTTTGTTTTTCAAGACATGATTGCTCTGTGTAGCCTAACCTCTTGCTACTTTGTTACCTAGTTTACAAAGCAGAAAACTAAGATGATTAGAAGGGAGATACATTAGCAACCACTGAAGCATTGATTTTTGAACATTCCTTGGGTTTTTTTTTTTTTCTGATTCTGAAGTAGGCACCATCCTCATTGAACTAGGTTGCTTTATTTATAGACATTCTTGTAAGGATCCCTTGCTCTATGCTATATTTACAGTGAGTCTTTAATCATCTAATCTCAAGTTAATTTTAAAATGGGTAATGAAAGATTATACAATAAATGTTCACAAATGTAGTTGATCATATATAACTGCTTTAAAAGAAGGTAAGCCACAGCCAAGTTATGCTTACAGACACTGAGAGCGCTTTCCTTTAAAGTGTGTAATCAACCTAAGATAAGATGTGCATTACAGCTCATGCATATTTCAGGTTTAAATACTGGCAAACTTATCTATTGAGCAGGATGCATGACTCAAGAATATTTAGTCTCCAATAATCCTAACTATTTCAGGAGAAAATGCATCAATGACAGTTACACTCTGAATAAGTTTCTTTTTTATTGCTGTGATAAAACATCATGGCCAAGGCCACAAATAGCAGAAAAGGTATAATTGGGCTTACAGTCCTGGAGGGTTATTGTATATGATGTTGGAATGAAGGCAGAGCAGCAGGAGACTGAAGCATCCGCTATGAGCTCACATCTTAATCCACTAGCAGACAGACCAAAGTCTGACCCCATAACACAGCTCCTCCAACAAGGCCACAGTTTCTTGTTCTTCTCAAACAGTTTCAACTAAGGATCAAGTATCCAAACATATGAGCTATGTTTTCATTCAAACCCCTACATTTTCTGTTTCGATACAGTATCGGAGGAGAACATTGTATGGGATTGAATAGTCATGTGGGATAATCTCAGCCAGCTTCCAGAGACCAAATTACCCAATGCTTAGGAAGTTTGTGTGTACACTGAGTGCACAACTATTATTAAAAATGAGTCATGCAGTCTTGCAATTAAGTTTGCACTGGGATTAAGGTGATAACTATCTCCTAACTGTTTTATTCCATCTCAGTACTATCTACACTTATTAAGGTATTCTGTTTTGTCTGCACCGTGGACACTGTATGTCTCTCAGTTTTACTGATGTGAACAGACACCATGACCAAGGCAACTCTCATAAAGACAACATTTAATTGGGGCTGGCTTACAGGTTCAGAGGTTCAGTCCATTATCACCAAGGTGGGAACATGGCAGCATCCAGGCGGGCATGGTGCAGGCAGAGCTTAGAGTTCTACATCTTTATCTGAAGGCTGCTAGTGGAAGACTGGCTTCCAGGCAGCTAGGATGAGGGTCTTAAAGTCCACATCCACAGTGACACACCTACTCCAACAAGGCAACACTTTCTAATAGTGCCATCTCCTGGGCTGAGCATATACAAACCATCACACTGTACACAGCCCTAAGTGTCATGTCCCTCTTCTAAGCTCCATATTAGGTGGCATCGGCCATGGTGACAGTTTTTATTTGGCCAGTTTGGCAAATCCACAAAATAAGGGCTGGATTAAGGGATTGCTAATTTGTGAACTGTAGGCTATGGGTAGTTTTATAAAGTACAATTATAAACTTAAACCTTGTGAGTTATTATAGAGTTTCATTAGAATACCCTCTTATTTCCTCTTGTCTGTGCTGATTTTATAATTGTGCAAAATAGCACAGACTCAACAAGGATCCATGCCCCACTAATCCAAAAATACTTAGTATTTCATCAATTAGAGAAAAAAATTGCCAGTACCTCATCTAGGTTTAAAGAGCTAATTGACAGAATGCTAATTTTATAGGTTAAATATAGAAAAGGTGTCCTGTCTACAGCTATCACGTTCTGGCCAGCATAATGACTTGGCAAATTTTTCTTTCAATACTCATAACAACTATCCAACTTAGCAAAACAGTTGCCTATGTAATTGACAAATGAGTAAAATGGCAATGTATACAATTGTATGTAATGTAACACCAAATCTAAAGGCATTTTGGTACATTAGCATAATTTGTTGGAGGATGAGAAATAGTTTAAATGGACCGACCACATGTTAATTTTAATGATGATAAATGGATTACGAAGAAGTAGTCAATTTAGGATGCAACTCTATTTGTCAAACCAAGGCTGAGTACCAGTGATGGGCTGGATATATACACACAGAAGTTTGGCAAAAATCGGTGAACGTTTTCGGTGACTTAGTTGTCTACAGAAAGCTGAAAATGTTGAATGGTTTGTCATTATCTATAAATCGTATGCCATGCATTGGCATCAGTAAAATTAATAAACACACTCACATGCTCATGTACACACACACACACACACACACATACACACACACACACACACACACACACAGAAAGCTTGCCTTCAAACAACAAAATGGACAGTATCCATCAGGCACCAGCGTGTAGTTTCTGTGGCCTCAGTGATATTAGGACACTCGAGTTTTCATATCTATTTTCCCAATCAACAAAGGAAACAAAGACTGGATAGAAGGCAATATCTTGGGCAATGATAAGGCAGAAGAAAATGAGATGAACTCTCATCTAGTTCCCCACAACCTGAAGGAGCACCCACTCTGGGTAGCCTTCCTCAAGGCCAGAGATAAAGAACATTGGGTCCTAGGGGGATAAAGACTAATACCTGGAGCTTTTGAGGTTTCCATGACACATGGGCTTGATTCTACACTCAGAGCACTGCCCAACAAGGTTTAGTGGGTTAGGGGGTAGAGATTCTGTTGCACATTCAAGAATGGACCTAGGGTTCTTCCACTTGGGGCTTGTCTTAGTCAGGGTTTCTATTCCTGCACAAGCATCACGACCAAGAAGCAAGTTGGGAAGGAAAGAGTTTATTCAGCTAACATTTCCACATTGCTGTTCATCACCAAAGGAAGTCAGGACTGGAACTCAAGCAGGTCAGGAAGCAGGAGCTAATGCATGGAGGGATGTTCCTTACTGGCTTGCTTCCCCTGACTTGCTCAGCCTGCCCTCTTATAGAACCCAAGACTACCAGCCCAGGGTGGCACCACCCACAAGGGCCCTCTCCCCTTGATCACTAATTGAGAAAATGTCCCACAACTGGATCTCACGGAGGCTCTTCCCCAACTGAAGTTCCTTTGTCTGTGATAACTCCAGCCTGAGTCAACACACAAGACCAGCCAAGACAGGGCCTAAACCAACCCCAGGCATCATAGAGGATCATGGAATGTCTTGTTTATGAGTGATCTTCAGGTATGTACAGATCATCTTGAGAGGCTTGGGGATCATTCTGGGTGATTTTGCACAAAAGGAAATGGTCATTTGTTGGTACAGAGTATTCCCTTACTGATGCTCCCATCCCTTTCTTTGTGCACTGGGAATCTGTAGTATGTGACACTTCCCTTTTTAAAGGGTACCCTGGTAAACATGCCAGACTCATCCAAACTGCACAGCAAACCTGACAAAGTCCAGGCAAACTTGCCAACAGCTGTCTGCTGCAGATCTGCAGGGCTTGAGCTGGCTTCATTAGGAGATTACAGGAACTGGTGAGGGAGATGAGGTTAAACAATCCTTATTTCTCTGATTAGCTACTGTTCCACCTTAATTTTACAAAATAAGGACTCAAATGCCTGGATGCTTGATGTTTATAACCTGAGGTCAGTGCTTGCTTTGTGTTAGTGGAACTTGTTGAGTCTTTTCTCAAACATTGTGTAAGGAAAACTAGGCATTCATAGGAGGTGATAGAGCAAAGTGAATGCATATGGAAGACTGAAGAGAAGAACAGAAGGGGCATCCTGGAGGACGGAATAGCACAGAGCAATTGTAAGTTTCAAAGACCAAAGGTGAGAACAGAGGGAGATGCCTACAAGTGCATGCTGCCTTACTGTGTGCACTGGTGGATGCCTGCAAGTGCATGCGGCCTTATTGTGTGCACTGGTGGATGCCTGCAAGTGCATGCTGCCCTACTGTGTGTATAGATGCCTGCAAGTGCATGCTGCCTTACTGTGTGCACTGGTAGATGCCTGCAGATGTAGATGCCTGCAAGTGCATGCTGCCCTACTGTGTGTATAGATGCCTACAGGTGCATTCTGCCTTACTGTGTGCACTGGTGGATGCCTGCAAGTGCATGCTGCCTTACTGTGTGTATAAATGCCTACAGGTGCATGCTGCCTTACTGCATGCATTGGTGCCTTCAAGTGCATGCTGCCTTACTATGTGCATTGATGCTGTCAAGTGCATGCTGCCTTACTGTGTGCATTAGTGGATGCCTGAAAGAGCATTCTGCCTTATTGTGTGTACATGTGCCTACAAGTGCATGCTGCCTTACTGTGTGCACTGGTGGATGCCTGCAAGTGCATGCTGCCTTACTGTGTGCACTGGTGGATGCCTACATGCAAATCCTGCCTTATTGTGTGTATAGGTACCTGCAAGTACATGCTGCCTTACTGTGTACACTGGTGGATATCTCCAAGTGCATGCTGCCCTACTGTGTGTATGGATGCCTTCAGGTGCATGCTGCCTTACTTTGTATTGGTGGATGTCTGAGAAACCTGCCAAACTCTATTTCCAGAACATGATTCTAAGGACAGCAGGCAGGAATTTGCTCCTGGAATGGTGTCAAGCAAGCAGGCTACCTTCCTCTCCTCAACGTGGGTGCCAGGAGTGACATACATGTGAGGGTGATGCTGCCACACCCCTCTCTCCATCTGCTTCCTGGACACTCTGAACAGAATGGAGGTGCTGAGAGCCATGTCAAAGCCAGAGCCACTGCTGTCAGTTGGCATAGAGACACCTCTTGTGGAGTCTGGCACACTTCATGTCAGGAGCACCCTTTGGTGAGAGCCACGGTCGGTGTCATCTAAAGCAAGAAGGACAGGAAAATCAGAAAAGAGAGGCAGAGGCAGTCATGTCGGCTCTACCCACCGTGCGATGGAGGCCTTCCTGGCCCCTGGTGTGTGCGGGGAAGCTGCCACCTGTGGCGGCCTTGCTTGCCTTCTTTTGGGCGTTCCCTGGTGTAACTCTGCCATCTGTCATGTGGAGTATTCTGAGACAGGCCCTCCTATTCTAGCAACCTGCAGAGGGATGACAGATGAGTGTGGGGGAGGGGAGCACATGTCCCCCTCTCTGAGTGGGCTTGTGTGACTTCACATCAAGCAGAGCTATAATTACAAATGAGCTTTTGAAAAGAACGCGTTTCCAAATGTCAAGGGTTGTGGTTTCTTTCATTGTCTTCCCATTTCTCATCTGTTTTTCCCATAAATTTATTTAATTTTTTTTTTGGTAAAGAAGAGACAAAATCTTAGTACCCTTAGTTACCCAGAAAGGTAGCCTTTTCTTTTTACAAAATAAAATTGAAACCTTAAGAGAATCATCAATGAGAGTAAACTTTGCAGCCCCTTCATAAAGAGAACAGTGATGTGAAAAGAATGTGCTTCTTTAAGTCGAGTCAACTGCTCTGTGCTGTCCAATATCCAATATGGCAGCCTGCAGTCCGATTTGATACATCTTGGAATGGAAGAATCGCAGACAACTCTGAGGACAAGATGCACACACTACATACAGAAAGAAAATGTAATTGTTGAATAATTTATAATAATTTCAGGTTCAAATAGTAATTTTTGTGGTTACAAGAGACTAAATAGAATACATAATATTTAAATTTTTATTAAGTGGTTTTAATTTTTTAATGTGCCTGCTAGAAAGTTTAGAAATATATTTGTGGTCCACATATTTCTGCCAGACACTGGGAGATAGCCAGCATAGTAAGGGAACTGTGGCCTTAATAACTAATTTAGAATCTCCCTCACTGGTTCCCTCTCAAATTCACACTCATAACCCAAAGCTCACAATTGACGACTGCTATATTTTCTTCTTATTCCGTCTAGTTTGGGAAATGAGAAGCACTTAGAAAATGAGAGGTGTGCACTATGACGTGTAATTCCTAAATCTGAAATTTCAGGCTTTATCTGTCCTACCTTGTCTCTATCCCCTCTGGCCAAAGCACATGGTGGGGGATGGGGCACATGGTGGGGGCGGGGCACTGCAGGTGCCCACATGTGGAACTCAGGGGATAATGTCCTGTGGAAAGGGAGTGGCTGAGTTATGTTAAAAAGCAAATAGTTAAAAATCCCATGAATATACAACATTTCAAAACAGTTCCAGTTTACAGACTTGACTGGTTCTTCCCCTCAGGAATGTCTTTGCTATCCTGTGATGCATTCTCTATCCTGTCAAATATGACGTCACTCCATCCTGTACGAGTCATGGCTCGCAGTCAGTGTTTACAACATCATGAGATTGATGGCAGACCTGGGACTATAACCAGTACTTTAAGGAGGGAGACCCACGCCTTCCGTGGACTTTAGACGATCATGGTGGTGGTTTACGTCAGTGCTGCACCTCTGACCTCTTTCACATGATGCAAGGTATTTAAAAGTGTGTCATGAGTGGTTTGCAAATTACAGCAACTGAGGTAGTTAGCAACAAATTCAACTGAGCTTCAGTGATAAATTCCTCTAAGATAAGATGAGATGGAAAAATTGTCAGCCACATCCACGTACCAGAGGGAAAGACAGATTCTAAATGGGTGTAAGAAGGAAAAAAAGGAAAACTTTAATTTGATAATATTTATTATTGTTGCTGTTGTTGTTGTTATCACCCCACCATTATCACATCATCATCATCATCATTATCATCATCACCACCACCACCACCATCATCATCATCATCATCATCACCACCACCACCATCATCACCACCACCACCACCACTATCATCATCATCATCATCACCACCACCACCACCACCACCACCATCATCATCATCATCATCACCACCACCACCATCACCATCATCATCATCACCAGTATTGTTTGTGTGTGAGAAAGGGACTTGACAACATTCAGGAGTTGATTACAGGGCTCAATCTCAGTTCTTGAGATTTGGACAGCCTGTGTTTTCCATGTGGTCTCACCAGTCCTTTAATCCATTCTTAAAGAGCAACTGGAGGGCCAGAGATGACAGACATTCACACACATTCACAATCCCTCTGCAAAGCATTCATATACAACATTCATGGGAAAGACTGAGAGAAAGAAGAAAGACATGAAGGGATTCCTTGGGGCAAACAGGTACAGAAAGAGTAGATGCAATGTACAGGGGATATAGGAAGGAGAGGTGCACAATTCTCAACAGAAAACAAGCACGCCCAAGAATGTGACTGACAACTACCAGAAGCCTGCATCAAGGCAGCTGTGACGTGTGAACAGGAAGGACTGTAAGGGAGAGGGGTCAGAAGTTTGTTGGTAAATGATATCTCCTAGGAGCATGAGAACCTACAGCGGTAAAGTTCCACCACAGCGACTGCCCAAGCAGGAGATGAACAAAGAGGACAGCGATGAACTTTCCAAACTGAAGCACGGGAGCTCCAGGGTCCTCGACCTCCACACAGGACCACAGACAGCTGAGCCAAGCTGGGGGAGAGAGGTGGTCCTCCTAGGGAGGGGCACACCGGTGACTGTTCAGTGCCAAACAGTCAGCCCTAAAACCACCCATGGAAGTGACACTCTACGGACTCAGCTGGGTAGAAGCATATATGTATATACAGATGCATATAGGCATGCAATAACAAATAATAATAATAATAATAATAATAATAATAATAATAATAATAAAGAGGCCATGAATTTAAAGGAGAGTGGGGAGGAGCATACAGGAGGATTTGAAGGGAGAAAAGGGAAGGGAAACTGTGAATAACTTACAATCTCAAAACTAAACAACAGAAACAAAATGGACAGCTGTAAAAGAGATCATTTTTTATTTTCCACCACTATATTACAGTAGGTGGCATAAAGTCAGGCCTAGAAAACATTGCAGTAACTCGTAAAACCCAAAACTAAAAACTGTGACAATAGCCGATAGAACAGAAGAGAGCGGGCAGGAAGAATTAAGCTTATGACTCAATCATGAAAATATTGTGGATGATCGATAAACACTTGAGAATTTAATAATAGACTTTCACATACCCAACTGTTCAAAGATCACATCACAGGGAAACATTAGAAAATACTCTGTATTACATAAGTAAAAAGATGTGGGGCTGGAGAGATGGCTCAGCGGTTAAGAGCACTGACTGCTCTTCCAAAGGTCCTGAGTTCAAATCCCAGCAACCACATGGTGGCTCACAACCATCTGTAATGAGATCCAATGCCCTCTTCTGGAGTATCTGAAGACAGCTACAGTGTACTCACATATAATAATAAATAAATCTTAAAAAAAAAAAAAGATGTAAAAATGCATGAGACCCAGCTAAAGCTGTGCTCAGGGCAAATTCGTAGCCTTACATGCTTGTATTAGAAAACAGGGGTGCTCCCAAATCCATGGTCTACGTAAAGGGCCAGAACAATCTTCCTGTAACAGGCAAATCATAAACATTTAAATCCATGACTAATATAGGGTTTCTCCTATAAATATTCAACACTTCTTATAGTGTGAAGACGTCATAAATAACAGAAAAGTAAACAATAATGTCAGTGTTAAAAATCATTATAAACACTAAAATGTGAATGTCATGTAGTTTTTATGTATTACTTAATATTCTTAGTTTTAATCAAGTAAAAACAAAAAATATTCAAAATGATATATGGATTTAATACAATACCAATGAAATTTTAACAGGATTTTGTTGTATAAATTAATTTAAAACTATATATTGGAAAAGAGAGAGAGAGAGAGAGAGAGAGAATTTTCAGCAAGTTATGTTGGACTAGATAGTCAGGTAGAAATAAAAATTGGTTAGTACTGCCCATATATACAGTACTAATCAGTTGTTCATACAACAATAATTGGTTGTTCAGTGTTTAACAGTCAGCCCTAAAATCACACATGGAAGTAACAGTATATAGACTCAGCAGGTTAAAAAGATAGATAGATAGATAGATAGATAAATAGATAGATAGATAGATAGATAGATAGATAGATAGATAGATAGATAGATAGATAGATAGATAGACGATATAGGCATGCAATAACACTTAATTAAAAATGGAGGCCATGAATTTAAAGGAGTGGGGAGGAGCATGTGGGAGGATTTGGAGGGATGACTCACTGGGGAGGTGGGGGTTTAAAAATGAAATAACAAGAAACAAGAGAAGCTGAAGTTGGGAGGAAGATATTTCCGAGGACAGAAGGAGAGTTGAAGGAAGAGGAAGGACTGGTGTGGTCAAGACATGGTGTGTGTGCATAAAAATCTCAAGCAATGAAAAGAGGGTAAAAAGCCAGTTCCAAACCATTTCTCGTTATAGGAAGAATTAACTACAACTGGATCATAAACCCAAATATGAAACCTAAACTGGAAAAGTCCTAGCAGGGGTGAGACAAAGAGCAAAGTCTTGAGTCTGGAGCATGTCTTCCTAGATAAGACACAAAGCACAAGCTACAGGAGGGAGGTGTTGATTGACTTGACTGTCACGATTTAAAGCTCATAAGAAAACAATTACTGATAAAACAGACTCACAAGCCAAAGAGTTTCAGAAGATAACTGAAAAAAAATGTATACCTGATAGGGAACTGTACTTAGAAGAAATGGAGACCTACGATGTTCAAAGCATGGACAGCTGGGTCTGAGGAAAAGGTCTCAGAGTAGATTAGCTGCTGTGTTATCAGGAGGACCAGTGCTGTTCCTAGTACCACATAAGAGCCTGGGTGCAGGGAAGGAAGGAATGGATGAAAGACTGGAACTTTCTGAAAGAAAAGATATAAAAGGCCAATAAAAGAAAGGAAACGTGCTCAGCAACACATGATATCATCATGGGATCTCATTACAACCCATTAGAATAGCGAAGTCTAAAAGTAACGTTACTTGAAGGCTGGGGAGGATGCAGTATACTGGAAAGACACCCTCTCTCTTGTTGCTGAGCAGAAGGAAGCATGGTACAACAGCACCGGGCAGTGTTCAGCACTGTCTTACACACAGTGAAGTACACACTCAATACATAACTTATGCAGCCCCGCAATCCTGCCCTTGGGACTTACCCCAGGGAAGGGGAACACTATGTGCACACAAAGCTCTAGTCTGAAACGTCAGTTGAAGCTTGATTCACAGTTTCCTTGAAGCAACTATCACCCAATGAGTGGGGTAATCATACCATCTCATATCTGTCAATCCCATATTCTGCAGCAGTAAAGAGCATGTACCCACCGGAGTCTGCATCAAGATGGACAAACCCACAGGGTGCAAGGGAGACAGACGGATCTGCATAATTCCAGGCCCTTTGCATCCCACACAGAGTCAGGCCATGGGGACGGAAAAGTATGTCAGAGACGGAGCAGTGAGAGGCTTGCGTTCAGTGGGACACTTGGACATTTGGGTGGGGGCCCGGACAAAACTATTGTCTGTCTTTATTTTGGTGGTGACCTCATGACTATAGCACTTGAGCATACTCACCATGTGAAAGCCCTAACATGGTAGGTTCTGTGTTGGCCAACTGATAGTTCATAAATTCGAATTTTATAAACCTTATGAATAAGGATAAGACATTATTGGAAATTCATGTGAACTCATGATGTGCTTTCTGTGGAGTGTAAGTCTGCATGTGTGCAGTGTGTGTGCAGTATGTGCATGTGTGTGCAGTGTGTGTGTGTGTGTGTGTGTGTGTGTGTGTGTGTCCACCCCATTCTTCTGGAGACAACCACCTTGTTTATTGAGATAGGCTCTCCCTCTGGCCTGGAACTCACTGGGATGGGTGAGGCTGGCTGACCTGCTAGTAAACCCCCAGGATCCACCTCCTCCTCCTCCTCCAGTGCTAGCATACAGCAAGCACTTCCCCTCCCCCGAACCGTGCTTCATTGCTATCGCCCTCATTCGGATGCATAAAGAGAAATGGATGTTTCCAGTCATTCCAGTTATGCAATGCTCTCGTTGGGCTCATTTTCCCTCAGATTTCTGCTTTTTGCATGTAACGTTAAAGTACTTTGAAGCAGCGGAATGCTCGAGGGGAAGTGCCTCGTCCCACACAGGTGGGTCCCGCAGCACAGGTAAGCCCGCAGACCCAGGACTTCTGAGGGAGTCTTCACTGCCTCTGTCTGCTGCTTGCTGCTTCCTTTTGTTCTCTTCCAGCTTCTTGTCACGAAGAAAGGATGCTCTCCTGCAAGATTGATGTGTGATTTACAGCTCCCCAGAAAGCCTGTGTTCCTTCCAGGCCGGCTGTGGCGACTAGGTAGAGTGAGCTGCCTGCAGGCGCTGTCCCTGCCTGGGTTTTTATTAGCAACTTCCAGGATCCAGTGAGCTCTCGGTGGGACTAAAAGACAGGAAAGATGCAATGAAGACATCAGAGGTAAAATGAGCACATTGCACAACAGAGCTAGATTTATAAGTGAACCCAGGACTATCTTCCTCTGTAGCCACCTGGGGAGAGAGAGAGAGAGAGAGAGAGAGAGAGAGAGAGAGAGAGAGAGAGAGAGAGAGAGAGAGAGAGAGCATGTGCACTGGAAACCCCTCAGAGAGATAAATTACACCAAGTCAATGATACCTATGTGTGTATACATATGTATATATGTGTATGCATCTATATCTATCTATAAATATAGAATGTTTATATCTATAAATATAAAGATAGATAGATGATAGATAGATAGATAGATAGATAGATAGATAGATAGATAGATAGATAGATATTCAAGATCCATTGTCAAACTCTCAGAGATGTTGGCTACTTTGGCATATAATAAATGAGTTATGTTGCGGGTACTACCTGGATTTTTCTTGCTCACTGCCCCATTTGATGAGGGAGCTCAGAGCATAGCAGCAGAAGAGCACAAGGTCACCTGAGCAGATTTGCTTTTATTTTAGTCTCCAGAGTCTGAACTGGTGCAGTCCTTTGTTTTCATGCCGTCAACTGGGGTACAGGGGATCTTGGATCTTTCCGGAGTCACTGTCAAGACTGACAGTGAGATGGTGAGGCGGTGAGAGCAAGCCAGGGTCTGCCCTCCCCACACTTTCTGATCCTGGATCCAAAGACGAAAGAGCCTTGGTGAGAATCTCCTGATGGATTCCTACTGGGACCCTGGCAGCCAGGACACCACGTCTCAACCCTGACACTCTTCTCTTCTCGTTCTCCTCCTTCTCCTGACTTTGTAGGCCTGGCTCTAGGACTTGGCTAAGCTCTCAAGGAGAGCGACTGATGCTGAGTCACAGTTTGTGTTTCTGCAGCTCTCTCTGCTGAGTCATGCCTTGGGAACTGTGCCTTGCCATTGGCCTCACAGAGACTCTGTGCTTTTCTACCCTCTTGCAATTAAAATGACAGTCATTAAAATGTAGTATGGTTTTTGCTTTTGCCAAAGAAAATCAAGGTTATGTCTTCCTCAGAGTTATTATTTTAATCTCTTGCCAAAGGCATGAAGGGAAACTGCTTCCACAGCATACTACAGGGAGCTAGAAGCACGCAGGTCTACGCAGAGACATTGATGTGTCACCTGGAGGTGCTTATCAAACATCCCGCCTCTCTCAGGGACCTCTCGGTGGTGTTTCCAGACCACTGCTGTCTTGCAGCATGGCACCTGTGGTCGCCCTCACAAGACTGGGCCTGCTCACAATCCTTTGTGAAGGGAGGGAAGCTTGTGATGTACATGGGCTCATCATGGTCACAGGACTCCTCCCTACCAATGGTCACACAGGAGAATGATTGACAGAAGACGGGGTCTTTGGTAGGGTCTCTGCCTACAATTTGTTCAGGGATTCTTCGGTGCTGTGGCTATTCAAGAGCACTTCATGTTACCCAGGACCCTTCACTGGTGTGACCGCCCGCCATTACCTTGGTGAGCTACCAACAGTAATGCTGACTCTGAACCGCTCATGATCTTATAAGCAATCCCAACCCTCAGATGATTTTGGGCAGAATCCTGGACCTGCTGCTGCCCTTCAGGGTGAGCAGGCAACTCGTTGTGTCTTCCTGGGAAAGGTCACAAAGCACCTGCTGGTTAGAGTCCCTGAAGGCTGCTCAGAGGAATCAGAAATGTTTTAATGCAGTATAAGATGGAAAGGTCTGTACATTAGATGACGCTTTAATGTTTTCTGGCTCTGACTTTCACTGTCTGTATTCAACTCAGAGACACTGGTGACTGGCCATGCCAGATTCTCGAAAGAATAGAGAATTGCTTCTTAGCTTGAGTGTGACTGTCTGAAGTCACCGGAATCTTTAATTACTCCATTTGTGGTCTGAGAACCAAAACTGACATTTCTCCCTCCCTCCCTTTCCTTCCCTCCCCCTTCTTCTCTCCCATCTTTCTCATGAATGGTGTATATGTGTGTAAATGTAGATGTGTGCGTGTGTACTTGAGAGTACATGTATGCACACAGAAAGGTTCAATGTTGGGCGTCCTCCTCAGTCTCTCTCTACCTTATTATTTGAGACAAGGACCTTACTGAAGCTGAAGCTTGTGGATTTGGCTAGACTAGCTGTCCAATGAGCTTCAGTTATCTAGCTGCCCCAACCTCCCTGCCAACCTTCCTGTCCCACCCCCACCCCCACCCCCACCCCCACCCAGTGCTGCAGTTCACATGCAGATGGGAGCCTCCATGCCTGGTTTTAGATGTGGTGCTAGAGAGGCCAACTCCAATCCAACTTGTGCAGCAGGCAGTTCACCAACTACTGGGTTATTTCATTGGATTCTTTCATTCATTAGATTAATACAAATAACTTGTTTATTTCATTGTAAAATGAAACTGGTGAGATTTTTTTTTTAAGGAAGAGGTGGAGTTCTTGTCCCTGTGGCACTGCATCCAATTATGGACAGGAAATGAAGGCAAGACATCCATCACACCCACGAGCTATGCATCTTTGCGTGATGGTTCAGCCAACAGACAAGACCCACGCCACGGAGCAAAAGCTCTTGTGCGAGCTGTACCACTCTTTGAAGCCATCGTTGGCCATGGACTCTGCAAACTGCAACAATGGGGGAAACTGCTGTGTGAGGAAGGAGGAAGGAAGAAGCTGTCCCATCTTGACTCAGTTTTAAGCCTTTAGCATTTCAAACAAAGAAAAAGGTGTGGGTGCTATTTAGCTTTACCATCCCATCCCTGGGAGTCATGACCCCGCCTTCTTCCCAACCTCTGCCCTCTTGACATTTTGTGCTTAGACCTCCGGTGTGGGGGAGCGCCTTTGCCGTGTAAGATGAGAAACAGCACATGCCTCTTCCCATCAGAAACATCTCCACACCTTGCCAAACGTCCTCTGGGTTCAGAATCACTGAGATACACTGACGCTAATCTGCCAACTTAACTATGATGATGAAATTCTCAGAAAGTTAAAGAGGCGGAGTCATTTTAAAGACTGGAAACATGTTTGTTTAGATATTCGAACATAAATAGGTGGCTGGTGAGGGGAATCACGTGCAGGAAGTAGCCTCCACAGTGGGGTGACAAAGGTCTGTCCTGCGAGTCAAAGAGGCGGCTGTTTGGAATCAATGCAACATTCGTTTCAGCTCATTAGCATTTCTGCCTCTAGAGCAAGGGATGGACTTTTCTGTGTGATAGAGAAGTGAATAGGATAGGAGAATGGAATGTATTATATAATGAAGGTTATATAAGGGGGATATCGAACAGTTCAAATCTAGGGACCCCAAAAACAGTATGCAAGGTCTTGACCTTAACATCTGTCAACTTCAATGCTTGTTTCTGTGAGAAGAAGAAAGGAGGACCACGTGGTCCACTCCTGGTGCAGGCAGCTGCCCTCGGACTGCCTTCCTCGGAATCCCCAGTACCTCTTGCAACCGTCACGGTCACTCTCGGCAAGATGGATGTTGCAATCTTTTGGGTTCTTTTGTTTGTTTGTTTGTTTGTTTGTTTTAGATATTTCCTTTATTTACATTTCAAATCTTATCCCCTTTCCCCTCAGGAAAATCCCTTATCCCATTCCCCCCGCCTCCATCACTAACCCACCCACTCCTGCTTCCCTGTCCTGGCATTCCCCTACACTGGAGCAACGATCCCTCACAGGACCAAGGGCCTCTCCTCCCTTGATGTCCAGCAAGGCCATCCTCTGCTGCCTATGCATCTGGAGCTGTGGGTCCCTCCATGTGTCCTCTTTGGTTGGTGGTTTAGTCCCTGGAAGCTCTGGGGGTACTGGTTGGTTCATATTGTTGCTCCTCCTATGGTATTGCAAGCCCCTTCAGCTCCTGGGGTCCTTTCTATAGCTCCTCCATTGGGGACCATGTGCTCAGGCCAATGGCTGGCTGAGAGCATCCACCTCTGTATTTGTCAGGCACTGGCAGAGCCTCTCAGGAGACCCTGTATCAGGTTCCTGTCAGCAAGTACTTGTTGGCACCCACAATAGTGTCTGAGTTTGGTGACTGTATATGGGATGGGTCCCCTAAAGCCATGTCCATCACTGCTCATATGGAACTCTAGTCTGTTTCTAAGGACCAGGTGGGGGAACTCAACACTGGGTGACAGCTAGTGATGTCTGCCACACTGGCTGTGGGTCTCATCGTCTCTGCCCATCTTAACAATGGGTGAATAGTGTTCTGCGGCTCTCAAGTGCTCTGTCATTTATTTCCACGGTGCACATAATGAACCTGACAGGAGCCACTCAGACCCATCTCAAATGAACAAAAGACACAGTTTGTTATGGAGCAAAATATGACAGATGATGGAGCCAAGAGACAGATTTACATCTCATTCAATACAATGTCCCCACATGGAAGCTGTTTCACACAGATTTTAGAACAATGGAGCAAGACAGCTTAAAATATATTTGTGGAAACGTCAGAGAGTTGGGTTGCAGCAAGACGAGAGAATCTCTACTGTTGGACCCAGTTTTATTGGCTGCTTTCTTAGCCCTCCGTTGGTGAGTTTGTCAATGGGATGGTGTCAAGTTTGTGTCAGGTTAAGACATTCCAGAGGTTTTTATTTGCTCGTTAGGATGTTAGGTCTGGAGCCACAGTACACATGGAATGGATCTTTGGGAGCTAAAGATATCCCAGGAGAAATGGTCATCTAGGGCTGGAGAGATGGCTCAGCGGTTAAGAACACTGACTTCTCTTCCAGAGGTCCTGAGTTCAAATCACCAGCAACTACATGCTGGCTCACAACCATCTGTAATGGGATCTGACGCTCTCTTCTGGTGTGTCTGAAGACAGCTACAGTGCATTCATATACATAAAATAAAGAAAATCTTTAAAAAAAAGAAAAAAGAAATGGTCATCTACTGGCTCAGCACCATCTAAGCTCCACAGTCAAGGAAGTATTGAAGTATTGATTAGCTCCCCTACCTGGGCAGACAGTTTCTTCTAGGGATTCTCATGGACCATTGTCCAAACTCACCGTGGGTTTTACCAGCGGTGTGTGAACTTGCTTACCACCAACCTTGAGTTTGCACTGGAGAGACTTGTTAATTCACTTTCCTTATCAAACGCTCTTTCTGCTCCACTCCCCCCATCTCTCCCTATATATTCTAGCATCATTTTGATGACTTGACAAAGAAAACTCCTGAGTTAAAGAATTGGATTTTATTCCACATCTTCAAATCTTTACAGTATTAAGTCTTCTCATTAAGAAATGCAGCAAAAAAATTCCATATCTACGTAATCCTTAGTACAGTAGAATCATGCAGAATGTACCTTAATTTCCTCATATATTATCCATGCGTAGTTTATGACTTTTTTGGTAGTATTAATAGGGTGTTGGTCCCTATTTTAAATTCTCAGTGATGTACATAAAGAAGTGGTTTTATATATTTGCTTTGTATGCACTTAATTTACTGTCTTTCCTGTACATTCCAAAATAAGATATATGTATTTTTATTTTTGATAATTTGCATATTGTGAAGGTATTTTTATAACATGTTCCTGTTTTTCCATTACCAGCTAGTCTTCTTAATATTAACTAAATTAGGCATATATTCTATAATATTGTTAATTAATCATAATGATGTGCTTCTTTCTCATGATTTTAACAGTAGTGTTTGTAGTTTGTACCATTAAATATGCTGCTGTCTATTAGCTTGGGGAAAATGTTCTGTATGCTCTTGAAAAGTATCTTTCCATTCTCTTTTATTTAAAAAAAAGTAATGATTTTTAAGTTTTATCTAAAAACCTTTCGTGCTCATAAATACATTTTCTTTTATGATTTATAACATAATATATAATCATGTTTTTAGGTATTAAATAGTGTTGTTGGTTACAGTAAATTGTCATTTTAAAATGGTTAAAAAAAAGTTGCTTTCTGACTGGCCTGGCATAGTGGCGCGTGCCTTTAATCCAGCACTTGGGAGGCTGAGGCACACGGATCTCTGTGAGTTTGAGGACAGTTTGGTCTACAAAGTGAGTCCAGGAGAGTCAGGGCTATTACACAGAGAAACCCTGTCTTAAAATAAACAACAAACAAGTTACTTTCTAGTATTTGCTAGGAGTCTGTCTTGGTTACTGTTCTATAGCTGTCAAAAGGCACCACGACCACAGCAACCCTTATGAAGGACAACATTTTAGATATTCAGTCTATTATCCTCAAGGCAGGAAGCAAGGGGACGCGCAGGCCGGCCGACGTGGTGCTGGAGAGGTAGATGAGAGTGCTACTTCAGGATCTGCAGACAGCACACAGAGAGACCCTCGGCCTGGTTGAACGTTTGAAAACTCAAAGCTTGGCCCCAGTGACACACTTCCTCCAAGGCCAAACCTCCCAATAGTGCCATTCCCTATAAGTCTACGGGGTCACTTTCATTCAAACCGCCACAGATGTTTATAGAATCCTGAGCTATCCGCTCATGCCTGTCAGCATGTCTCTGTGTATGAGAGAAGAAAAGAGGAAATAAGGAGAAAAGAAGGAAAGGAGGGAGGGAGGGAGGGAGAGGAGGGAGGGGAGGGAGGGAAGGGAGGGAGGGAGGGGAGGAAAGGATGAAGGGAAGGATGGAGGGAAGGATGGGAGGGAGGGAGGAAAGGATGGAGGGAAGGATGGAGGGAGGGAGAGAAGGGAGGGAGGGAGGGAAGGATGGAGGGAGGGAGAGAGGAAGGGAGGGAAGGATGGAGGGAGGGAAGGATGGAGGGAGGGAGGAAGGGAAGGAAGGAGGGAGGGAGGGAAGGAGGGAGGGAGAGAGGGATGGAAGGAGGGAGGGAGGGAAGGAGGGAGGGAGGGAGGGAAGGAGGGAGGGAGGGTGGGAGGGAGGGAGGAAAGCAACAGGGAGAGCAAATTGGAAAACCAGAAGTGATAATCCAGACTCACTAACAACATTATTCTGTTTTTTAGGGAACTAGGTCAGCTTGAATTGATCTACATCTTTTCTATGTTGTAAAAATATTTATGAAAGATAGTGGATTATATACTTAAAATCTTAAAGTAATTCTTTGATATAATTTACCCCAAACTAATTATTCAGGGACTAATTACAATGCTTTGATAATATGTTTAATAATTTGTAAGATAATTGAATTATTTAGGTTTTGTGCTTCATTGAATGCCAGTTTGGATAATAAACACCTCTCTCAGCATTTTTCCATCTGGATTTCTTTCTTCCCCTTTGGCACACTCTTCCTTTTGTGGACCCTGACAAGGTCCTCCTGTCTTTGTCCTCCTGTCCTTGTCCTCCTGTCCTTGTCCTCCTGTCTTGTCCTCCTGTCCTTGTCCTCCTGTCCTTGTCCTCCTGTCCTTGTCCTCCTGTCCTTGTCCTCCTGTCTTGTCTACTGAGACAAGGATCTTGAGATCCTTCCCTACCTTCCTATCACTATGGTTTCCTAAAAACAAAGAAACAAAATGTTAAGGCGGAATGACAGTGCAGACAAGGAGGTTAGATCCTCCTGCTGTAGATGCTCATCTCCTCTTATTTGTCTCCTTTTTCCCACCCCAGGGAAAAAATAATGTCATCCAAGTTTCCAAGGGAATCAATGTCTGCCAATAGCAAAGAAAGCGGGATTTACTTACTGTCATTGAAATATCAGGCATGTTCATACATGCACACACACACACACACACACACACACACCACACAAACACACACACATACACACACACCACAATCACACACCACACTCCACACACACACATCACATACCACACTTACACACATTCACACACACGCACACACAGCACTCACACACGGGGTTGAGGGGAGGTTCCCTAGGCAACCACTAATCCACTTGACATCTCTGTAGATTTGCTTGTCCTGGACACTTTATAAGCAGGTCAGTAAGTAGTGTTTACAACTGGCTTATTTTACTTAGCATGTTTTCAAGCTTCATCATGAATAAGTTCAAATCAGTATTCATATTGTCACAAGTGATTTTTTATTTAATAAAGATGTGTATTTATCTCATCATTTTATACAAACCTTTTTTTTCCCACTTTTTGACTTAAACTGGTGACAATGAGGGTTTTCCACAGCCAGTCATGTGATGTGGGGAATTTTCCTTGTAACCGCCAGCTTTTTCCTGTGTTCTTGAGATCAAAACCATTACAGATAAATAGGAATAACACACCTTTGTGGATTCTTGTCCCAGTACTGACCTGTGCTATACAGATCTACCATAATATATCTCTGTCTCTGTCTCTCTCTCCCTCTCCCTTTCCTTCTCCCTCTGTCTCTCTCTGTCTCTCTTTCTTCCTCTTCCTTTCCTTCTCCCTCTCTCTGTCTCTCTCTGTCTCTCTCGGTCTCTGTCTCTCTCTCTCTGTGTCTCTCTCTGTCTCTCTCTCTCTGTCTCTCTCTCTGTCTCTCTCTCCTGTCAAGATCATGATTCAATTCAGAAATCAAAAATGGAAACCAGTCAGCCCCGCCTGTGTGTCTTGTATCTGCTGAGGCTTGTGCCCAGCACAGACAGCAGACACCTTCTCACCTGTGTCTACTGGGCCAAGGAAGAACTAGGAGGCAGAACCCCAGCTTCATGGTTCAGCTGGGGACAACAGCAGCAGACATCAAACTCCCTGGGGACAACAGCAGCTGACATCAAACTCCCAGCTGCCTTGTGTGTTTATTCACAAAGTCTCACACTGCCAACAACGGAGGGCACTGTCTGTTATAAGAATCCCACCAAGCCAGCAGTTACAGTGGAAGTAGAGAGCTGGGTCTCACTCTGAGACAGAGAGAGCAGGCCAAGTCTGGTGGGTGACGACCTGGCTTTTCTGGGCTGGAATGTCACAGAATAGAGATTTGAGTTCCCACTTCCAAAATGTTTTCACTTACAACATTTCTGACACCAAATGTGTGGGCTCTTTCTTCACACCAATCAAGTCTCCAACTCTCCAGATACCATCTGGTGTTCCACAATTCAGTTCGGTTCTGACACTAACTACACGGCGTCAGCACAAGCCCCAGAGGTAAAGCGTTGTCTAGTCCACTTCAGACACCAACTGAAAGACCAGGTCACCTGTCCCAGTGACCAACAAGCTGTAAGGTCCGAGCCCCATAGCTCTGCCTCATGATTTCACACACACACACACACACACACACACACACACACACACACACACACAAATAAAAGGATAAAGAAAATAAAAGGCCAAGAGGTGTTCTTCCTTTGGGCTTAGCAGTTCACTTCAAAAGACACAACTCAGAAACAAACAAGTTGGAGGGTTGGGGGGGGGGTGGGATTCAGTGGAGACAAATGCAGAGCTCTGGTGACCTCTGAGGGGAAGCAGGCCTCCCTGTACAGACCACGGCACAGGCCATCTTACTGAGTCATTGTCCACTACTGCTCCACTCAGCTCCCGAGGTCAGGCTGCAGATCACAGCCCTCCAAACACAGCGTTGGCACATTTAGCAGCCCAGAGCTATTCTAATGCTATGGGGGAGGGGAGCACCAAGAGGCTCTTTAAGATTACCTCAGCGATGTGAAAAGGACTTATTGTCAGTTACAGCAGGCATTTATCTGATGGTCATGAGCCAGAGAGACGTCCACCATCTGGCTTTTACGTGGTAGATCAGGTCACCAAGTCCACACACTTGTCCAGCGGTTTTTCCACCCACTGATCCATCAGCCACTCCCAGAGCTCCACTGTTTAATCGTCCATTCATCCTGAGCTCAATCCACTCTCGGTGCACCTGCAAATCCTGCCAGATAAGGGCTCGAATGTGTGTCGGCTGTGTCTAACTAAGGAGGTCCGATAACATTTTATCAGCAGTTCAGGGTGGACATCTTTGAGTTTTCTTGGCTCATGCTAGGAATCATTTATGTCATGAGCAGAGTCTTACGCAACCCCATTTACTAGTTGATAATATTTCTGTCTTCCAGGAATACACAAAGTTTGAGTTATAAATATGTGCCTAGAACACAGCCTCAGTTCATCCCAGGACTTTGGGACATCCCCACCTGGCCCTTCACTTCTAAGCAGCTGGGCTGCACCCTCCTGGCATGGGGTGTAGTGGCTGTGTTTTGATCAGTCCCGACTTTTACTTTCTCTATTGCCCTACCTGGTATAAAATAAAACAGAAACCACTGACGTTCTCAAGAGTAAGGCAGATTAATTGGTTTTTGTGATTGTTGCAACCAAATGCCTGGGAAGAAGCACATTGAAGGAAAAAGGACTTTTAGCTCCAGGCTTGAGAGTGTGGGTCATTGTGTAGGTGAGAGTGTGGGTCATTGTGTAGGTGAGAGTGTGGGTCATTGTGTAGGTGAGAGTGTGGGTCATTGTGTAGGTGAGAGTGTGGGTCATTGTGTAGGTGACCCAGAGCAGCAGGAGAGAGCATGGGGATACTTGCTCACACTTTGATGGATGACACACAGATTGAGGCCAGAAGTAGGACTGAGCTATCACCCCAAAGACCTGACTGCCCATCACCCCTTTCTTCAACCACAGTTTCATAATCCCCCAAAGAGCAACACCAACTGCAAGCCAAGAGGCGCTCAAACACATGAAACTTGTTTAGAATATTTTTCTATTGAAACTGTATCCTAAGTGGCAGGTGAGACCAGAAAAGTGGGGGTATAGCTTTTTGTTATTTTGTTATTAGTTTTCTTATTTTGTTTCTTTTTGTCTTGTTTTAAGGGTGTAGGAGGAAGAGTTTTCTCCAAGCTGAGATGACAGCATCTAAGACATTCATGCCCCCTTCCCACAGCTCCTCCCTGAAATCCTGTGAGTTCTCGTCCTAACAGCACTGCAGACAGGCAGAGCTCCTCACAGCTCACCATACTTCCATTCAGCTCTGACTGACTAGGGCTGTGCATCAAGAAACTCTGCCGGATATGGTTTCAGTCTACATGTTGGCTGTGACTGACTAAGGAGGTCTGATGACATCTAAATCCAGGTCAGGGTGGGCATCTTTGGGCTTTCTGGACTCTTGTGGGGTATTGTGTCCTCATGAGCAGAGTCTCCAGGTGCCCTGCGCAGACTGAGAAGAGTTCTGGAAGAGGTGCTAATGTATGCTTGGCAGTAGCTACCGAATATGATAATCAGGTTCAGAATCTGCAGTGCTGACTCAGCTTTCTCCCGGCCAGATTGTGAAAGGTACCGTCCAAAGGCTGGGAAAACACATGGTTGTCATCTTCTTGTCTCCAGCGATCTATTCTTATTTGGTTCAAAAGCCATAACGTCGTCTATAAAATAAAAGAATAGCAGTGCCTTGGAATCCCTACGGTGACTTTCAGTTCCTGTCATGTTTAATTTTGAAAGTTCCAGTTGAACTGTCCTAACGGCAGAGATGCTTCATAACACCACGTGAAATAAAAATTTTAAAATATTTTATCGGCTGGAAAATAGCATTAATCCACATCCAAACTTGACAAGAGCGAACTGTTCCCTACCCCCCCCCCACACACACACACACAAAGTTTACACCAGGCAGCACCCAAAAAAGTAAAACTCCAAAGAATTGTCCAAGTTGAAGGAAAATTTCTCTAAAGGTCTCAACTCACTTGGATGATCTGGCTTAACATTGGAAATATCAAAACGTTTATTATTTCTGGACCCTAAATGGAGGGGATAACCCGGTTCCATCTTAAGGTCTCTCTCTCAAGCCTTCACTGTGTGTACTGTCGGGAAAGACCAGCCCACTGGATACGTTTCCCCAACAGTCCGGGTTTAAAACCCTTGGAGGTCAAATCAGAATACACAGCTAGAAGATCTATGATCTTGAAAGGGCTGGCAGCTGGGGCTGCACTCTGGAAATGAGGTATTGCCACCCACCACGTCAGCAGCCCATCTCCACACCACTTCCTCCCAGTTAGTACAGCTCCCCTTCCATACACACACTCTGAGCCTTGCATCTCTTAACCGGAAAACAGGAAGACTCCTCCTACATTTTAGGGTTCTACACAGACAGAGCTCCTAGGCTGGACAGATACGTGCACTTTTCTAGTCTCCACCTCCTTCTCAGCACTGCTTCAGTGAGAAGTCTACGGTTTCCTTTCCTGAAGCGAGCTGGGAGCAGCCTGGTGTTGCATAACCTGCTGGATGAGTGCTGGGTCCCCCGGGAACCAGCGCCAGCCTTGCAGACAGGCTGGCGGCGAGTCGGGCGTCCTGTCCAGCAGGGGGCAGCAGAGCCTGCCGGCGCCGCTGTGCAGCCCTGTCTGCGAGGCTGGAGCCATTACAGCCCCTCCGGGAAAAGGCTGGAGTCCTCAGGCATCCTGTTCTGTCTGTGGAAGATTTTTCCAGCCTCATTTAAGCTAGGACACAGTGTTGTCGGCAGCTGATGCGCAATCGCTTTGTTTTTGACTTTTTGCTCTGCTTTTGTTCAGTTTTAAAGAGGCATTAATTACGTGCCTGGCCGTATCAGTGCACACCAGACACCTTGTATTTCATTATAGCATCCCTTCATAATCTTCTAGTCATTGTCTTCAATTTCCAGACGATGACCGTGCTGTAAGTAACTGAAGTAAAGATTTCAAAACAGGGATGAGACTGGGGCTGGAGCAAACATGGAAAGCACGGATTTTTTTTTTCTTCTGTTTTTAACAGTCTTCTGTCCAGACATATTGGACATGATGTAATAAAAGCCCCATGTAGGTCCCGCGCTTTTATAAATGCTAGAGGACAGGAAACTGAAATGATATTGGTAGGTTTTTAAACTAAAAGACAGCATTCAATTCAGTTTTTCCTTTGAGCAATTGACCCAGGCACAGGTTGGGAATGTGTGATCTTGACCCCTGCAGTTCTGCAGCTCCCCAGGCTCTGTGTGTGTGTGTGTGTGTGTGTGTGTGTGTGTGTGTGTGTATAAGTCTGGGAAACAGCCTTGGGAGGGCTTCCAGTTTGCCTTCAAAACTTTGGAAGGCCTATCTTGGAGAGATGGCTCAGCAATTAACAGCTCTGACTGCTCTTCTAAAGGTTCTGAGTTCAAATCCCAGCACCCACATGATGGCTCACAACCATCTGTAATGAGATCTGATGTCCTCTTCTGGTGTGTCTGAAGACAGCCACAGTGTACTTATATATAATAAATAAGTAAATAAATAAATCTTTTTTTAAAAATTGGAGGGCCAATATTTGAAAAAACTTGAGTGCATTTGTTTGGCCTTGTTCGGAAGGGCAGGCATACCTTTAATATATATGATCCCTGAGAGGAGAGGAGACTCTCACTTCCCCTAAAGAACAGGGAACTGTGGATTGGGGCCTTACCTCAAACCTACTGGCTTCATAGTAGTTACCAGGCAAGTTCAAACTGGGATGTCTCGACTAAATACTTCTTCCCTCTGATTCTTATCACTTGTAAGACAAACTCACTGGGTTGTGATCCCCCTCTCTCACCGTGTGTGTGTGTGTGTGTGTGTGTGTGTGTCTGTGTGTCTGTGTGTGTGTTTGTGCATGCATGCATGTGTGTCTGTGTACAACTCTTATTCACGGATATAAACAACGGTAGAGGTCCAGAGTGATGTGGTTTGCCCCAGTGGTAAGCATCATCACAGATTGAAGGGTTTGATCTTAGGGATCATCACAGTGCATTCGAAGGTCCTGAGAGATTCCGTTGTGTTAGAGCACAGTACAAGATAGACAAACCAAGGAGAGAGCCAAATTCACATGAGGACCCAGACAACCCCTCATTTCTTATCCATCAGGAAGGCCGAAAGAACAGAGACTCCCCTACCAGACCCTTAAAAGTACTAGCTCTTTGGAATCCACATGAGGTGGGTTCCGGTATTGTGAGTTTTAGGAAATCCCTAGACCCTTCGAGTTAGGCGAGCGCAGACCCTTCTGCTTTGAGTCAAGCGAGCCCTGGGGAAGGCAGGCTGTTTACCGGTTCTCCTCACATGGGTACAATTAGCTGTGAGTGGAAACAATGAGACGGCCCCAGAGAAGATCACAACATGAATGTGACCACTGGACCTTGAAGCCGCACTTGTCTTTTCAACACCATGTTATTAACCAAGAAGGCAGGAGTGGCCTCCGCCCACACACCCCTCCCCCCCCAACCTCCCACCTCTCCACTCCCTCCCCCCCCCCACACACACACACACACTGACCCAGGCAGGCGCCAGCACCAGGCAGCCTGAGGTCCTGCGATCCCTCGGACCCTTCCTATGCAGGACCTCAGAGAGTTCAGCATGGGGTTTCCAGTGGACCTAGCAGGCTCTCTGTGGTGTGGTGGGTTGAAGTCACAGGATCAGTGAGGAGCTACAAACTCAGCCAGCGGCCTTGTCTCCTCCATGTCCATCTCCCTCTACCTCCCCTGCAGAGTCTCAAGTAGATTAAGATCTCAGATCCTTGAGTCTAGTCTAACCTTGAGTCTGCCTTGAGCGGCATCTCTTAAGTGGTATTAATTATGGAAACTGCGTGATAGACAGTATCCCATTGTGTCAAGTCTGCCTCAGAGAACATTCTTTACTGTGACAGGGTGCCTCCGTTGGCCTGCTCTCGCACACCCAGTAGCATTCGGCAGGAAAGCCCAGCAGGTTTGAGCAGCCTAAAGGCCGCGTGGGTCACTGATCCTGACGGTGGGCTAGCAGAACACAGGGAAAGCAGCACAGCCAGTGAGGAGTGGGCAAGAGGGGCCTTAGCCACCTCGGCTTCACATGGTCTTGGTTGAATTGACAAAGTCATCTATCTTGGGAAATGTGTTTTCCGACTCAGCTTCCATCCATGTCGGGGCCCAGCAGCGGTCCCCGCTACACACCCGGTTCTAAACAAGTCAGGGCCCGCAGCGGTCCCCCCCACCCCCCCCCCAGCGTACCCGCCGCCGCCTCCTCCCATATCTGCTTTTCCCACTGCTCAGGAATTCTTCCAAATTTCAAAACCCGGCACCTAAAGTATGTGAGGCGCTGGACTCCCTCCTGGCTGCTCTGTTTGTCAGCTGCTGTTTGTTCCAAATGAATGAGTGAGTGAGTGAATGAATGAATGAATGACTTCTATAGCGAGCAATTGAACTTTATTCTGGATTTTTTTTAAAGATTTATTTATTATTATATGTAAGTACAATGTAGCTGTTTAGACACACCAGAAGAGGGAGTCGGATCTTGTTGCAGATGGTTGTGAGCCACCATGTGGTTGCTGGGATTTGAACTTAGGACCTCTGGAAGAGCAGTCAGTGCTCTTAACCACTGAGCCATCTCACCAGCCCTGGATTTTTTTTTTTTAAAAAGTTATCTTTTCCCCCTTTCTGAGTTTCTACCTGAGGAACAGATGGTCACCTTTGTCACCATCCTGGCAGTCAACACTGATTCATTTCTTCCTTTTTCCCTCATTCATTTCCAGTGACATTTTGCTTCTTTATGAGATGCCATTAAAAAAATTCCACTTGGAATCGCGTTGCCTACCTGCTAGCCCAGCCTTGGCCGCACCGTCTGGCCAGCTCTGGTGGCTACTCACCTGTGTGAACGTCGGTTTCCTTACTCCAAATAGACCTTGTGCTGATGCTCGGAGCAGCTCTGAAAGGCGCACCCCCTCGCTTACTTAACCCGCTCTACGCTGCTCCCATTTGCTGCCTCTAATTTTTTTAAAAAAAACTCCTCAAAACTAGCATTTTAAAGACTGTTACTGTTAAAATGAGTACTTGCCTTTTTTAAAAAAACTCTTCAAGTTGCTAAGCAGCACCTGCCCCGCCCCTCCCCTCTTGTGCAGCCTCGTTGCCATAGTATCGCTGGGGCATGGTAACAAAGAAGCGGAGAGCAATCATTTTTCACTCAATAGGGTTGGGCAGACAGATAAACACGGTGAAATGTTTCCGTACAACTGTCTCAAGGAAGAGGGGAGGCACGGCCGCAGCAGATGAGCCTCTCCTCGTCCATTCCTCACGCCTCCGCTTGTCTTCTTACCTGCGGCTCCGTGTGTGTCACCCACGTCCCTGGCATGACACTTCCTAAAAAGGCCTTTGAAGGGCTGCTGCTGCTACTCCGATATTTGTAGCTATTTAAGGCCCGAGGCAGACTGGAATCCTTCTCAGAACACGGCTAAACATAGAGCGTGCTGTGAATCAGCCTTGTGACTGAAGGCAGTCATGTCGTAGCAGGTGTGGGGAAGACGACAGACGTCATCAGCATGACATCAAAGGGTGCTTTTAAAAAAATTGGAAAGGATAAAAAGAGAGAAGACATTATACAACCTGTTTGTTACTTAACGTGCATGAGAGAGGTATAAGTCTCAGACCCAGTTCTTCAGCACCAAGGTCTGAGGATAGCCTGTTACACAGCAACTATATTCACCCAGACAAACCCCACAGTGAGACCTGCTTCTCTCCTTTCTCCCATGTGGTTCAACAAGACCCAGGTTCCATATCCGGAGCTCAGGCATCGCCCATCTCACTGTGACAGTATTTCTAGGTTGGCGGTGGCTTCCTGCTCCTTGTTGACTCAGGAACCAATTGTTGAACCCTCCATGATCTAGGAGTTGAGGCTAGACCAGCAGCAGTTGCCAGGTATGTGCCCAGGTGCTGAAGACAGAAGTTCTTCTGGTCGGTCAGTGTTCGTATCGGGCTCCTTTTCGAAGTGTTGAACCCCCTCTTGAAGCAGACCCAATAGACTCAACGTGCTTCTCTCAGTGGAGTGAGTCGCGGTTCTGCGGAAGCCAGTTGGCTTCCAGATTAAGCCATCAGCCGAGCTCGCCACCTCAGCAAACGGCTGCACTCGGCCTTCGGGAAGACGGGTGTTCGGTCTGGGTAGAAGGATTGAGACAGACTCGCCCTGTCAAAGCACCCTCATGCTCCGCTGCCCCGTGACAATGACAGACCGTTGCCAGTCAGCTGCTCAGTCAGAAGCACACACTGATGCCTCCAGAGCTGTGTGCTGATCCCCTGAGCCGATCCTCGACATCTTAAACACATAGGGCTTAGAGGGACTTGCAGAGAGGGCTTATCAGACAAAGGCAGGCTTGTCCCCAGACTCCTTCAGACAAACCAACTTCTTCCTCAAAGTGGAACAAATATGTTTCCTTTCACTGCCTTCTGCGGTCCTTCCAAGTCAATTTTTCCCTGTGCGTGTGTGTGTGTGTGCGTGTGTTTGTGTGTGTGTGTGTGTGCGCGTGTGTGTGTGTGTGTGTGCGCGCGCGCGTGTGTGTGTGTGTGTGTGTGTGTGCGTGTGTGTGCTGTACTCATTATATACAGTGTTGTGACATAAAGGTAATGTCTCTCACGTGTATCAAGTACTTTGCTCATACCCCCTCCCCACACTCTTTATTCTTCATTTTCTATTCCACATTCTGCTCATTTTCTTCCTTTTCCGACTCCTTTTGCTTTCCTATATACGGATTTTTGTGTTTATGTGTACCCAAGAAGGTACAAAAGGACTGAAACCGTATGGCATTTGTCTTTCTGACTTATTTAATTTCCTATGGTTAGTTTCCGTTGTACCCACTTTCCAACAAGCAGCACAATTCTGTTCTTCCTTAAGGCTGACTACAGATTCGTTAGAGACACACACCAACATTTTAACCCTGTCATTTGTTCCCTTGCGTCCATAACTTGGCAACAATATTCTGAACACACAGCAGTATACATAGACGTGCAAAACAATAGGTGGTGTGCTGACTTACAGTCCCTCGGGTAGGTAAGCTAGACACCGTGCTGTTGGCTCGGTGGATTATTTCTTAGTTT
Source organism: Apodemus sylvaticus (assembly GCF_947179515.1). Lineage (NCBI taxonomy): Eukaryota > Metazoa > Chordata > Mammalia > Rodentia > Muridae > Apodemus > Apodemus sylvaticus. Next base: position 4,687,404 of record NC_067479.1, on the reverse strand, counting down.
GTTGAAGAGCCTCCGTCCTGATATCCATTGTGGCTAAACACACGCGTACTCCCTAAGCTGTGACTTTGCCTTCGCTTTCCCACCTTGCAGTTAGCATTAGGGGTAATATTGTAACTTTTCAGAAGCATCCTAGAACCCAGGAAGGGAGGCAGAAGAGACCTTAGCGTTTCTCGGATACAGCCTCAGACATCCCAGGTGGGACAGGTGTCCACTCAGCCCATCTGAGAAAGAACTTCTGCCACATCATCGCCACCAAACCCACAGCTCAGAGACCTGCACTCAGCAGTGCTCCCAGAATGCATCCCAGAGCCCAACTGTCTTTTGTCTGAGCTCTATAAGTAATAGAGGTTGATTGGCTAACTGTTAAAATGCCATGTAAAGTTTAGTCCATCTGAGGTCCAGCTTTCTAGATCTTATCCTTTACCTGAAGTCTCTGGTCCAATGAGAAAGAGGCCCACATCATGTCTAAGTATTGTCTGTCTTCCTAACTTGTGAGAGTTGCCTACCATGTCACCCTATGAATATTGGCCCTCGGGTGATTGCTTATTCATCGGGGACTATGTCATACAGGTGTGTTTTCGAAGAATCCTTTCCCTTCCTCCAAATTCTACGGCTTGCTTTGATCCTCCCTGTGCTCAGAAAGCTACCAGCCAGAGTTTTGGAAGGCTGTGACTGCTTTGATGGCCAAATTACCTTTCAATCAAATTTCAGGAGAATACTGATAAATATTTGATGATATACTTTCTGGGGGGGGGGTAAACAAGCCAACCACAGGGGAAAAAAAGAAACACCCTGGTTTATGACATCTGCCAACTTTGGCAGTATAAGCATTTCTATCCTGGCCAGTTCCAACCTGTGAAGTCACTGAGTAGGGAATTAGGGGGAAACCTGCTCCTTGGTGCCTGTGAGCTGGTCACACAGGCGAAGAGACGACCTCTCTGCAGGGCTATGACTGCCAGTCATTCCCTTGCTCATTTCTCTGACCTGTGTCCATGAAACAGCTAATCCCACACGTGTCCAATCCTCTAAGCCAGGCTCTCTTTTTAGCTGAAGGACTCCATGCTTGTGTAAGTACAAACATATAAACACACACATACAAACAACACCAGCTGGATAGGCAGGAGAAGATTGCATGCGCCCCTCCCCCAACACACTCCCAGAACTCTGTGCTCCACTAATTTAGGGTTTATTTCATTATTCTTTGATCATCCGGAGCCACATGGCAAAGCTCTTGTCACAGAGCTGTTTTCTCCCCGTTCTGAGGGAGGTTACGAAGAGCAGCGTTCTCACCCATTCTGAACCACAGGCTTTTAGCCGGGCAAGAGGGTGGTTCTCAGCAACTCCATTAATGTAGCAATAATGGCCCGGGCGTACTTCGGCGCAGGGCTCTGCAACCACACTGCCGTGGGAACCCTTGCACCAGCAGGATGCTTGATAAAAGTGTTTCTTTCAGCTCCGAATGTTCCCGGCTTCGGCTGTCTACCCACAACCGAGCGATGAGTCGCAGCACTCAGGTGGCCGCAGGACTTCAGCCCTGCCAAGCTTGCTCTCCGTCAACACCTTCCCCAGTCCCTGTTGTCTCTCTGTGCCTGGGGGGAATTACTGTCTTAAGTCAGAGAGCCCTAAAAGATTCCTTTGTACATTTCCTCTCCAAGAAGAGTGCTTCCATTTTTCATTTTAATCTGTTTTATGATGCAAATCATGGCCTAATGGAGATGTACCACTCTATCTTAATGGACTCGTGATTTCATCAATAAGTTCCTTTCGTTTTGATGGGAGAAATAGGCCTAGAATTTCCTGGGGTTTCAGCAATCAAGTTGTTAGAGAAATAAAAGAAAAAAATGATAGAGCGGGCCGGGAGCTTATGAAGGCAGAGGACTAGGTCACGGCAAGTTTCTCCAGACTCGTGAAGGCTGCGGGTCTCTCTGACCATCAGGTCTTTGTGTAGAACCCGGTGACTCTTCTGCTCTGATTCCTCATGACCACTATTGTGTAGCTATGGCCTCTGAATTGAAACATGTCCTTTTGGAGAGCAAAGAGAGGACAGACTTATGAAACTCAGGAGCTAGCAAAACTCACAAACCCATGAAATTTAGCCAGTCCGGAAACTCAGTAAGACTTAGTAGGAATACACTTTCCTCTAGTTTCCTTTATGTTATTCTGATGCATACCATGACTGAAAACAACTTGGGGAGGGAAGTGTTTGTTTGAATGTACACTTCCAGGTAGGAGTTCATCACTGTGGGAAGCCGGTACGGGAACTCCAGGCAGGAATCTAGAGCACAGTTCCACGGAGGAGCACCGAATGCCGGCCTACTCGGACCCTCACTCTCAGCTTTGTTACATAGTCCAGGACCATCTGCCAAGGAACATCACCACCCACAGGGGACAGTGCCCTCTGACAATAATCTTAGACACTTCCTCACAGACATGGCCACAGGCCAATCTGTTCTATCTGATTCCCCAATGGAGTCTTCCTGAGATGACTCTAAGCTATGTTAGGTTGACAGCGGAAGTTAACAGGGGCAGACCCTGTTCCGGGTTGTATAACAATAAGCAATGAGACTCTTTAGTGGGTTACCTTGGAGTTAGGCAGGGAGTCCCAGGAAAGCAGCTCTGTGAGTCATTTTGGGGGTACAGCTGCCTTCAAGCCACTCACGCCCCTTCAAGCAGCCCCTTGTCACGTTTCTGTATGCAAGCCCAACAAATTCCTCGGTTCCTCAAGATGGAATACAGTAGAATAATTTCTGTGACCTAACACTGGCGCCCTGTCTGATGTAATGCTTGTTGTCATCACTGTTGGAAAAGTCATATGACAGGCATGCTAGGAGCTCTGGCTATACAGTAGCACTGGTGTGTGTAAACGCACCGATTATCTTCAAGGTAAGTGTGACAAAGCAAGTCTCAGTACTCCACAAGTAGACAGGCAGCACAAATGTTTAAGGGGCCTTAACTTAAAGCTAGGACTTTGAAGTACCAAGTGTTGGATTTCAGGCATCAAGTTCTATTAGGGAATAAGACAGGGAGACACCCATGACAGATATCAGTCTGTTTGTAGCTTCACACTCACATGCATAGAGTCATTACTTTTGTCTCCATGCAAAGGCTTCGTGTAGGTTCAGGAGAAATGGGCATACTACCAACTCCATCTTAATCATTGATATCTGTAGTTACACATCCTAACACATGGAACGCATCCCAATCAGAACCGCCCATGTTCCATCTCTTTTATGGCCGTGTCTCAGTTCGTGACACCAGGCCACAAGGCTACAGCGCGTCACAGATTGTGGAGCCCTGGTTGCTCCCGCCTTCCACCCACCCACTGCTCACTTATAGTCACGTTCTAATGACACCTTGTCTAACTCCCTCCCACATTTCCACATTTCCACATTCGGTTCCAACACCACTGTCCAAATTCTAACTATTTTCATTTTTGCCTAGTCTGGAAGAACATTCGTTTCACAGAATGCTTTCAAACTATCAGCAACGGGGGTGTGGGTTGTAACAGGTATCTGGTTGTCTTTGCCCCATCAATGGTGCTTTTATGTTCTATATACACCCCCACTGGAGTTTTAAAACAAAGAGCATCCTGTCACTCTCGAAGGCTGTGACATTTCTACTGCCTGTCACTCTGCCTAGCATGTCCCACAGTCCCTCTGTCTGCAGGGGTGTTGCTGCTACTTCTGCCGCAGCAACAGACCCCTTAGACTTTCCTTCTCAACAATCCTTCCACCCAGATCCTTCCTCGCCAAGCTCCGTTTCCACCCCGACCCACTTTCCCTGACATCATCCTATAATAATTGATGTCTTTCACGTAGGTCCCGTGGCCATGGTAGCTCTTTCCCCTTCTGTGTCCTCTCCTACTCACAGGGGCTGCAACATCTGGAAACTAAATTTCCCAGAAATTCCTGCTTAGATTCTGCCAATGAAAAGCCTTGAGGGAGAGCTGGAGGTAGAGGAGGAGACAGACAGCTCATTGTTCCTCTAGCTGCAGGGTGCAGGATGCTGCAGATGGCTTCCAGGACTCCGACAGACCATCGCCTAAGAAGCCACAGCGAGCCCAAAGATCATCGCTGTCCTGCAATTCCCTGTCTGGTTCTCTAAATCCTTTAAAAAAAAATTATTAGTTGGGCTGGAGAGATGGCTCAGTGGTTAAGAGCACTGAGGGCTCTTCTGAAGTTCGTGAGTTCAAATCCCAGCAACCACATGGTGGCTCACAACCATCGTAATGAGATCTGACACCCTCTTCTGGAGTATCTGGAGACAGCTATGGTGTACTTACGTATAATAATAGGTGAATCTTTTAAAAAATTGTTAGTCTAGGTCTTATAAATGGACAAGTCATGTTTATAAGCTGTCCTGAATTAAGAGCACAGCTCTCACTGACCTCTGTCTTCTGGGCCTTCTGTTTGAGTTTCAATCTGAAATGTCTCCCCAGGTTCAAGTTTTGAGTTCTCCTTTCCCAGTAGGTGGTACTGTTCTGAGTGGCTGGGGAACTCTCAAGGGGTAGGGTTTAGCTGGCGGAAGGTGGTCACTAGGAGTGGGTGTCTGACATTCCCCCTAGCTCAGGGTCCTGACCACTGCAGGCCAGCCTGTGATGGTGTTCCTCCTGTCCTTCTGTCTGTCACGATAGGCTAAAAACCCTTGAAAACCATGAGCCCCATCTTCCCTCAAGGATTTTTAGGTGTTCAGTCAACAGTGCAGCACCATGAGTGTATGCCTTAAAGATTTGCAAGTTTTGAACTCCTTGCCCTGGATAGTTTCTGCTGGAGACACTTGCATTCCTTTCTGTTTTACCAAGTCAGGTGACCAGGAAAGCAGTTTAAGCCAAGCCCGAGTTTCCACGGGCTGAGCCTGCTGTTCCCCTCTCTAGCCCAATAGATCTGTAGGATTGCATCTCTGCTTCTGTTCCTGAGTTGGAGTTTGACTCTTCTACAAGATTTCACTCCTGGTGGTGGATCCCAGCCCACTTGGCTGAGACACCGGAGCCCTTCTTCAGTTTTACTGGCTTGGTAGCTCTCAGCCTTTGATCCCTCTGCCCCTGAAGCTGTGCTATAACTTGGACAGACACTCTGGAAGCAGGGGCTGCTGTGACCCAACACCGAGACCCACCACGGCCTGGACACGTGCAGTTATTTACTTACTTTTGGCTCCAACCAATGTTCATCACTAAGTGCTCGTCACCTCTCTTCAGGCGCTATGTGCTCTAAGTTGGTGACCACACCCTGGGTCCTGCCCATTGCCTCGTGGGTTCTGACCTCTTTCCTTCTGTGTGCAGTCTTCTAGCCAAGTTTGCCCTGGTTAGAGCACTGTGCCTATAAGAACCATATCAACTCCTCGAGCCTCTTGTCTATTCTATTATCTTACCCCAGGTGAAGCCAGCTCCCTGTGACACCGGGGTCACAGGGCTTGTGACTTAATCCAGAAGCTCGATGCTAGTCTAAAGCCATCGATGGCTGACCTTCAGATTCCGGCCACAACTGCCCTTTCAAATGATGTACTGCGTTGTGGCCATTTGTTTAACTTTCTCCTCACTCGCAGTATTTTTAAGGATTTATTTAGTGCCCCACTGAAGCTCTTGTTCCGTATTTCTGGGGAACTGGCCTCTCGTACCTTTGCTCCATCTCCAGAGCTCCTTCTCGATTCTGAAAGGGTCCTTTCTTTTCTCTGGCTCCCTCTCTGCTTTTCCTCTCTGGAAAATTTCATAACCGCATGTATACATCTAGGACTACAGACCCTTCTTTAAGAGGTAATTTATGGAAAACCAATCCATGTGTATTATGCGTGCCAATGTTAGAGGCCCACATAATCATTTAATGCCAGGATCTGTTTCAGGCAGAAAGCAGGGAAATCAGTCATTATGATGCCTGGATAGCCCTCGTGTCCACATTCAAAATGGACCACAGAAATCTCACCAAAATAGATCAGCAGCAGTTTTTTTTCTACTGGCCTCTCCTCTTCATAGTTAAGTGGAAATAATTTCTGCTAAAAGCAATATATGCATACACTACCTATTCTTCTTGGAAATATCTTTCAAGAGAGTCCACCCACCTATCACATTGTTCTGTAGGCTGAGTCATGAGCCCTGTGATGCCACAGAAGGGAAATTCTAGCACAGTCGCTCATCAGCATCCTGGCTGGACAGATCTGCCTCTCAAACCTGTCCTGTTCTGTCTTATAACAATGGCGTGTTCTCTCACCACTCCGTGGCCACGTAACTCCGCTCCGTGTCTGGTGTCTGACTTCATATTTTTCTTTTTCCTTTTTCCTTCTTTCTCACCATCAAGGCTCGCTTTAATCAGTTTCCAAAATCCAGTTGCCTGCCCTGCAGTGAGTGTTTCCATGGCAACTCCCTTGTGTGGCACTGTTGACTCCATCCTCCACTTCAGCTCTGCTCTGTGGCACAAGGCTCTGCTCTCTACGTCAGAGCTGAGCGTTCCTGGCGCTGCTTCCAGCTTCTTTGTCCTTGTAGTGTGTTGACTTTGATCCCAGTCTCTCTGGGTTCAATTTTCATTTTTAGTTTCCCTGTTAGGAGAGTCAGAACTAAAGTCATAGTTTTAAGTCTTCCACTCTAATGGAGTACTGGGCCAGATTAAGAGCCTCCTGTCTTACAGAAGCAATGGTCATTAATTTCCTTGGCTGGAAAACCAAGGACTACCTAAGAAGGAAAGAAACTCAACTCTCCTTTTGTGTATATACATACGGGCCATCTTTTGAAATAATTCTACAGTTGAGACCTCATTTAATCGCCCTTTTTTCTCCAGGCACATTTCTCTGATGGGAGTGTCTACCAGGTACTCACTCATTAATGTAAAATGACCGTCTGCCAGAGTGACAAATTGACAGTCACAAATAAAGATGGCGGGATAGAGACGGGGTCATATTCAAATGCGGCGATAGAAAGGCAAAAATGACATAGATTCTCTAGTGAGATGTTCCAGGTGCAGAAAGGTCCAGAGCCTGAGGAAATCAGTAGGCGTGGGGGTCAGGGTGCTGACAGTCAAGGAGAAAGAGAGGGTGAACCACTGGTTGACAGTTTTCTCCACTCATTAACTAAAGCATCTACGTGTGACCTTGTACAGCCATGATCCTTCGCCCTCGGCAACTGGTGCCTGCGTCTGTGCAGCGTCACCGACGGCAGAGGAATGGCAAACACACAAAGTACCACTGAGCACAGACTTTGCTCCTTCCACAGCCCCCTCCCCCTCCTCCTCCCCCCTCCCACTCCTCCTCCTCCTCCCCCTCCCCCTTCTTCCTCCTTCTGTTCACTTTCACCTCCAAGTTAAAAAGTCACATTGTTAATCATTATATAGTTCTGTTCTTACATAGAGATAACTAAGTAATGGTATATTCCTTAAAAAGAAGAGAAATACATATAGCCCTACACAGAAGTACAGGCCTCTTTAAATCATTGAACTATTTATTACATGCGTTCTTTCACACACTAATGAGCACAGGTCCGAGACTTGGCCTGAGTGTGCACTCTCACGTAGTGTGCCAGCCTCTCACGCAGCCACGGGCCCTTCGCTATGTTCTTCGGTCTCACGGAGACCACGCTTAACCGGGAAAGGAGAAATAAACCTGCTCCCTACAGCCAAGGGGATTGTGAAGTCAAGTTTATAACAGCCGTGGGAAACTGACAAGCTAAGTTAAACCTCAGCAAAGACTTCAGAAAGTATACTTTTCAGAAAGAAGACCTTTCAGACCTTTTATCTGGAAATGTTTTTTTTACCAACATTCATTTGACCAGCAAATAATTACAGCAAGACTGGTAGGTGCCAGACAGTTAAAAATTTACATCGTTTCTCTTTATGGATCCCAGCTGGATGTGTGACTTCGACTTATTTTGTCATCAAATCAGTGAAGCAGTCAGCATGTCCTGCCTGTGGGCCCCGCGCTCGCCCCGTCAGGCTTGTTGTGTTGTTCCTGCTTACCATCCTTGGAAAACCAGCCGTGACTCATCTCACAACACAGATCTCCCTGAGAGCCCTCAAGCCCACTCAACCTGATGCAATCAATATTTATGTTCTACTTTTGTGTACCCAAGGTTGTGTTCAACGTGAGGAGGCAGGGGGTGACTAAGAAAGAAGGGGATCCTTGCTCTACCTCAAAGAATAGCAAGCAAGGCTAGGAGCTCAACCATGGCCTAATGATAATCAAAGACCAGGGAAGCGAATAGAGAGGAAGCAACTGAGAAAGCCATGGAAACAGAGGCGTGATCCAGCTGGGGGGACAGGAAAGTGCAGGAGGCGGCAGTGCCACAGCTCACCTTAAAGAATGAGCAGGTGGCTGGGCGGTGGTGGCGCACACCTTTAATCCCAGCACTTGGGAGGCAGAGGCAGACAGATTTCTGAGTTCGAGACCAGCCTGGTCTACAGGGTGAGTTGCAGGACAGCCAGGGCTACACAGAGAAACCCTGTCTCCAAAAAACAAAAAACAAAAACAAAACAAAAGAATGAGCAGCTTCTGCAGTGGGGAGATAGGAAGAGAGAGTAGCAAGCAAAAATTAACACACACACATGCACAGGCACACACAGACACACAGGCACACACACGGGCACATACACAAGCACAGGCACACACAGGCACATAGGCACACACACGGGCACACACACAGGCACAGGCACACACAGACACACAGGCACACACACAGACACACACACAGGCACACACACACATAGGCACACACACATGCACAGGCACACACAGGCACACACACACAGGCACACACACACACAGGCACACACATGGGCACACTCATGGGCACACACATGCACATATACATGCACACATACACACACACACATACACACACACACACACACACACACAGCCATATTCATGGAGACAATGAAGTCGACTACTCACAGCTTTGGAAGTGTCCCAGCTGGAGAGACCCCAGAGACCTGATACTCCAAGTGACATCTTTTGAGGAGGTTACTGAAAAGGGGTCATCTCAGGTCTCTACTTAGACCTGTTTGAAAATGAATCTATTCAGGAAACTATAAAAACTACTGACCTAAGTCATCGCATGGAATATTTTTAAATTGCTTCTATTTTCCAAAGCAAGAAAGCACCCCCCCACTGGTTATCCAACACAGAGTCATCAGCCCTAAAACCTTATGTACACAAATAAAACAGAGTAAACAAGCTATGTTTATATAGCTGTGCAATATAGATATAGATTAGATAGAGATAGATAGAGATAGAGATGGAGAGATTTGCTATTGTTATATATCATTATTGACATATATGTATGCATATATATACATATATGTGTATTACATATACATATATAAAATTTAAAAACAGATCCACTAATGCAAGAAGGAGGGCATGGAGAGGAGCCGGAGTGAGGAGAGTAAATGAGAAAATGCTTCTATTTCACTTTCTAAAAGCTAGGTGTAGCGCCACATGCCTTTAATCTTGGTACCCAGGAAGGAGGCAGAGGCAGGAGAATTTCTATGAATGTGAGGCCAGTCTGGTCTAGTAGCAAGTTTCAGGCCAGCCCAGAACTACATATTGAGATACCCCGCCCATGTCCCACAAACATGTATGAATTTTAAATTAAATCTAGCACATCAAATGAAAAGCAGACCCGCTATCGGCCAAGCCGTGCTCCTCCTGAGAGCTTGAAAGAAGGCAGGTCAGTGGCACATCAGAGGCACCTCCTGCTGACGTTCTAGCACCACTGTTCACAGGGGCTAGGCTGTGGCAGCAGCCCAGGGCCAGCGACAGAGGGGTGAGCAAGGAACGCACGCTCAATACATACAATGAAGACTTTTGTCAGCCACAGAGAATGGTGTTACGTCATTCCCGGACAACGCAATACAACTGGAGATAACCACAATGATTAAGTCAGTCTCAGAAGGACAAGACTGGATATTTTTCTCTGACTTACAAGTCCTAGACTTTATAGGTAAATAAACGCATATTTGTATCGGTGATATGAAGTAAAACTAGAGGAGTATTGTGGAGGGGTAAAACGTGGGACGAGGAGGACTTCAAAGAAAGGATGTCGAAGAGTATTCCCAAAGGATACTACATATTTGCATATGAATATACTACATATTTTCACTATATAGTATAATAACTTTATTAAAGACTTAAAAATTTACCTCTAGCGGTTTCCCATCTGTGTTGCTTCTGAGCCATCTAAGCCAATCAGGCTAATAATCTAATAATTTTAACAACACGTGATATGTCTGGAAGAGCCCAGAATGTCATTTGCAAGGTCTGGACTCTGGTTCACAGGTAGTAACGATTCATGGAGGTTCTAGAAGCCAAGCACAGAATGTGTTTGCAGATTGTTTTTGTTTCTTTTTTGTTGTTGTCGGGGGTTTTTGTTTTGTTTTGTTTTGTTTTGTTTTGTTTTGTCTGGTTTTGTTTTTCAAGACAGGGCTTCTCTGTATAGCCCCGGCAGTCCTGGAACTTACTCTGTAGACCAGGCTGGCCTCAAACTGAGAAATCCACCTGACTCTGCCTCCCAAGTGCTGGGATTAAAGACGTGCGCCACCACTGCCTGGTCGCAGCCTGCTTTCTTGCTTTGGATCCTTCGATTGCAGCGGTGCTCAGTCTTGGTCAGCTGCTGGAGAGTCGTTGTCTTCTGGTTCCTGAGCTTGCCTGTCTAGGGCCCAAGTGGGCCCAAGGGCCTGTGCTTCGCAAGAGTCCAGGGAGGCTGGAGCGGTGGGAGTAATGCCACATTTTTTTTTTTGTCTTAGATGAAATTCAGATGGGAGCCCTAAGATGGTGCCCTACCTGTAGTTTTTCTGGGGGAGAGAGGCAAGCACTAAATGGAAACTGACAGAGGAAAATGCAGAGAGACAAGACATGAAGAGGCGCCAAGGGAAGGAAGGAAGGAAGGCCATTCCTGTGCTCCTAGGCTCCCCGCATGCTGCAGTGAGCACGGCAGCACCCAGGCCCCTGCTCTCCCAGACCCGCGGAGCCCAGAGGCACTATGGGTAGGAAATAATGAGCGATTAAGCTTCCAGGGTGACAACCTACATCAGAACCGCTCCTCTTGTCCTGTGTGCTTGTACTAGCTCCCAGCAGATGCCAGCTGCTGCCGGGTTGGTTTGTTCTTCACTTTAGTGACTTCTAGAAAGTGCGTTCTCCCTTTCTTCCTCCTCCCTTCCTTCGTCTTCTCTTACCTTCCTCCCTTTCTTTCTTTCTTTCTTTCCACTTTTCTTCTTTTTTATTGATATATTTTTTATTTACATTTCAAATGATTTCCCCCTTTCTGGATCCCCACTCCCCGCAAGTCCCATAAGCCCTCTTCCCTCCCCCTGTTCCCCATCTACCCCTTCCCACTTCCCTGTTCTGAAATTCCCCTATACTGTTGCACTGAGTCTTTCCAGAACCAGGGGCCACTCCTCTGTTCTTTTTGGACATCATTTAATATGTGGATTCTGTCTTGGGTATTCAAAGTTTCTAGGCTAATATCCACTTATCAGTGAGTGCATACCATGTTTGATCTTTTGAGACTGGGTTGCCTCACTTAGTATGATGTTCTCCAGCTCCATCCATTTGTCTAAGAATTTCATGAATTCATTGTTTCTAATGGCTGAATAGTACTCCATTGTGTAAATATACTACATTTTTTGTATCCATTCCTCCATTGAAGGACACCTGGGTTCTTTCCATCTTCTGGCTACTACAAATAGGGCTTCTATGAACATAGTGGAGCATGTGTCCTTATTGCATGCTGAAGAATCCTCTGGGTATATGCCCAGGAGTAGTAGAACAGGGTCCTCAGGAAGTGACATGCTCAGTTTTCTGAGGAACCGCCAGACTGATTTCCAAAGTGGTTGCACCATCTTGCAATCCCACCAGCAGTGGAGGAGTGTCCCTCTTTCTCCACATCCTCACCAACACCTGCTATCTCCTGAGTTTTTGACCTTAGTCATTCTGACTGGTGTGAGGTGAAATCTCATGGTTGTTTTGATTTGCATTTCCCTAATGATTAATGATGTTGAACATTTCTTAAGGTGTTTCTCAGCCCTCTGAAGTTCTTCATGTGAAAATTCTTTGTTTAGCTCCGTACCCCACTTTTTAATGGGGTTATTTGGTTCTCTGGGTTCTACCTTCTTGAGTTCTTTGCATATATTAGATATTAGCCCTCTGTTGGATTTAGGGTTGGTGAAGACCCTTTCCCAATCTGTTGGTTGATGTTTTGTCCTTTTGACAGTGTCCTTTGCCTTACAGAAACTTTGTAGTTTTATGAGGTCCCATTTGTCAATTCTTGATCTTAGAGAGTAAGCTATTGGTGTTCTATTCAGGAACTTTCCCCCTGTGCCCATGTCCTCAAGGGTCTTCCCCAGTTTTTTTTCTATGAGTTTCAGTGTGTCAAGTTTTATGTGGAGGTCCTTGATCCATTTGGAGTTGAGCTTAGTACAAGGAGATAAAAATGGATCGATTTGCATTCTTCTGCATGCTGACCTCCAATTGAACCAGCACCATTTGTTGAAAAGACTATCTTTTTTCCACTGGATGCTTTCAGCTCCTTTGTCGAAGACCAAGTGACCATAGGTGTGTTGGTTCATTTCTAGGTCTTCAATCCTATTCCATTGATCCGCTTGCCTGACATTGTACCAATACCATGCAGTTTTTATCACTATTGCTCTGCAGTAAAGTTTAAAGTCTGGGATATTGAATCCCCCTGAAGTTCTTTTACTGTTGAGAATAGTTTTAGCTATCCTGGGTTTTTTGTTATTCCAGATGAATTTGAGAATTGCTCTTGCTAGCTCTTTGAAGAACTGGGTTGGGATTTTTATGGGGATAGCATTGAATCTGTAGATTGCCTTTGGCAAGATGGCCATTTTAACTATATTAATCCTGCCAATCCATGAGCATGGAAGATTTTTCCATTTTCTGAGCTCTTCTTCGATTTCCTTCTTCAGAGATCTGAAGTCCTTGTCCTATAGGTCTTTCACTTGTTTGGTTAGAGTCACCCCAAGATACTTTATGCTGTTTGTAGCTATTGTGAAGGGAGTCATTTCCCTAATTTCTTTCTCAGTCTGCTTATCCTTTGAATATATAAAGGCTACTGATTTGCTTGCATTGATTTTGTAGTCAGCCACTTTGCTCAAGTTGTTTATCAGCTGTAGGAGTTCTCTAGTAGAGTTTTTAGGGTCACTTAAGTATACTACCATGTCATCTGCAAATAGTGATAGTTTGACTTCTTCCTTTCCAATTTGTATCCCTTTGACTTCCTTATGTTGTCTAATTGCTCTAGCTAGGACTTCAAGAACTATATTGAAAAGATATGGAGAAAGGGGGCAGCCTTGTCTAGTCCCTGATTTTAGTGGGATTGCTTCAAGTCTCTCCATTTAGTTTGATCTTGGCTACTGGTTTGCTGTATATTGCTTTTACTATGTTTAGAAATTAACAAAATTAGAAATGAAAACAGAAATATTACAACAGAAACTGAGGAAATTCAAAAAATCATCAGATCCTACTACAAAAACCTGTACTCAACACAACTGGAGAATCTGGAGGAAATGGACATTTTCTTAGGCAGATACCAATTACCAAAATTAAACCAGGATCAAATAGACCATCTAAACAGACCCATAACCCCTAAAGAAATAGAAGGGGTCATAGATAGGCTTCCGACCAAAAAAAAAGCACAGGACCAGATGGTTTCAGTGCAGAATTCTATCAGACCTTCAAAGAAGACTTAACATCAATACTCTTCAAACTTTTCCACCAAATAGAAACAGAAGGAACACTACCCAACTCCTTCTTCGAAGGAGTATCACTATTACACTGATACCAAAACCACACAAAGATCCAACTAAGAAAGAGAATTTCAGGCCAATTTCCCTTATGAAATCAATGCAAAAATACTAAATAAAATTCTTGCCCACCGAATCCAAGAACACATCAAAACGATCATCCACCATGATCAAGTAGGCTTCATCCCAGGGATGCAGGGATGGTTCAATATAAGGAAATCCATCAATGCAATCCACTATATAAACAAACTCAAAGAAAAAAACCACATGATCATTTCATTAGATCCTGAAAAAGCATTTGACAAAATTCAGCATCCTTTTGTGCTAAAAGTCTTGGAAAGGACAGGGATTCAAGGCTTTCCCCTTCATCTCACGTTCCTCTCCAAATTTCCCTTTCATTCTGAATGTAGTCTATCAATACATTTGCAATAACATTTTAGACACCCATCTCAGTTATTCCCAAGAAAGAGACATAGAGAAACTGGGTGACACCCTTTGGATTCCGCGGGCAGCTCCTGAGCTAACCCAGAGAGCAACCCGGGCAGTCAGCCCAGGCTGCGCTAGCTGGAGGCGAACAGGTGAGGCGCCCTCCGAAGCCTTACATCCTGGCCCGGCGCCATGGTGCTCCTGGCAGGCAGGCTGCTTGCCGTCCCGCTCTCCTTCCACAGTCTTCTGAGCCTAGCTTGTACGGAGCTCAGTGACTTGGTTTTCTTTTTCTTTTTGCAAACCTCTCTTTATGATGAACAGAATTCCCAAAGAGAATAAAAAGCTTTCTGTCGGACCCATTAATCATAAAGAGGATTGAAAGCTGAAAATAGGGGGAAAGTGAGAGGGGGGCAAGTGGAAAATGTTCCTTTGAAGTGAGTTGACCACTCACAGGCCCCCGGGTAGCATCCAAGGCCCCTGTCTATTTAAAGGCCTCCTCCCTGTTCTTTGTATTAGTGAGGGCATAAGAGAGACAGCGGGGTCGGGAAAAGGAAAATGTCCCCCCTCTGTTTCTTCCATAGTCTGAAGGTGCCTGGGAGTGCTCTTGGCTAGCAAACAATCCTCGGAGGAGTTAAAAACAGAAAACGTTTCAAGGTTATAAAGCAAATCTCTTCCCTCATAACCTTGGGTAGATCAACCCTAGGACATCCAAATTATTTCAATTGAAGGAAGATGTCAGAGCAAGGCTGAACTGCCTTGGTATTGAACAAAGGAAGAAAACAGTCATTGTCTTGCCAAGCTGTGTTTATATGAACAAAAGCCTGTAGCTTCTAGAAGACTTTTCCTGCCCTATCCTCTTCCCGGCCTATTCAACAGGGGAACATACCACTTATTTGCTAATTCTGTGGGGCTGGGGATGTTTTCAAAAGGACTCCAGAAAAGAGTTTCAAATGGACGAGCATACAGACGCGCAATCGAAAGCTACAGGAATCCAGGCCAAGTGCGATACTTTGTGATACTCACAAATTTGGGTCACCCTCTCAATTAGTTCAGCTCCTCTTCTGTGCGAGCACAGAAACAAAAGCTACTTGTAGCCCTTGTGGCTTGCCAGAGCATCTCAAAATACCCTCCTAAAGAGGCAGCGCTGTAAATTCAAAACAGACTACCAAAATAAACTCAGCGGGGTAGCACTCCAGGAGCCTGCAGAGCCCGCCCCGAGCTGCCAGCTCTAGGTGTTTGAAATGTCTCTGCCCTTGATGGCCACAGCCCTCCTTTCTGGGAGCCTGCGGATCCCAGGAGAAATCTATCATTCTGAAATATCACTGGACCGCTCCCCCTCCAGATGCAAGCTTTCGCCAGCTCTACCCACTCCCACTTGAGGCCCTCGTGCTGCGGGGGAAGGGTAGGAATTCGGGATATCTAGTACTCTCACATCCAGGGACGATGGGAAGGCTTCTGAAGTATGAAGCTGGACTCGGACTTTCATCCTGGCTGTCGTCTGAGGTGGAGGACAAGACCAGTTCTGTCAGAACTAAATTCAGATTCTGTCGGGTTCGTCTCGGCTGGTTCTGCCGCCCAGAGCAAACGTGCCGGTTTGGTAACATGAACAAAGCCTCTAAGTGGGTGTTCTGGTTTTTTTTTTTTGTTTTTTTGTTTTTTTTGTTTTTTTGTTTTTTTGTTTTTTGTTGTTGTTGTTGTTTAAGGCACTGAGTTGTGCAGTACTATTGAGAGGAATTGTTGGCATTTAGTCCAGACTCTGCCCCCAGTTACCTGGCAACAGGCAGATGTGCCTGACTCACTATAAAGGGGGCCCGCTTGCCCCCTCCTCCCTCCCCCCCTCTTTCTCTCTGAATAAACTCTATTCTATATTATACCTCTATGGTATGGCTGGTCCCTCAAGGGGGAAGGGATACCCCAGCATGGGCCCCCGCAGAGGCGCCCCCTTCCCCCATACCATACCTACTGCTTCCAGCAGACATATCCCCGTATTCTCTTTCTACTTTCTAAAACACAACAGGAACCACTTGTAAATTATATTTAGGTGTGTGTTCCTCTGCTCCTGGTGACTCATACCCATCTTAAAGGCATTATGTAACTGCACACTTACAGGAAGGGCTCAGAGCCTCTGCCTCACAAGAAAGACCCCCACCCGCCTGTGATTCCCCAAGAAAGGCCTGTACTTCCCTTACGTCTGTCCTGGTCTTTCTGAGGAAATGGAAAAAAGTGACCAACTTGATCTAAATTGCTTAGGAAGGTCTGGACTCTCACTCAAAGTTCTGTGTTTCAGGCCCTGCTAGGCCTGGGGTGCTGAGGGTGTGTCTTTGGCATGTGAGTCCAGCGGAGAGCCCTGGAGGCAGGAAATCCACTCTGACCCAGAGAGCAGAGAGCTCTCCTGCAAGACTCTTTAGCTCCAGCGTGAGGAGGGAGTTCCCCGGGGCTAACAGAGGCCAGTCTGGCAAGAGAAAGGTTTCTCATTCTACGACACTGCAATGAGTGTGAAGCCAGGCGTGACTGTGTGGGAGACTAGCACAAGCCTTGTAGCTAAACACAGTTCAAACTCAAGCAATACTACTGATTCATTTTATTTCTAAGGAGAAAAAAAAATGACTAGTTTTTCTCAACGGCAGTTCTCTTGTTGATAGAGCAGAGATGGTGAGTCTGAGCGTCAGATCCTGGGTTGGGTTTTCCACATGACAAGGCCATCATTAATGTGCTATTACCCAGTGGGGTGACTGGAGACAGCAGCTATGTAGCTCATTTAAAAAAAAAAAAGGAGGATTTTGAATGGCTTTCATGATGAGGAAGTGATAAATGTTTAGAATGACATTTTAACCTGATTTTAACATTGTGCAATAAATTATATGCAGGCCTCAAAACATTATGAGTATCCCACAGATATGTGATGTTTTCATGTTTGTATTCAACTATAAACCATACATTTAATTTTTCCATAGCCCATCCAGTTCTGATTTCTTCTCTTAGATGTCGACATCGGACCATGACCTTGCCTTTGCAGGCTTGTGCTGTGCACAGAACTGTCCCCAGCTCTCCCTGGCAACTTGCCTTGCCTTGGCTTTTGGTACCCACTCTCCGTCTACTCATTAAAGAAAGCAACTTCCACAACAGCCAGTCCCTGTGGTTCCATGTCAAAGAATTTCACTTTCCAGCCGGGTGGCGGCGGTGCACGCCTGTAATCCCAGCACTTTGGGAGGCAGAGGCAGGCGGATTTCTGAGTTCGAGGCCAGCCTGGTCTACAGAGTGAGTTCCAGGACAGCCAGGGCTACACAGAGAAACCCTGTCTCGAAAAAAAACAAATCCAAAAAACCAAAAAAAAAGAATTTCACTTTCCATTCTTCAAACTTTGCTGCAAATGGAAAGTGAAAGATTGTTCCACACAGACATCTGTGGGTCCAGGGGCTCTGCCACTGTCAGCACAGCCTTCTGAGTAGGACTCCAGAGGGAGCAACCACACACCGTGAGAAGCACACATGTCCCTTCAGTTCATATTCAGTCAGACAAGATTTGTCTCATGGCCCCAATCCTGCCGTGAGAGGACCCAGGAAGTGGCTGGGCAAGAGTGTGTCAGCCATCAATCTAACTAGAAATTATTCACCCATGTGCTAATCTCTTTAGACTTCTAAAACACATGTTGGACATTCAGAATACACACTTACTCTAGAGGAGATTGTCTTAAACATGGATAAACTATAAACTTGGTCATACTGCTCTCCCATGACGGAACTGATCATGGATACAGAGCCAGAGTACCTCGGACAGAAGATCAATGTTTGGGTGGAGAGGGGCCCTGGAGCACATCTGCACAAGCACTTTTGTGCTCAGGTAAGAAAAAGCAAGGCCCAGAGAGTCTGAATGATTTCTTCAAATTCTGTTAGCTAATCTGCACCAGGTCAAACATGCAATTTTTCCATACTCCAGTCCCAAACACCCCCTGCATGGAGAAAATACTGGTGACTATGCAACGTAGAAAGATTTATGAACTCTGCTCTTTTAAAAAAACATGTGGTTAAATGACTGGAATTTACCAACGTGGTGCTATTTGTAGGTAACACAGCGAGCATTCACCATTATAACCTCTGAGAACACAGACTTCATTACTTCTGTACTGCCTTGCTTCTTTGGAATGGTGCCTTTATATAAGCCTGGGATACTCTCTGTATTCAGTGTCATCTCCTTTCATACGCCTCAAACCATCAACTTCACCTGGACGATAGTATCTCTCAGGTTTAACTGGTCCCAGATGAAGTATGATGATATTTAGAAGTTTGATCAACACTGTATTTCAACAGTCGGTCTTCTCTCTGCCCCATACTCTCTGCCACTGGCCATATATGTAAACTGAATTTCAGACATACTTATTGGGATGGTTCCCAAAGAGTCCAGCTATGTTGACCCCAGTTCTGTCAGCATGGTCCATAGGCTCTAAGGAGAACAGCTTTGGCAACATCTGCACACGTACATAAAAGGTCCTGGGGTCATCCCATGAGGCTGGAACTTGTGCTCTTCCCAGAATCCCACATCTCTACTCTAAAACAGGTGGGAGAAACGTGTTATCAAAGATCCTCAAGAGAGCTGTGTCTAGTCCTTTGATCCCCAGGCTCCAAACCAGGGCCATGTGGCGAAGCCCATTTCTGGTATCAACACATCTGGCAATGAGATCTTGGAGGGGCACCCACGGTTCTCAAGTGAAGGACATGTATGGTCGCTGCATTTCTGAAGTTGGCCTTCCAACAACGTCGATGGTGCTAGACCATGGCTTATAGCAACAGAATTTCTGGATGAGACCAGATTGGGGGTGTTGGAACAAGCACCCTCCACTTTACACACACACACACACACACACACAGAGAGAGAGAGAGAGAGAGAGAGAGAGAGAGAGAGAGAGATATTTCCATGTATACCCCAAAGTGGCCCAGAAATAACAAGAAAAGGCCAGAAACACTACAACTTCCTGTGCTTCTTGGTCTAGGCCTCGGATCTGTTCCGTGAAGCTGTGCTCAGTTGCTCAGATGAAATCACTGCCCTGGCAGAGAAGCTAATTTCCTAATATATAAATTTTCCTACCGATCTAGGTTTGGATATTTTAGCCTCCACTAAGCTTTTGCCTACAGTTTCCCAGAAAACTACCAAGACACCGATTTATCTTCCAGACGTGTTTTAGATTGTGCTGAAGTGGCCAAGTTTCTCCTCAGTTGAAAAAAAAAATCCATTCCATGTGGCTGGATTCAAGCCCACTGAAAATTTTTATCAAGAGTAAAAATACCTTGTGTGTATATCAAGTCGGGAGGAACTGGTTGTATTTTTCTGCTCAGCCATCATCAGCAAATAGTATCCCAGACAGCTTGGGTACATTGTTTACTTGGGTATATGTTGCTAAAATGGCACAAGTTGGCCCAAGAAGCCCATTCCCCGCACTCCTTTACATCCTCTACACTCTGGTCTTGTCCTTGCACACAGAGTTCTGACAGTGGCACCCAACTCTTCATTCTATCAGATACCCAGTAAAGATTAACTTCTTTTTTCATTGAACATTTTCTTTATTTACATTTAAATGTTATCCCCTTACCCTGGTTTCCCTCTGGAAAGCCCCTATCCCATCCCCCCTCCTCCTGCTTCTATGAGAGTGCTCCCTCACCCTCCCACTCCTGCCTCCCCACCCTTGCATCCCCCTACACTGGGACATCAGGCCTTCACAGAACCAAGGGCCTCTACTGCCATTGATGCCCAACAAGGTCATCCTTTGCTGCATATGCAGCTGGAGCCATGGGTCCCTCCATGTGTACTCTTTGGTTGATGGCTTAGTCCCTGGGAGCTCTGGGGAGTCTGATTGGTTGATACTGTTGTTCTTCCTATGGGGTTTCAAACCCCTTCAGCTCCTTCAGTCCTTCCTCTAACTCCTTTGTTGGGGACCTCATGCAAGCATCTTCCTCTGTATTTGTCAGGTTCTACCAGAGCCTCTTGGGAGACAGCTATCAGGCTCCTGTCAGAAAGCACTTCTTGGCATCCACAATAGTGTCCAGGTGTGGTGGCTGTATATGGGATGGATCCCCAGGTGGGGCAGTCTCTGGATGGCCTTTCCTCCATCCACACTTTGTCTCTCTATCTCCTCCTTTGAGCATTCGTTCCCCCTTCTAAGAATGATGGAAGCATCCACACAAAGGAACGGATACAGAAAACATGGCACATTAACACAATGGAGTACTACTCAGCTATTAAAAGCATCGACTACATGAAAGTCTTAGGCAACTGGAAAATATCATTACCTCATCCTAAATGAGGTAATGCAACCTCAAAAGAACACCCATGGTATGCACCCACTGATAAGTGGATATTAGCCCAGAAGCTCAGAATACCCAAGATACAACTCACAGACCACATGAAGCTCAAAAAGATTAACTTCTAACTGGCAATCTGTGGGTGACTGCAGAGGAGGCTGAGAATTCAAAGGTGAGTGAAACTCACGGACCTCTTCAATCAAAGACTTTATATCTTAATGAAAGATCAAGCTCATTAGCAGTGGCTTTGTTACCACTCCATTCCTTCCCAGTGAGGGGGCCAAGTGCATGGTCTTCTTTCTCTTAGGAGACCATTTGAATTTCATTCTGGGCGCGTGTACAACATGGCCACCCTGGAAAGGGGTCACTAAAGGGCCCCTTGGAGGCATGACATTTGAGCGGGCATAACGTGGAAAGAAAGTAGACAGAAAGCAGAAGGGTTTTGCAGGGAATAACTGAGGCAGGTGTAATGGTGGAGACTCGAATCAGTGATATTGTAACTCAAAAATCAAGAGGGGGCCAAGGAGATAGAGCCCCAGAAGGATTCAGAAGCCAGGTGAGAAGCGACTTCCCAGCCACATGCAAGAATTTCAGATGCATTTCACTGGTGACTTGAATATCTTTAAAGGGCTTGAAATGTAATTTTGAAAGTTGAGTGTAGCCAACTGTGCAGGGAAGAGCAGGAAAGTGGTCCCGGTTAGTTAGGCATCTGTTGAAAGATCCCAATAGAGGCATGAGAGAGATCTGAGTTTGACTGAAGAGGCAAACCCTGACATAACATTTCAAAATGAAGGCTGAAGAGATGGCTCAGCAGTTAAGAGCACTGATTGCTCTTCCAGAGGTCAATTCCCAGCAAGCACATGGTGGCTCACAACCATCTGTTATGGGATCTGATGCCCTCTTCTGGTGTCTCTGAAGAGAGTAATAGTGTACGCACATAAATAAAATAAAATTAAATTAAATAAATAAATAAATAAATAAACAAACAAACAAAATGTTAAAAAATTTTCAAAATGAAATTAACAAATCCAGGCATTTCCATATACCAGATAAAACAAAAGAGACTGCTTGTCATTAAAACCCTGTACGTGGATGTCATTTATTGAGGACAAGGGATCCTAGAAGGAAGATACCTCTGGATGCAGACAGTGATTTTAGTCTGGAGATGTGTTGATTTGGAAATCAGTACCACCAGGAAGGCTGTGGAAAGATATTTGAGGCTAAGGAGACAAATTTGGACCACCAAAAAAAGCAATTTTGAGCCCCCATGTTTCAAATATGGTGGAAAAGAGTCACAGTTCTCTTACTTCTTCCTCTCTCTCCACTCTGAAATGGCCTCTGATGAACTTGCCTGACAATTTAACTCTGTCAGAGCTGTCACTGGGAATCTATTTGGTCCTGGCTGTCAGATTGAATTGCCACTTATGTGGCTCTCCACTTGATTACGGCAACTCCCAGCTCTCTTCTAAGGCCTCTCTATCTCTGTGTTTCTGATTGCTTCTAGTTAAAGAATTGAATAGACTTCCCCTGGGCTCTGGTCTTGCATAGCACAGTGAAAGAGCAGAAAGGATTCTCCGCTCCTTAATTCTCCAGCCATGTGGGCTAATCCTCAATTTCCTTATCCTTGTAAGGAGCTCTATTTTTAAAAAGGGTGGGGGGGATGTGATCAGCTTTGCAATGTGAGATTAAGTATGATAATATTCAACAGGTCCCACTAAGAAATGCTCAAGAAATACCGCTTCTACTGACATATTAATTGTGTAAATCAGAATTTATTATTAAGATTGGAAGAGAACTCAAAAACGGTCTTCACCAGTTTTGTCGAACCGGAAAAGAATGAACTGGGTCCCAGAAGATATAAAGAGCTTTACCTAAGTCTCATCATGTGTGACTTCGCTTGCTCAGGTTAATTAACACTTTATCCCTCTTTACCTTTCCCCGGTGTTTGGGAGAGCCTCTGCGTCCTCCATATCCCCATAGCTCTATGGAATGTCTGGTGGAAGACTGCCACACAAATGCTGTTAATCCTCAGTCACCACACACAAGCTGCTCCAACTTACACACGTAAAATGCTGTGGGTCTGTTATCTCATGGGTGCTCCGAGCCCTATGTTCTCTTGGTGCACTTTAGTAGAGTCTGTGCTTCTGAGACCTATGGGCTGAATCAAGGAACTTTCCAACTCGCCAAGCTCCCACCTAGAAGCTCAGGTACACAGAGGCAGAATCCATCTATTCATTGTTTTAGCACCAAGGGGCCATTTTTCTTGTTAGCCCTCAGTGGGAAACCACTAACGAAAGTAGAGGCCCCTCGTGGTTAGTGCAACCCGTCCCCTTACAAATCCCTGCAAGGCACATGAATTCTTCAAAAGCGTCAAAGAGTGTCCATTCTTGCAAGCCAATAAACATGTGTATATAGTTTATACAATAAACATGTGTATATAGTATATACATTCGGGACAGGATTGTAGAAGTGGTGTCTCACCAGCTATGATGCATCCTGTAAGTTAAAAGCAACTCCAGTTCCTGCCCATCCTTGAGAGGAGGCATTGGACAGGGCCCAGCACCAGGGAAAGATCATGGATGTCCTCTGCAGAAGGCACTGTGAGATCATGGAACATAATTTAGTAGGTCCTCAGCTACTTCTGATCACAACCCCCCACCCTCCCCTGCACTTAGGAAAGCTGAGTCTACAAGGGCTCTCAATCAACTCTGTATTGACCCAGATGCACACAGAACACCTAATCTAGCCAACAGTGACACATTGACACACCAAAGGACACACGCGAGTGGGTATTCTTGAAAGATCTTTTTGTATGAGCATGCGAGTATATGTGTCTATAGGTACATCAGTGTATGTGTACAGTGTGAGTACACATGACAGAAAATGTGTGTATATGTGTGCGTGTTGGGAGTTCATCAAGTGACATTGCCTGATGTTCTCTTGATTTCCAGAGTGGATTTTTTTTTCTGACTTGTTGTTACACTCTGTGACATGAGTCATGCTGCCTCTTTATTAAAAATCCATCTCCTCCAGCTGAGGCAAAGCAAATATTTACCCACATCTAACTCTGGCCTTGGCCTTGGCAAATGTCTGTGTGTTCTCCACAGAGCTCTCCAACACACAAGGGATATCTACATGGGGGAAATAGTCTCTCTTTCCTCAGTTCCTCCAGAGACTAGGAGATGAACAGAGGGCCTTTATACATAAACCTGCACGTCCTACTCTCCATGCTAAGATGCGCCCAGCTGTGGCCCACCACGCCCCATCTCCCCACTGCTCCCCCTCTCCCCACTGGCCCTCAGTCAAGTGTTCTGGGCCTGAATGAGGCCAATTGCCACCTTTTTGGCAGCATACCCATCCTCCACCACCTGCTGCCACCTGCCCCTTATTTATAATATCAACCACAGAAAGCACAGTTGCTTCAGAAGTCCCCTAGCTCTCACTGCCTCTCTGGCCCTACCTGGGCAAACCATTCATCTGTCTCAGCTCTGAACCAGAGTTCCCACTTCAGACAGGTTATTGTACTCTGTCTTACCTGCCTATGTAGTTGGGTTTTGTGTGTGTGTATGTGTGTGTGTGTGTGTGTGTGTGTGTGTGTGTGTGTGTGTGTGAAGGTGTGTCTTGTTTCTCTGGTGAAATTATAAATCTCTTAAAGACAACATTAACATTCCCCTGTCACACCCCCATTTTTCTTTCTCTCTCCCTCCCTTTCTTCTTTTTCTTTGGCTGATGTATAACACCTGAGTCTTGGGATTAATGAACTCGTATTTAAATCTTGGAATCTTGGAACCTTCACTTCCTTCTTACTTGAGGGAAGATGGCGATGTCCATTTCTCTTAGGCTTAAATGAGAATGAGAGAACACTTGTAGAAAATATGTGAAAATATGTGAAATTATGTGTGTAAAAAAGTCATTGTACCTTTGTATGCGCCTGGCACAAAGGAAATATTCAGGTAATGAGAGATATAGAATCTTCCATGGCACCTTGATGACTATTCCTGTTCAGTCCAGCAAGAGTTGATTCCTGTGCACAAGTCCACTGCTGTGTTTTCTGTGCTGTGGAAAGTCCAGGAACCAAATGATGATGTCACAGCCATCGAGGGAGGCCTCTTAGAGTCAGCAGCTGGGTGACCAGAACTGTAAGGAGACCCAAATGGACAGGCATTGTTCTTAAACACTGACAAGGATCTATTGATAATGAGTCCACCACGGTGAGAGGAGCACACAGTGGGAGACACACAGTGGGATTACTGGTGTCTCCCACTGTGCCTACCTATCAGCAGATGACAGAGGTAGGGCTGCTTCTGAAGGACTAAGGACCAATCAGTGCCTGTCGGTAATTTGTTATGTGATGAAGATGGTTGTCTTCCGTTCTGATCTACTAAAGGTGGGACACACCAATCACCTTCTCTCTGTCCCTCTCTGCATGCTTGTCAGAGCCTGGGGAATGTCTGTGATTCAGATGTCTTCTAAACTTCCCAGAAGCACGTGTGGTGGCTTATGCCTAGAATACCAGCACGTGGAGAGCCAGGAAAGGCAAACCATAGTGGTGTGAAGGCCAACCTGGCTACAGTGCGAGAAGTTGATTTATAGCTGGCATCTAAGCTTGGACACTAAGTGCAGGACCGAGCCAGTCTTTTCTAGCTTGTCCATCGCATGACAGTGTGAGACCCCGTTATTTATAGGTGGGATCTAAGCCCAGGACTGTAAGCTCGGGACAAGGCCTTTCCGAGATAGTCTCTAATGTTACAGAATCCGATCCACTGGAAGGAGGTCAGCTGTTCTGACAATGGTCTTCTGCACTAAAAGTTAAAACTGGAATTTCAGAAAATTATCTGAAAGCTGAGGCCAGGGATTGGAGTGGTTTCTCTGCTCCCCTTTGTGGGTGGCTCAATAAAACGGTCGACATTAATTTGGAGTAAAATTGTCAGCGGCAGAATTCAATGGTCTCTCCTTTTTGCAGGAGGCAGTGTGCCTCAAGTTTTGACAGGAAATTCAGTGTTATGAAAGCCCTAGAAGTAAAAGTTTCTTCCCTCAAAGGTGCTTACTGGCCAAGCAGCCCTGTGCTGGGTATTGAGTAGAAAAAAGATTCAGAGGACAAATGCCCACCAGGGCTGAAGCCACTCAGTGCCCCATGATACATGTCTCTCTGCCCTGCCCCTACCATTCATTCCTGTGCTGTCCTGAGTTCCAGATAGATCACTGGTGCCATTGCTATCCGTGAGTCTCCCATTAAACCACTTGAACCTAAACGGGAGGAATCAGGAAGTGCCTGCAAGAGGCTCAGAGACAGAGAGAAACTTCAGAGCCCGTGAGAGCTAAATGGCAGAGAAGAGCAACAAGCTGATTGTGCATGAGGGAAGGCCCGTCCCGTGTCCTCCAGGATCTTAGATGCGCCCCACCCTCCCCACCCCACCCCCGCTCATCCTCAGGCTGGGTCCACTGGGAAGCACTGGACCAGTGTCACACCTCCCGTGCATGCGGTAACTCCTGATGGCTTTCTCCACCCCACCCCGTTCTTCTTTGAAGAAAGAAGTCTTCTGTGGAATGAAGCATGAGGTGCCACAGCTCTGACACTGGCTTTGGAAGCAGAGGTAGGTAGCTAAAGGCCAGGAGCGGCTGCAGCACAAGAGTCTATCAGAAGGGAGGGAGGGAAGAAGGAAGGGAGGGAGGGAGGGAGGAAGAAAGGGAGGGAGGAAGGGATGGAGGGAGGGAGGAAGAAAGGGAGGGAGGAAGGGATGGAGGGAGGGAGGGAGGGAGGGAGGGGAGAAAGGAAGGGAGGGAGGGAGAAGAAAAAGAGAAAGAAAGAAAGAAAGAAAGAAAGAAAGAAAGAAAGAAAGAAAGAAAGAAAGAAAGAAAGAAAGAAAGAAAGAAAGAAAGAAAGAAAGAAAGAAAGAAAGAAAGAAAGAAAGGAAGAAAGAAAGAAAGACAAAGAGGAAGGGAGGGAGAGGGGGAGGGAGAAAGGAAAGGAAGAAGGGAGAGAGGGAGTGAGGAAAGGAGAGAGGGGAAGAGAAGAAGGTTCCTGTGAGCACTTAATAATGGAAGAAAACAAGGAACCACCTGCAAGTCTTGGCCTTTTCCCAAGACCCTGGCTCTGCACTAAGCACGTTCATGGTAGTTTACCAAGGAACTGCGTCAGGGTGCGGCCTTGTTATTCCCAGTTAGAGATTAGGAAGCAAGCCTCGGCAACATTCAAGAAGAAAACAGATGCAAAGTTAATCACTCAGGGCATGAATGCTACGTCCTGATCCGGAGTGTCTACTCTCAGATGCCTTTCCGAGATACTTCATGTCGACAGAAGGTCTCCTAAAAACACCTATTTTAGTCTGTCCCTCGAGATCTCCATGGGCCAGACATTTTCACTCTCTTCCTGCCTGCTGCCCTCTATCTTAATCCACATAGGCACCTAGAAGAAAACCACTACAGGGAGTCTGCCATTCTGCAAACCAGAAGGTCAAAGGGTAAGGTACCAGCAGAGTGGGTGTTCATCCAGGGGCTATTTCCTTATTTGTATCTGTGATGGTTTGAATAGGTTTCGTCCCCATAAACTCATTCTTGGCCCACAGAGAGTGGTTCTATTAGCAGGTGAGGGCTTGTTGGAGTGGGTGTGGCCTTGTTGGAGTGGGTGTGACCCTGTGAGAGTGGGTGTGGCCTTGTTGGAGTGGGTGTGGTCTTGTAATGGTGTATCCGAATTGGAGGAAGTGTCATTAGGGAGGCAAGCTTTGAGGTTATATATGTGCTTAAGCTACACCCAGTTTACACAGTCCTCCTCTTCTACCTGCTGATCGAGTGGAATCCTCCACTACACCTCCAGCACCAAGTCTGCCGGCATGACGCCATGATGACGACAGACTGAACCTCTGAAACTGTAAGTCGGCCCCAACTAAATGTTTTCTTTATAAGAGTCACCATGGTCATGGTGTCTCTGCATAGCGATGAAGCCCCAGACACCATCTCTGAGTTCTTCTGTGCTGCAAGAACAAGGAAAGCTCTCTGGGTCTCTTATAAACGTATGTGCTTCAGTTATCATGACCTAGTCCCCTCTCACAAAGCCTTCCCTCCAAGCCCCATCCTATCGGGGGCCACAGTTTAACACGTGAACCTTGAGAAGAGACAGACGTTCAGTGACTAGCTAGCACCCACCCAGTCATCAAATCACAGCTTCAACTGTTTTCCGTAATCTAGTTTATTATCCTAGTTAGTTTATTAATCCAGTTAGCTTATTCTATTTGGGCATGTGAGGTGCTCTTCTTGCCAGTCCCATGGCACTTGTGGGACCCAGAATGGTGGTGCGTTGGTGTCAGGCGATGGAGAAGAACCTACGGAGGCAGGATGGGCCGGACCGTGCATGAGGGAGCACTTGGCTCCAGCCGTACTTCTGTGGTGAGCGCAGAAGTCCCACAAGGCAGGCTTTTCTTTCAGTCTGTTGCTGCAATGGCCATGCAGCCCAGGGACCCACTGGGCCCATTGCCTCTCCTCAGGGCTCCATTTAGTGCATCCCGATGCCGTTTGCTGTGGCACAGGAAAGCAGCAGCTGAGTGGGTTTCCCAAAAATGAAAACCAAATCTTATCTAATTTTTTGTTTATGGGAAATATGGGGGTTAGAGACCCAAGTTCAACATCTGTTGAGCAGAGAAGCAGACAAACCCAGGAGGCGGAGCACCTTTTCCGTGCGACTCATTAGATTCTTCTCCTGGGGGGAGAGGGACAACTCAAGATTCAAAGACAGGGTGTGGATGTGCATCTCAGTCAAGCATGAACTTAGCGTGTGTAAAGCCCTAGGATCAATCCCCGGCACGCACACACACACCACCACCACCACCACCACCACCACCACCACCACCACCAGCAGCACCACCACCACCACCACCAAATAATAAGGAATTAAGTAAAAGAGAACATTGATTAGAAAGTGCTTTAATACATAAGGATAAGACGCTTGGAGCACAGCTAGAGAGATCAGAACAAACCAGGACTCTGTGATATGGGGATGTCACTGCTGGTGTTGTGTGTGTCTAGAGGGCATAATGAGAACACAGGAAAATACCAGCTTTACGGATATTGCTAACGCCTTTGGGTAAATTTTTTTGTCATGATTTCTGAAGCTCGCTTTAAATACTACATAGAAAATAATAAAGTACATGTGTCAAAGCGTTAACAATTTAAAATTCCGGGCGATGGCTATATGACGTTCATTATACTATCCTATCGCAGCAATGATAAGCCTAATGAAATGGAAAATTGCAAGTTTGGTTCAGCAGTGTGAACGCAATGTCGTGATTTATAAGCCCCATTTAGGGATAATTGCCCCGTGTACAATAGCTATTAGGCCTATTGTGGATATGTCAGACTCGCTTTGGTCAGTCCCTTTGATTATCAAAGTGCTACATTCAAGACCATTCAGAGGCTGGTGTAAGAGAACAGAGGGAGTCTCGAACCCTCCTCTCGGGCTGAAGCGGCTACTTGTCTGAGCCATTTGGTGGGGACATTTATCCCCTGTGAAGCAGGAGAGACAGGAGCAGACTGAGGCAGTGTCCTGTCCTCTCGGCCCTTCTGCTTGTCCTCTGCTCGCCTCTGCCCCTCCTACCTTTGCGGGTGTTGTGGGGGAGAGATTGGTTGTACTGGTTTTGTTTGTGAGATAGCATCTCACTATGTAGGCCTGGCCAGCCTGGAGCCCATCAGGTGCACCAGGGTTGGAACTCATGGTGGCCCCTTGCCTCTGCCTCCTCAGTGCTAGCCCAGGCCCTGACTTTGCCTGCAGCTGTTCCTCTTGCCTCTCTTACACTAAGGCTAGACTGGTCCCTTTCCTCTCTCCCAGCCACATGGGGTCTCCTGCCCGGCCCCTTTCAACCTTTCTCCTGCTGTTGTGGAAGGACTCTCCTAGGACTCCCTCATCCCTTGGTCTGCTTTCATTGCACTGAAGGGTTTTATCGTTGATCTATTACTTCACTCCTGTGTTAGACAACCCTCCCCCAAAAACCATCTGTCTCTTTGTAGCAGACTGGTGGCATGCATACAGATGAATCATGCACACATATGCATACGGCACACACGTGCACACTCCATGCCCCTTTGATGAACATCACGACATGTGAATCTGTTTGTGCTGTAAGGGACGCTGAAGAGCAGGGCTGGGTGTGCAGTTTGCATCTTGCCGGCATCTTGTTTTGTGTCTTCTCCGGAGTCCCTCCCCAGCGGCAGCAGCAGCTGAGTTCACCTTCTCCTGTTGCTCATCCTTCCTTTACTTCCCTTATGTGCCAGCCTGGTTTGTTTGGGGTAATTTAGACTTCGAACCATTCTTCTCTTGTTAGAGTCTATAATGCTTCTTCTAAGTTGATTTTTTTTTCTTTCAGGGAGCCAAGAACTCTGTTGCTTCTAAGTTTACATCTGGGTGGCAGATCTGCTCTGAAGCTGGACCACTGGAAACGAATTCAATGTTTCAGAAATGTTACACAGAGTTACATTCTTCTGGTCTCACCCACCCAGCTCCTCACTGCGGACAGATGGTCTGCCCGTAAGTGTAATCAAGAAGGTTCTGAAACATGACAGAATGTTTATCTCTCCTAAGATTTTTCTTGTTGGTTTGGCTTCTAAGAAAAATCTATTCTCTCTCTCTCTCTCTCTCTCTCTCTCTCTCTCTCTCTCTCTCTCTCTCTCTCTCTCTCTCCTCATTCTGACAAAAATAATATCTCAAAGATCTACTACATTGTCTTTCATTGCAAACACATACAAATTATTTTCTGTATAAATAGTAGTGAGAGGCTAAACTTTACCTTCTTCAGAAAATAAAAACTTGGGTTTTTTTCTCTTTTTTTTATTCGATATATTTTTTATTTATATTTCAAATGAGTTCCCCTTTTCTGGCTCCCCCTCCCCAAAAGTCCCATAAGCCCTCTTCCCTCCCCTTATTCCCCCACCCACCCCTTCCCACTTCCCTGTTCTGGTATTGCCCTATACTGCTACAGTGAGTCTTTCCAGAACCAGGGGCCACTCCTCGTTCTTCTTGGACATCATTTAATACGTGGATCTCTTACAACAACAACAACAACAACAACAACACATTTAGTTCTCAGCAAATGGAAATAGAAAAGCTATAGGCTCTCTGAAAGGAGACAGTTGCACGAGAAGAACCGAAAGAAAGTCACTGGATCCAGAGCTGGTCTCAAAATTGTCCTTTGTACCTGTCCTACCTCTGACATTTCAAGATGAGCCCTGGCTGCAGTCCCTTGAGCAGGCTTGGAAGATGGCATTTAATAAGATGCCAGGGCATACGATGTATGTTCAGAAATGTAACAACAAGGCGGGAGCATCTGAAATGCAAATCTACCAAAACTATCCTCCTGCCAGTGGAGAAATGGCCCCCAAACCAACTGTGCTGGTTCCTTTTCAGGAAGCTGCGCTTACTTGGAGGAGAGAATGTCAGAATTCCTGCTATCACTTGCTATTCCAAGCATCCTCCGTTTAAAAGTAACGTCCGTCCATATTTTTACCTCTTGTCTTGAAATACACCACGGCTGCGCTTCGACGGGCAGCATCTGTGGACAGCACCCGCACCGCTTGCACAGACTCTGCCGTACCCGTCTCTTACTCTATAGGATCCTTTGACACAGTCCACCGTGCTTCAAGCTCCAAGTGGGGGAGGGGAGCCAGGGAAAGACTCTGGAGAGCACACAAGGACTCACTTGCCTTCTTGGCGATCTGAGTCAAGCCCGTGGAAAGCTGAAGTCCTCCATTCCCACAGCCTGCAGAGCTGTTCGCCCTGGAGACCGCAGGAGATGGAGTCAGGGTGAGCTAAGAGCAGGTGGGCCAGAGCTTGCTCCCTTTTCTCTTTGAGTTTTCCTTCCTCAGAGTGTCGAGTCTCTGCAAACTGGCCGCTGCCAGTGTTTTCTAAGGCAGGAGTTTGTTCCTGTTAAACTGAAAGGGAAAGGCTAGCAATTCTATCTACAACACCGACTGGAAACACACACACACACACACACACACACACACACACATAGGAAGAATAACAAAACAAAGCCCCAAGTAGCTTTCATGTTTAATGAAAATGTGTGCATATTATAGCTACATGTAATTATTGCTAATGGTATATAAAACAGTAGAAAGTGGTCGCTTTAATAAGAAAGGGTAGTAAACATGGGGTAATGATGGTATTTAGTTTTCACTAACAAATCCATATTGTTTCATTTCTACAAATAATGGAACGTGACTTCTCTTAGTGAGAGGATATATTCATCCTGATGCTTCCTGGGTGTGGAGCTGAGGGTAAAAGTTTTCACCTGTTGTATGTTCTTGGAAACCTAGATTTGACAAAGCTAGACTGACCACACACCCCAGTCCTCCCATCTAGACTGCCCGCCTTCGTCCCCGAGTCCCCTTGTTATATTTAAACAGCAGGCCCGGCTTAGCACGGCTCACACGCGTGCCATCTATGTCTCCTCTGTGTTCTCCATTCTCCTGGTCATTCCTTCCAAGTCTGACCACTGCTGCTTCCCATCCTCATCTCAAGCCAACAACTGGAAGGGACATACCTCAGAGAAATGTCACCAGCTGACCTGAGGGTAAATCAAACATGTGTGTCATGGTCCAAGGAACAGGACTGGCATGACGCT
Organism: Apodemus sylvaticus; assembly: GCF_947179515.1. Lineage (NCBI taxonomy): Eukaryota > Metazoa > Chordata > Mammalia > Rodentia > Muridae > Apodemus > Apodemus sylvaticus. The sequence continues at coordinate 4,655,340 of NC_067479.1, read as the reverse complement.
TTGTTAACCATGGTTTTGTTTCTTAGTTGTAGAAATCCTTCTGGTTTTCTTTGAGAAGAGTTACAGCTGTTCTGAGAAAGTGAGGAGGTAGCGATTTTTGTCTTTGGTCTTTCTGGTTTCCAAAGAAGTGATCAGTTACATCAAAGGGTCTCCCCTTTTACCTAGCCACCCGGCCTGGATTCATGCTGTCGGTGAACCTTGCAATGCGGCGTTAGTATGTAATGGTCTAAAAGTCAGTGTTGTATCTGCACTGCAAGTCACATGACAGACTCTGTCAAGACTCTTTCCTGCCTGCCATCGGCAACTCCAGGGCTCCTTCCCTCCCATGTGCAATGACTTGTACCTAGGAAGAGCACCATGAAAAGATAGACGTGCTCTTCGGCAAGTGGAGAACAGGAGACAGGTATGGGAGGGATTCTGGCTTTGGGTTTACTAATCACTGGTACTGAAGAAATCAATAATAATCAGACTCAAATACAATGACACCGGCGGTTTCGTCTTGCAGATAATGCAGTACTGTTGACTAAGATTTGCTATTACCCTAACAAAATTTGTAAAAGTAATTTTACAACACATGTATTTGCTAGGATTATTCTAACTAGAGTTTATATTAAGTAACTCCCTTAATGTTCTCACTTTCTTTCTCCTCTGTCCAGTGGGAATCATCTAACCCTGGCATACTTGTGAGGGGGCCAGTGATAGCTTGCCAGGGTATGAGCCGCTGTTAGCAGGGGGAGATGGATGGTTGTGGAAAAGAGAGGGTCAACGTGAGTCCCGGGCATCCTGGGGTTCACACCCCTGCTGGGAAACAGCACTGAGCAGGACTGCATCCCCCAGTGAAGGAGCACCTGAGAGGGGTGATCAGACTAGGGTCCCGATCCCCTCTTTTACTGAACTTCCACATAACATTTAACTTGGAAAAAAGAAAAGATATTTGGAATAAAGATATCACCCCCAAAAGTTGCTGACTGAAAGGTTGGTTCCCAGCCCATGGTTCTTCCAGGAGGAGGCAGAGCCTGGTATAAGAAAGCCGTGCCCCGGAGACACACCCTTAAGGGAACATCCCAACCCAACATCTTTTCCTCTTCCTCACCTTCTGGAGTAAGGCCTTGTTCTCCACCTGCTCCTGCCCTCGTGTCCTGTGCTGCCACGGGACCAAAGATACTGTGAACCACAGTAAACTTTTCTTTCTTTTAAGTTCGTTATCTCCAGTATTGTGTTATGGTAACAAAAAGTTGTCTAGGTCCCACTTCAAAAAGGCAAAAGGCTTCTGATGACAACGCCTGTCCTGTGTGAGCAAGCTGCCACACGGTCCTCTGGTATTCCGTCAGCATGCGTTAGCTTGACAGCTCACAAATATGACTTACAAATGAAAATCAGGCACAGAAAGGCTCCTGGCCAAGCTTCGCCTGACTGGTCACCTGACTGGCCACCTGACTGGCCACCTGACTGGTGGGCTTTTACAGTGGTTACCGGGGAGTGAAAGAATTGTGGAAAAAGTTCTGGAAAGAAGTGTTTTTATACCTGTGAGGGTGGTGGTGACAGACGTATAGTGCCCAGACTTTGCAGAAGGACATTCTCCGGTTCAGACTCTGTCCTAGCATCTTCAACACAGGGAAAATGAGCCTTCCCTTCTAATCAGCAACAGTAGCTGCCAAGAATGTCCAGGATGTGGCTTTTCTGGGGTACAATGGCCAGTCACCCAATGATCCAAAGGTGGCTGACACTGGTGGTTGAGGTGGATAAGACCAAAATGTCACCCTGGCCATATGTGGTGACTAATTCCTGTAATCCCAGAATGTGGAGGCTGGAGGGCCACCACCAGCTTGAGACTAATGCAGACTAATGCAGCAGGGCACCCTGGGCTACAAGATGGTACCTCCTCCAACCAAGAACAAGAAACACTAGGAAAAGTGATGGGAATCAGACTGCATTAGAGAGTGAATGTGAATCCCAGCACTTGGGAGGCAGAGGCAGGTGGATCTCTGAGTTCAAGGCCAGCCTGGTCTGCAGAGTGAGCTCCAGGACAGCCAGGGCTACACAGAGAAACCCTGACTCAAAAAAACCAAGAAAGAAAGAAAAAAAGAAAGAAAGAGAGAAAGAAAGAAAGAAAGAAAGAAAGGAAGGAAGGAAGGAAGGAAGGAAGGAAGGAAGGAAGGAAGGAAGGAAGGAAGGAAGGAAGAAATGTGATGTGCTTATCCAAATAGGAGCAGAGACAAGAGCAGCACCTGGGATTCAGCCACTATAGTCCACGCGTCTGTTGGTAGCTGGGTAAGCAAGCAAGATCTGGGAAGCATGCGCAGTGCTCAAGGTATGGTGCACACACCCTCTTCACTACTTTACACTACCCCAGTCTCTGATACATAGGAGAATGTTTTCCATATGTGGATTGGTGAGATTTCTAAATTCGAGATGTATGGAGACAATTTGAGCTGGCTTATAGAATGCGTGCTCTCTTGGCAGCTGTCCCTAACTCTGTTTCCATAACCGTTTCTCCCTGCTCAGCACTGTAACTGTGGGTGAGCGTAAAGAACCAGCCAAGCAGCAGCTAGCGAGCGGTTCCCCTGCTACAATATGGAATGAGTTCCACCCCCACTGGCTAAATAAGGAAATGATCACATTTACCTGATTCTTCATTTTACAAATGAAATAGCCCATGTCCAGGTCATTTTTCAGGTTATTTAGAAGCTGGGAGATGCTTGGCACTGAAAAAAAAAAAAAAAAAAAAACCATCATAGTCTATGAGAACTAGCTTTCTTTGCCCTTGGTGTTCAGAATGGATGTGCATAGCCTTACAACCAACATCCATTTAGGAGGCAACAAGGGTGGCATTGAGCCAGCCCAGTGGAGCGGAAACGACCCCGATCTTGGTTTGCCCAGTGTCTCCACATCATGCTTCTGATGGAGACAGAAACAACTCATGATTTGGAGACAAGAAAGATGCTTGTGATGAATAAAGGGTATAAGTGGGTGAGTTGGGGCATTAAGACAAACACCCCTGTCTCTAGACCGTGAAGAGAGAAGACAAGAAGCTACAACAAAGTCTGCTCTAGGTCTCAGTCTGTGTAAACTGAACTGCCAACGTCCAGTCTTGACCTTGGGCAGCACAGGAGTCCACAGGGTTAAGAACGGGGTGAGAAAGAAGACCTACAGCCATTGTCTATCCAAGAGTCAAGGAATAACAAACCAAGTTCAACTCTTGACAGATAAGTGTTTGATTGAGATTCTGGGAAGAAGATTTCAAAATAGATTAGAACCCAAATACAGGACTTGAGAATGCCCAGACTCGAGCAGAGGCAGAATCCTGTGTCCTTCTTAAGGAAATTCTGCCTCTGTAACCTGGAGTGAAACAGCTCTGTATTTCAAATTGCCCTATGATTCCAAATCAGAAAACTTAAAGATCTATGAAACGGTCCGTGGTCCATTGCTAATTCTCATTATAGCTTGAACCAAACCCACGGAGAGTACAGTGCTTAGGTCTGTAGTCCAATGGGCCAGGTCTAGCGGGCATAACAAGTGCACCCCTCTGGCGCTGGAGGTAGTGCGTGAACAGCAGGTAGAAGCTTGGGGGGAAATCTCAGCACTTTCTACTCAACTTTGCTAAAAATGTTCTGAAAAACTTCTTGAAAACAAAGACTAACAATAATCCATGGTCCTGGAGACTGCAGGCAACCTCATGTAACAGTTGAATTGATATTGCTCACTCTGGTAAAAGTTTCAATAAATTTTATGCTAAGAGATGCCTATCAGTTTCAGAGTTAATGATATTTGGTAGTAGTAATTAGTATTTTTGAAAGCAAAAAAGGAAATGGGTTTATTAGTTCCTTTCTTGGTACCGATACAAGTGTAGACAAATATGCATTAACAAACACGTACTTTTATATACAGAGAGAGACAGAAACAGAGACAGATGGAGACAGAGAGGGGAGAGAGAACACTCTTGTTTCAAATTTAAAATGCCTAGACAAGTGCCGAGGCTCCAAAGCGACTGTGAACTAGGGACTTTCCATACGATATGCTTGCTGGATGTGTGCATTTGATGAGACATACTGATACTGAGCCAAGACCCACTGTCACTGTGACTGTTTATCTTGAAGACACAGTGCTTTGCCAGTGAACTATGTGGGTGCAAAGCAGGGGTGGGGGGGGGAGTGGCAGGATAGCATCCCAGCCTGGCAGGCAGGAGACAACACTGTTTCCTGAGGCCCTGTCTCACGAGTGATTGGATGACGATCTGCTCGTGCTGGGATGGACAGTGAGAGCATTATCATAAGCGAAGTGTTACTGGAGATGGATCCGCCTGCCTTCTTGTACGCCGTGTGTACACTGAGTATGCTTAGTAAATATTTCATGTCAACACTGCACCCTCCTCAGGCTCGTTAGGTCGCAGCCCTCATACCTCCCCAGAAAGGAGACACAGCCTCCCATGTGACCGCATCGTGCACAGTTTCGTTGATGTCCCAGAGCTCTCTGCAGCTAGACATGCTGTCCATGGCAACGGTTAACACCGAAAGGCTGACGAGACAGCAGAAGGGCCAAGATCAGAGTCTCGCCGGGCTGTGGTGGCACACACCTTTAATCACAGCACTTGGGAGGCAGAGGAAGGCAGATTTCTGAGTTCGAGGCCAGCCTGGTCTACAGAGTGAGTTCCAGGACAGCCAGGGCTATACAGAGAAACCCTGACTTGAAAAACAAAACAAAACAAAACAAAACAAACAAAGAAAAAAAAAAAAAGACCAGAGTCTCCTTTGTCCCTTTTCCTTACAGAAACTTTCCCAGATGCTGCTTTTGGGTACTTCCATATCCCAGATGATGGGTTTGGAGAAGGTCAGTGGTCTAATGACAAGCCATTGGAGCTGGTCGGCAGAAGCTGGGCTCTAGTTGTGCACACCTTATTCCCAATATCATGGACAGACAAGTCACATCTCTACCCCCCTGTAAAGCAAAGCTTTGTTCCTCATAATGTCACTCATCTTCCCGGTTTCATCCTAAGAGGATGGCTGCCTCTCTCTCTCCTGTCTCTGCCGGGGAGTTGTTCTCCTGGAAGTGAAATTAGAAAATCTGGCAAAGACACGAGGCCTGAATTATTCCACTGAGTCATCTCCCAGTCCACCAAGCACAGAGACATGTGAGAGTCTGGGCCAATAGTTGATCGTGGTTTTCTCCTGGTAGGTTAGAGCCATGTGGATGCCTAGTGTGACAGAAGTGTGTGTGTGTGTGTGTGTGTGTGTGTGTGTGTGTGTGTGTGAAATTGTTGCTAACCTCATAGCCAAACATGTAGAACTTTTCCAATCCAGAGTATGCACCCAGCCATCTCCCACTCCACCACAGTCGGGTCCACGAGACACAGAATAGCAGGAACCAGCAAGGCGTTTGACTTGCCCAGCATACACTCGTGTTACGTGATTTGCCCAGAAACACCATTTGCTCTTGGCAGTTATTCATGCTGCGATGCCTCCTTACCTTTTAGAGCTGCAAACCTAAATTTAACAGCATGCATGGTGTGAACACTGAGGCTGCGTGAAGCTGGAACAAGATTAGCTATTTCTCAATTGCCAGATGCATTCTAACCAATCTAGAAAGCTCCGGGCAATGGCTCAAATCCTGGCTGTCTCCTTGGGTTGCCTTGAGACTTGGGAAATTTTCCAAGAGAAAAATATACGCATTTTACAAAGACCAGTGAATCGTCGGGAGTTACGGAATGACCAAGTTTGTAGTAGCTGGCCAAGCTGTGGACATGGTTAGCCGTGGACATAGTACATGGGGACAGTGTGTGGCCCCGGTTTCTTCCCTCTGGGGTATTTAGGTACCATTGCAAGCTGGGCTGGAATGAAAGGAGCTAAGTTTGTCCAGGCAGGTGAGTTCTCAGGATCTAGGTCTGGTTGGCCGAGTGAGTGTTAGGAAGGAGGCCTTCTCTGAGATACATTTTCAGTGTTACAGTTCTTCTTTACAGGGGAATGGGAAGCAGATCTTCTAGACACGTTGCTGTAAGAACAGCAGCTCTGTATTAGGGGGTACCAAGGGCTATATAAACCTTGGGGAATAGGTAGGGGTTTGCTATTGCCTGGGGCTCAGGTGCTCGGAATGTTTCCTTTGCATGAAGAGGGATGTCATGTGCTCAAATCTTTAATTTGGCCAAGAGGCTACAAAAGGCAGAGGTGGAGGTCCCGGGGGTCATGTGGCTAGGTGCCCTGGGTTATGCCATCTCAAGATGAGAATGGACACCCCTCGACCTTACCCTTGTTCTGAGTGCCACACTTGCCCCACAATGGGACATGGTGAAGAGGCTTGGTGAAGGTACATGCTGTTCTTGTGGTCCAGGAAAGGTTGCGTTCAATGTTGGCTGTGAGGGTGCCCTCGGCCTTTGCAGTAGCTTCTGGGTCGGCTCAAAAATGGAGATTTTTGGTTTTGTTTTGCTTTCCTTTTTCTAGAGATCTTGAAACTCTACTTACCCTTAAAATGATATGAAAACATTAATCCTTTATTAAGTTGGACTTTTGGGTCCAAGGTGCATTGGGCCTCGGTTTCTGTTCCTTCTGTCTCAAAAGACTGCAAAGCCATTAGCCCTTAACAGAGCCAGGCTGCAAAGTTAGAGACTGACTAGACCTGCTGTCAGTCACTCAGCCAACAACTGATGCCAGTGAAGCCGCAGTTAGAGATTGGCTAGACCTGCTGTCAATCACTCAGCCAACAACTGATTGCCGGTGATGCTGCAGTTAGAGATTGGCTAGACCTGCTGTCAGTCACTGTAGTGATGCAGGGCAGCGTCCCAGCTGTGGCAGAACTGAGTGCTTTTGAGGTAAGTGTCGAGAGAGGACAGATGCATCGGATTTGTTTAATATCTAAGAGTTCTGAAACCCCACATTTCTCCTCTCGGTCTGCAAAACTCCACGATCACATTCCTTTCCTCTCACAGCAAGAGAAAGCTAAAAGTTAGTTTATGGGGGTGGGTAAGGGAAAAAAGTGTTTGAGCACAGAGACCACTTGGCGCCACATCTCCAAGGGTGCACTGATTATGTCTAATGTCCATCTGATAGGTTACGCAGTTCTAAATGATCGACTCTACTCGTAGGCTCAGAGGAGCAGTGCTAACATTAGAACGTATATCTATACTTGCATCTATATCATGTCACCTATGTTTGTATTACTTAAGTCATCTAGGCTACTATAAGGATCCCTTCAACCATGTTTCTGTAAGGAACCTAATGATCTCTGGTTCAGCAGGCTTGGTTTGGTCTGGCTTTGGTGCTCTGCGTGTGATGAATAGATGTTTGCTCTCATATTCCCAGAAGAAAAAAAGATGCACAACACTACACAAGACATATGAATATGGAGCTGAGACCCTGTGAGGACAGAGACCACAGCGGCTCAAGGATCGTGTGAAAGTTGACACTGTGAAGTGTGAGAAACACTTGTTTTTAGTCCCTTTTCTCTATCCGACGCTCATGGTCTAGTAAAGATAATAATACCTTCCAGGAAGCAGAGCAGAACGTTGTATCCCAACAGTCTGGCAGGTTAGTGAGCCTGGAGATATTTATAGTCATGAGAAACTGATACTTACGTGGAATTGTTTCCAAAAACAAGCCCACTCAACAGAAAGTAACCTCAGACAACACAACTAAAACAACAAGACCAGAAAAAGAAAGTTTTCAGTATGTGAAGTGGAAGATGGGAGCATTCTAGAAGGAATGGAAAAATATGAACAGATGAGCAGTGAGAAGAAAAAGTATTTCAAGAGCCTTGGTACATAATGGGCAGAGTCCGTGTCTAACACACACCACCCTGGGTCCCATTCACCGAACCACAAAACCCAGGCGGACTGGCACAGACCCATTAACGTAGCACTTGTGAAGGAGACAGGAATTTCTGAGTTCAGAGTTATCCTTGGCCACGTGATGAACTTGACAGCAGCTTCAGCCGCTTCAGACCTGGCCTCAAAATTAAATTTAAATTAAATTAAATTAAATTAAAGCCAATAAAATAATGAAGCCAGGCTGCTAATTTATGTTTCAAACTTAAGTGATGTGAACTTGAGTTAGAGAAAAACAGGAAGGGGAAAAATATCTGAGAAATGCCATAAATACAATTTATAAAGCTGAAATACACGAGCTTCTACAGTAAAAAAAATACTTCCAAGTAGAAACACAAAGTACAGAAAAGGCCCCTACTCTCTCTCTCTCTCTCTCTCTCTCTCTCTCTCTCTCTCTCTCTCTCTTCTTACATTTCAGAATAGTAGCAACAAAAATAAGTTCATGAAGCTTTCTGAATGTAAAACAGATGATCGATATTCAGGGCACTAGAAAAAGTTATCAATACGCTGCCGGCAAGTGACAATAAGTAATCAATACCCACCACTGAATCCTCATGTCGGAGCCTAACAAGAAGGCGTCAGGCACTCAGAGCTCACCTCTTCTCTCTGTACCTTTACGTAGGAGGCTGTCAGGAAAGGAGCCTCTAGAACACAGGAATCAACTGATTTTCTAAGTTACTATATCCAGGGAAGAACTAATCCACACAAGGATCAGGCAAGGAAAGTCACAGAGATGGTGGAAAGGGGGCTAGAACATCTCAGCACTAAATACAGGCAGCATTGACTCTAGGATGGAGCATGGAGAAAAAAGACTGTGTGTGTGTGTGTGTGTGTGTGTGTGTGTGTGTGTATGTGTGTGTGTACATGTGTGCATGTGTGTATTGCATGTGGGGGGGAGTGTGTATATGCTTGTCTGTGTGTCTGTGTCTGGGTGTATGGATGTGTTTGTATCTATATAAGTGTGTCTGTGTCTCTCTGTGTGTACATATATGTGTATGTGGGTATTGCATGTACGTATGTCTGTGGGGGGAGTGTGTGTGTGCTTGTTTGTGTGTGTCTGTGTTCATGAATGTGTTTATATATGTGTGTGTGTGTGTGTATGCATTTGTGCCTCTCTGTGTGTGTGCACATATACGTGCATGTATGTGTGTCTGGGTCTAGGTTTGTGTGTATTCATGTTTGTGTGTGACTGTGGGGAGTATGTATGTATGTGTCTGTGTGCATGCATGTGCTTGTATCTCTCTGTGTGTACACATATACGCGTATGTGTGTATTGCATGTGTGTGTGTCTCTGTGGGGGAAGCATGTGTGCTTGTCTGCCTGTGTGTGTGTCTGTGTGTGTACATGTGTTTGTGTCTATATGTATCTGTCTCCCTATGTATGTCTGTGTATATGCATATGTATATATATATATGTGTGTGTGTGTGCACATATATGTGCATATGTGTATTGCATGTGTGTGTCTATGGGAAGTGTGGTTGTCTGTGTGTATGCCTGTCTGTTTCTATGTCTGTGTGTATGCATGTGTCTGTATCTATATATGTGTGTCTGTGTGTCTGTGTGTGCACATATATGTGCATATGTGTATTGCATGTATGTATGTCTCTATAAGGGGGAGTGTGTGTGTGTTGTCCTGTGTCTCTGTGTGTTCTAGAAAGGGTAAAAGTCTTAGCCTTTCATCTGCCATTGAAACTGAAACTTAAGAAGAGAAACAGCAAACTGCCAGAGTAAACAGAGTACAAACTAGTTATAAGTTGACATCAGAGAAACAACTGAGACATTTAGCTGAGCCGTGAATTCATGTCATTTTAATCTGAAAGTAGATAATAGTGAAGATACACATTATATTTAGAAGAAGAAAAAACCCTCAGGAAGTTAAAGCACTGTGGTTTGAATGCATCCTCCATAGTTCATATGTTGAAAACCTAATTCCTAAGGCAGTAGCACCAAGGGTTCTCATGCACATATGAGTGCCCTTCTCACGCATGTGTTCAGAACGGCAGGACTGGGTTCCTAATGAGCAAATGGGTCGCACTCCCTCCCCTTCCCTTCCCTTCCCTTCCCTCCCCTTCCCTTTCAGTGTGCAGATCTGCAGGTGCTCTTCCCTCCTGTCCTCAGGCAAGGCTGATGCAGCCACAGGCCCTCTCTGAGATGCTGCCTCCGCTTTGGACTTTACAGCCACTAGAACAGTAAGGAATATTTTTTTGCTCTTTGTAAATTTTCCAGACTCAGAAAGCCTTTTGCAGAAGCACAAAATAGACTTAAGACACGAGCTGCCAATGATCTGTGGATGCTTGGGTGTTTCCTTAAATAAATGGAGTAAGTGACGGTGTATACCCCCACCAGGAGCAAAAATCAGTGTTCTGCCAACCCTAAGATCCAGTGCTCATTCACAAAGAGAAAGGAACAGACTACACAACTTCATCATGCCTGCTTCACCAAGCACTTTCCTAAAGTGTATCAATGTGCCAGCTGCCAGGGAAGGTATGCATACACAGTTTGCCCATACCCCACCTGAATATGTATATATACATATATATGTATATATATGTGTGTACATATATGTATATATGCATGCATACCTCCAAACTGAAGAAAACTTCCAACTCCAATCTAATGATCAACTAGTAAGTCTCCTCCCTTAGATATTGTCTTAGTCAGGGTTTCTATTCCTGCACAAACATCATGACCAAGAAGCAAGTTAGGGAGGAAAGGGTTTATTCAGCTTACACTTCCACATTGCTGTGCATCACCAAAGGAAGTCAGGACAGGAACTCAAGCAGGTCAGGAAGCAGGAGCTGATGCAGAGGCCATGAAGGGATGTTCCTTACTGGCTTGCTTCCCCTGGCTTGCTCAGCCTGCTCTCTTATAGAACCCAGGACTCCCAGTCCAGGGATGGCACCACCCACAAGGGGCCCTCTCACCCTTGATCACTAATTGAGGAAATGCCTTACATCTGGATCTCATGGAGGCGTTTCCTCAAGAGAGGCTCCTTTCTCTGTGATAGCTCCAGCTTGTGTCAAGTTGACACACAGAACCAGCCAGTACAGAAGTCAAGTCTTTCACACTGTCCACTGTGGATTCAATGTGTGTACAATGGGTCTAGAAATTATAGAAATTCACTGAATGAAACACGAAAGTATCCTTCCACCTCAGCACTAGAAATGTGGGTGGATGCTTAAAAATCCAGACTGGAGATACACTGACTTTCTAGTTCTTATAGGGATATTGGAAAAGGCTTTTTTTTTTTTTAAGCTTTCACGGGATTTTAGCCCTAGTAATTTTTTTTTACCACATTGGTTTTTAAATATTATCATCAGCCATGAAGAGCAGAAAGTGGTTAAATCTGTCAACATAACTTGAAAGGAACATAGAACTATGTGGTGCCCTGCTTCTATCCCACATGTCTAGCAGAGATCCAGCACAAAGCGGGTGCTGTATAAATGCCGAATGAATGGGGTAGTGTGAGAGTGGACATACAGATGCACTGGTGGATGGGCGGATGGATGCATGCATGGATAGGTGCATGGACTGGTGCACAGACGGGACGGATGGTGGGTACATACGTGGTGAGTATAGGAATCGATAAGCTATCTCAATCAGCTGTTTCTCCTTGAATAAAGGAGGCTGTTCCAACATTGTGTAGACTACCACCATGTTTGTGTTTACTACCCTGTAAACAATGTCGTACAGGTTATAAGAACAGAGGGAACTTTTTTGACTATCCAGAAAGAGATGTTTTTAGACAGGTTTGTGATCCTTTGACTTAGAGAGAGGCAACATGAGCAAGCCAGCCCCTTCAGCTGCACACATTCAATCTCAAGCAGAGTCCTGCTCCTGGGGCCATGTTTTTCAAGGAACTCGTGTTAGGGATTTTTGTTTCCCTGGTTTAGATTTCAAGGGGCCAAGGGTCTAATTATACAGATGGACTTTGGGAATTCTTTTAGCTATTTTTATTTGAGTTAAAACACATTTTTCTATTTTCTCATTACAGGTTGTTCTCTTTACAGATGGTTAGTATGTATATTTGAGCCACATTTTGAATATTTTTTTCTGTCCCAGAGGCAATCCTATTCCTCTCTCTTTCGTCCATATGTCATTCTAAGGTCATTATATTTACTGAGTATAAAGTTATTTCCTTATGTCTAGAAGGCAATTTTTCTGATAGGGCAAAGACCTCCAGGGAAACTGCATCTTCTGGAGCTACATGGCTGCATCTGAAGCCAGTTCTGTGATTTATGCAATTGTAAGGAGAATGCAGGCTGCATTTAGCCTCCTTTGCTGTACTGGTCATGTCCATGCTCACGGTCAAAGGAAGAAGCAGCCCCACAAATAAAAAGCAAGATGCTTTCATGGAAATGAAGCATTGCTTCAGAACTAGAAAAGCTACGGAGCCACCAGGACAGGACGCCCTGCTCCACAGACACCAGGACAGGACGCCCTGCCCCACGGACACCAGAACACAACGCCCTGCTCCACAGACACCAGAACACAACGCCCTGCTCCACAGACACCAGGACACGACGCCCTGCTCCACAGACACCAGGACAGGACGCCCTGCCCCACAGACACCAGGACAGGACGCCCTGCTCCACAGACACCAGAACACAACGCCCTGCTCCACAGACACCAGGACAGGACGCCCTGCTCCACATACACCAGGACAGGACGCCCTGCTCCACAGACACCAGGACAGGACGCCCTGCTCCACAGACACCAGGACACGACGCCCCTGCTCCACAGACACCAGGACAGGACGCCCTGCTCCACAGACACCAGGACACGACACCCTGCTCCACAGACACCAGGACACGATTCCCCTGCTCCACAGACACCAGGTCAGGATGCCCTGCTCCACAGACACCAGGACAGGACGCCCTGCTCCACAGACACCAGGACAGGATGCCCTGCTCCACAGATGCCAGGATAGGACGCCCTGCTCCACAGACACCAGGAAACAATTCCCCTGCTCCACAGACACCAGGACAGGACGCCCTGTTCCACAGACACCAGGACACGGCGCCCTGCTCCACAGACGCCAGGACACGACGCCCTGTTCCACAGACACCAGGACTGGACGCCCTGCTCCACAGACACCAGGACAGGACGCCCTGCTCCACAGACACCAGGACACGATTCCCCTGCTCCACAGACACCAGGACACGACGCCCTGCTCCACAGACACCAGGACAGGACGCCCTGTTCCACAGACACCAGGACAGGACACCCTGCTCCACAGACACCAGGACACGACGCCCTGCTCCACAGACACCAGGACAGGACGCCCTGCTCCACAGACACCAGAACACAACGCCCTGCTCCACATACACCAGGACAGGACGCCCTGCTCCACAGACACCAGGACAGGACGCCCTGCTCCACAGACACCAGGACAGGACGCCCTGCTCCACAGACACCAGGACACGATTCCCCTGCTCCACAGACACCAGGACAGGACGCCCTGCTCCACAGACACCAGGACAGGAAGCCCTGCTCCACAGACACCAGGACACGATGCCCCTGCTCCACACATACCAGGACACAACGCCCCTGCTCCACAGACACAAGGACAGGAAGCCCTGTTCCACAGACACCAGGACAGGACACCCTGCTCCACAGACACCAGGACACGATTCCCCTGCTCCACAGACACCAGGACAGGACGTCCTGCTCCACAGACACCAGGACAGGACGCCCTGTTCCACAGACACCAGGACAGGACACCCTGCTCCACAGACACCAGGAAACAATTCCCCTGCTCCACAGACACCAGGACACGACGCCCTGCTCCACAGACACCAGGACAGGACGCCCTGTTCCACAGACACCAGGACAGGACACCCTGCTCCACAGACACCAGGACACGACGCCCTGCTCCACAGACACCAGGACAGGACGCCCTGCTCCACAGACACCAGGACACGATTCCCCTGCTCCACAGACACCAGGACAGGATGCCCTGCTCCACAGACACCAGGACAGGACGCCCTGCTTCACAGACACCAGGACAGGACACCCTGCTCCACAGACACCAGGACACGATTCCCCTGCTCCACAGACACCAGGACACGACGCCCTGCTCCACAGACACCAGGACAGGATGCCCTGTTCCACAGACACCAGGACAGGACGCCCTGCTCCACAGACACCAGGACACGATGCCCCTGCTCCACAGACACCAGGACAGGACGTCCTGCTCCACAGACACCAGGACACGATTCCCCTGCTCCACAGACACCAGGACAGGACGCCCTGCTCCACAGACACCAGGACACGATTCACCTGCTCCACAGACACCAGGACAGGACGCCCTGCTCCACAGACACCAGGACAGGACGCCCTGCTCCACAGACACCAGGACAGGACACCCCTGCTGCACAGACACCAGGACATGACGCCCCTGCTCCACAGATGCCAGGACACAATGCCCCCTGCTTACTAGAAATGATGTGCCTAATCTCCTTGTTTCTGTCTAACTACACTTAGGTTTCACTGACCCCATTGAAAGCTCAGCGAAGAAGTAGCACAAACTCAGTTGAGATGCAACTACACACATACACACACACACACACATACACACACATACATGCACACACATACACACACACATACACATATATACACACACATACACACACACATACACACACATACACATACATACACGCACACACATACACATACATACACACACATACACACACACATACACACACATACATATACACACATACAGACACACATACACACACATACACATACACACACATACACACACATACACACACATACATACACATACATATACACACATACACACACATACACATACACACACATACATACACACACATATACACACACATACACATACATGCATACACATACACACACATACACACACAAATACACACACATACACACATACACACACACATACACACACACACATACGCACACATATACATACACACACATATACACACACATACATACACACACATACACACATACACACACAAATACACACACATACACATACATACACACACACACATACACACACACATACACACATACACATGCACACACATACACACACATACACACACATACACACACACATACACACACATACACACACACACATACATACACACACATACATACACACGCATACACACACACATATATACACACACATTCACACACATACACACACATACACATACATACATACACACACATACACATACATACACACACATGCACACACACACATACACACACATACATACACACACATACATACACACACATACACACACATACACATACATACACACACACATACACACATATTCTCACACATATACACACACATACATACACACACACACATACCCACACATACACACACATACACACGCACACACATACACGTAGACTTCTGGTCCCTATGTTTGCACATATAACTTATGTGGTCACACACCAGCCAGTTAAGCCTACCATGAGCCCCCACTGATTCACCACGTGAGGGTGCGCTGTCCTCCTCGGTCTGGGGGCATGCTTCAGATGCACCTTGGCACCATGGGCAGTCTTGGCTGGCCACATGCCTCTGGCTGCAGCATTCTGAGTTTATGCCACCTGGGTGACTGCCCTGCTGTGCAGAGAGAGCTCAGCTAACCATGTTCCTGAGGACCAGCTCCTTGGAATAATGGTCAAGGTTTTTGGCTTCTAAACTTGTTTTATCACTGTGGGTGCTTGGCAGCCTGCAAAATAGAAACTGTTGTGATCATAAAAAGAGAAAGTGGTGTAAGAGTACGTTCTATGGGCAGTGTCAGGGAAGGAGGTGTCTCAGCGGGCCCATGCCAAGGCATCCCTTCCCACTGAGGGACCAGACTCACTACAGTACAGTATAGATTAGAGTTTATTTAGGGCACGGGGAGGGGAGTTAAGGGGGTAGTAGAGGCAGAGAAACACAGAGAGAAGAAAGTAGAGAAGTAGAGGCAGCCATGACCACAGGAGGAAGGGAATGGGGAGAGGAGAGCCCAGGAGGCCAAGACAGAAGCTGAGAGAGTAAGAAGTAAAAGGGAGGAGGGGCAAGCTGTCCCTTTTATAGTGGGCCAGATCTACATGGCTGTTGCCAGGCAACTGTGGGGAGGAGCATACCTGTCTGTTGCCAGGCAACTTTGGGGAGGAGTTTAGACAGAATCCTAACAGACACTCTTTTTATTTCTTCACAAATCTTTTTCCTGATTACATAATTTAGAAAATATCAATGACAGGAAAGTTAATTCAAACTTTTTCCACTGAAATGGGACAATATCACAAAGAATTCTAGGACCAAAGTTGTAATTTTTCCAAGGTTGGTTGAAGATGTTAGTTGCTACTTAGACTATAAACTAGAGGCAAAAACATTAGGATCACCTGGGAACTGTCTTTTAAACAAAACTTCCAGGTGACTTGCATAGAGGGTTGACTCGTACAGGTGACCGGCATAGTCGGTGACCCACACAGGTAGGTGACTCACACAGATGACTCTCACAAGTAGGTGGCCCACACAGGGTAGGTGATCCACACAGGTACACAGGTAGATGACTCTCACAAGTAGACGACTCTCACAGGTAGGTGACCCACACAGGTAGGTGACCCTCACAGGTAGGTGACCCACACAGGTAGGTGACTCTCAGAGGTAGATGACACTCACAGGTAGGTGACCCACACAGATGACTCTCACAGGTAGGTGACCCACACAGGTAGGTGACCCAAGCAGGTCGTGACTCTGAGAAGAAGCATGTTGTGGTTGCTTGCTTTCACCGCTCTAAGCTGGTTCCTACCTGCATCTGACACTGAAAGGAATGCGACTGAATCCAGCACCTTGTCTGCATTGATAAGTCCTTAACCACTGAGCTCTATCCTCCAGCAGAGAAATAAATATGGCTCCTGACTCCTGAGTGCTGAGACCCCAGCATCCACACGCTGGCCCTCACATCTAGAGGCATGGCTCTATTCTCATTGATCCCCTATCAAAACCACTGCCTAATTCCCTTGCTCCTAAATCACACCTCGCTCTGGAAACTGAGGCACGGCCCTAGCGTGTGTCAAGCGTCCTGTTACAACTCTTACACTTGCCTCTGAAGTAACAACATCTTAAATTCTCATTGGTTCCAGAAAGGGGATGAAACAAAAAACCTGTGATCAGAAGTCAAGCTGTTTTGTTATAACTGGAAGATTCCTGTGAATGAACAGGTTTAAGCGCCACCTCGGAAGTGTGAAAGGATGTATCTATCACGGAACGGCACGCTCGGAATGGTCGTGAATGCTTCATTACCCAAATAGAACATGAGCATCCCAGACAAGAACAGGTGACAAACAAGCGTTTGTTCCAGCCCTCAGCTGATCCAAGCTCTGGCACTAGCAGGTGGTGGTGACAATACACCTGCACCGAGGTTTGGATTTGCCTTCTACTAGAGGAAGATGGAGATTTAAAAACACAAAGGTTCTGTCTTAACACAGTGGTATAGAAACAGAAGAGTACATCCGAGGTTCTCACCCCACTGACTGACCCTAACCACAAAACGGGTGATAGGAGAACGGGAATCGGAGGGCTTTCCAGGTCCCAAGTAGAAAGGGAGAGATGTCGCCCATCTGGCTTCTGCATTGAGAGCACCCCTGGATAGGCTGTGGTTTTCCTATCGGACACCTGTTCCTTTAACCTGGAGGCTTGTTTCTCTAGTGATGACAGTCCCCTGCTGCTCATGTCTGAAGGAAATCACAAAACGACGAAGAACAGGTGCAGAGACTCTGTGGTTCGTGAGAATCTAGTGATGTCCACAGTTCCTTCACAGCCTCCAAGAGGAAGTAAGGATGACCACGAAGGAAGGAAGAGGAGATAGCGTGACTTGCCCTCCCTCCACCAGGGTAGTCTGCACGCAGCTAAGATAGTCTTCTTGTGCACTGTACACGGGACAATAAACCTTTGCAAAGAAATTTCTTAGTAGTCAATTTTAAAGATCTAGCACAGCTCGGGTTCATTCTCACCCCTAGATGAGATCTGGGTGGTCAAAGAAGACCTCAGGTTGATTGAGGACAGGGGACCCAAGGCCTTTTTTTTTTTTCTATATTCTTTGTTTACATTCCAAATGCTTTCCCCTTTCCTGGTTTCCCCTCCCCATAAGTCCCATAAACCCTCTTCCTCTGCCCGTTCTCTAATCAACCCCCTCCTTCTTCTCTGTCCTGGTAAGCCCCTACAATGCTGCATCAAGCCTTTCCAGGACCAGGGTCCTCTCCTTCCTTCTTCTTGGGAATCACTTGATATGTTAATCGTGTCTTGAGTGTTCAGAGCTTCTGGGCTAATTAATATCCACTTATTAGTGACTGCATTCCATATGTATTTTTTTATGATTGGGTTACCTCACTTAAGATGATATTTTCCAGTTCCAATCATTTGCCTAAAAATTTCATGAATTAATTGTTTTTAATTGCTGAGTAGTATTACATTGTGTATATATACACCACATTTTCTGTATCCATTCCTCCATTGAGAGACATCTGGGTTCTTTCCAGCTTCTGGCTATTATAAATAAGGCTGCTATGAACATAGTGGAGAATGTGTCCTTATTGCATGCGGGGGAATCCTCTGGGTATATGCCTAGGAGTGATATAGCAGGGTCCTCTGGAAGTGTCATGCCCAGTTTTCTGAGGAACCGCCAGACTGATTTCCAGAGTGGTTGTACCAGTTTGCAATCCCACCAGCAGTGGAGGAGTGTTCATCTTTCTCCACATCCTTTCCAACACCTGTTGTCTCCTGGGTTTTTAATCTTAGCCATTCTGACTGGTGTGAGGTGAAATCTCAGGGTTGTTTTGATTTGCATTTCCCTAATGATTAATGATGTTGAACATTTCTTAAGGTGCTTCTCAGCCATTCGAAATTCTTCAGGTGAAAATTCTTTGTTAAGTTCTGTACCCCATATTTTAATTTTAACATTCCTACGTTTGCCTTTTGCCATCTGGTTATCTCTGGCGTTAGTTGGTTCTGTTGTCACTGTCTGGTGCTTGAACCTCCTGTAAGCCTGTAAGGCTATTTCTGCTCCTCTGGATGACTGGGTTTCCCCTGGCACAGATTGCTGATGGGCTGCCCTACTCTTAGGTGTGGTTGGAGCCCTGGTGTGCCTTGCCCCAAGCAATGTAAAGCAAGGTTGTCTCTGTGTATCTGGTGTTGCCTGCCCTGTTTGTCTGGGAGCGAAGATGGCAGTGGGGAACCCCTCCAAGTGCAGATTACTCTGCAGGGCAAATGACCCACGACAGGGCTGGCACACAGAGCTGCCCTGGTCTTGGGCCCAGGCAGAAGCCTGGTGGTCTGTGTCCCAAGTGATGTTAAACTTGAGATATTTCTGTGTACCTGGAGCTGCCTGTCCTGTCCATCTAGGAGCAAAGATGGGGGTGGGGGGTGGGGGGGAGCCAAGGCCTTTTTTGATGGCGAGAAACAAAGGTCTTGCAAATGTCTGCTTCCATGTTCTGATGATAGGAGGCTGGGGGTAGGGACACTGATGAGACTAATGAGACACAAGGGCGACCTTCTAGCCATAGCATGCGTACAACTTCAGGCCAGATTTGTAGACCACCCACAAACAACAACAAAGAACACACCGAGGGCTGCAAGATCTGAAGGAAATCAAACCAGAGCAGACACCGTATCCAAGGAACAGGCACCGGGCAGCAGCTGCTGGAGGATGGTCATTTTTATAATCAGGCCCCGCCTTCCCTGCTCCTTTTCCTGGCTTTATATTCCTGGCCTGGTCTAGAAGAAATGGGACCCAGATACTGTGTGTTTGCTGTACAAATTAAGAAGAGCCCCATCTTCCTGAAACAAGTGTGCCGCTCGTGAGCTGGGGAGGGAGGTGGCGCTCAGTTGCTGCGTGTAGGCAAGGAGAAGCTGGTTCAGGCACAGGAGTACCCCGTGGTGGCAGTGGGGAGGTTGACCTTTGAAGACATCATGTATAGTGACAACCCAAGCCATGTCCTGAATCTACACTCCATATTTCCAGCTCTAAACTCTTCTACCCTTCCCTACCTCAGGAGATGGATAAAGAGGTTTCAGTTGTTAAGTCAGTTTCCCAACACCCCCTGCCCCAAACCTGTACAGGTTGTAGTGCCAACTCTAGAGAGAAGCTTTTGGGGTGGAGCCACTTTAAGCAGGCCACTCTACTTTGAATGCTGGGGCAAACCCTGCCAAATTTATACCTGGCCCTATGGCCTAGAGGGCCACTTTGACTGCTGAATCCCTCCCTGGTAGTTCTATTGCTCAACTGGTCATCACACAAGCAAACAGTACCTTCCAAGACTTGGGAACAGAAAAATGTCAGCATTTAATGTCAGCAATGACACTAAAGCAAGGACCACAGCTCGATGGGCTCATGCCCCAGTTTAGGTAGCCATATAATCTCCAGGTGTGCTGCTATCAACAACAGTAACATTTTGCTGATGGCACTGCCATGGCCTGGAATGCATGTCACTTGCACCTCTACCACTGAGCGTGTCTGCACACACATGTATGCACACATTCTCACACACGTCTGCCATTTGCCTTGCAGTCCTTGCTCATTCCATGGGATGTGGTACCATTATCTGTGACCATCTTCAATTTCCCCAGGAATAAGTAAGTAGATAAGTAAAGGAAGTCAGCGATGATACACTAACTGCACTACCTCAGAAGTGGCATCATCTAGAAGGGAAGCAATGGCAAATGCCCTCAGTTAACTTCAGATGAAGGATAGGAGAGATGGCTCAGTTGTAAAGCATTTGTCACAAAGCATAAAACCCAATTTCAATTCTCAGGACCCACATATTCAATCATGGTGTGTCAACATGCACCTTTAATCCCAAGGCTGCGGAGGCAGAGAAGGGAGCACCCTAGAGCTTCCTAGCCAGCTTGTCTAGATAAATTAATGAAATTCTGGGTCAGGAGCAGAAACTGTGTCAAACATAAATAAATACTCAAGAGGAGAAGCAATTGAGGAATGGCATCTGATGTCAACCTCTTGTTGACACACATACATGAAAACACACACACATGCCCAGACACAATGCAAATACCTAAACACACAAAAATTAAATATAGATGGATGATAAATAGATAGGTAGGTAATAGGTAGGTGTATGGATGGATGGATGGATAGGTGGATGGATAGAAGATAGATGGATCGATAGATAGATAGATAGATGGATGGATAGTAGTCTGGTGATGTTAATATGGAAGAGGGTGGTCCCTTAATCCAAATGATTTATATCTTTATTATAACATGAAGAGGAAAATTTTTACACAGAAGTGAAATAAAGTAGAAACTCATATGAGAACCAAGTTAGTAATCTGAGTAATTTATCTGCAATCCAGCAATTCCTAGGGCTATTTAAAGCTACAACAGTCAACAAAGTATCCACCACAGATAGAGCAGAAGGAAGGGACAAAGCCCCTGCTGATGGCTTCAGTTTCTGACTTGTACTGATCGTGATACTGAGTTGCTATCATTTAAGCCTCAAAATCAGGACAGTTAAGAAGGTTCTATTCAAAGTATATAGTCGCCATTCTCAACAGTGTCCGGCATGCTCCCTTGGCTTTCATTGACGTTACCAACTTGTTAATATTATGAGTATGTCTACTCTATTGCATAAACTAGTGTTTCAAACACAGTGTTGCATAATAAAGAGAATGAATAGATGGGTGGGTGGGTGGGTGGATGGATGAATGGGTGGGTGGGTGGATGGGTGGGTGGGTGGGTGGGTGGGGGGTGGATGAGTGGATGGGTGGGTGGGTGGGTGGGTGGGAGGAGGGGTGGGTGGGTGGGTGGGTGGACAACTGAAAAGATACAAGCAAAAACAAGCTTTACAAATGTTTGGCTACAGCAGCAGCCATGGCCTGGAGGGAGCACCGTGAACTGACCCTTGCTAAATTATAGGTTCCTAGGAGCTTTAAAATATGCTGATTGCATTAATTCTTTTTTTTTTCCTGTCTAGGTAGAACCAAATTTAGACATATTTTTAGTATTTAAGAGCTTGTGGTTTATTTCCTTTACTCCCAGATAATACCAGGAGGGAAATAAACGCGTCTTATTCTTGAGAAATGCAGTTTTCACTTTACCCTGATCTGGTGCCTGACCATGACCTAGTCTACTTGACCATATAAATAGATCTGGTCGGAGCCTCCTGGGGGCAAAATATCCCCACACATGTCTCCATATGGAGAAAGGGAAAGCGAGCTCTAGCTACAAAACAAACTTTTAAAAAAGGTTGTGCAAAATACAGCCTGAAGGAAACAAGGAAAAATGAGTGTTTTCATAATAACCCCTTCAAAGGGGAAATGTCACCTTAATTTAATTGGGACTTTGCTATTATATTTCTTCTCTATCTGTGACACAGTTAAACTCTATTATCTAAAGCACTGACCCAAGATGAGCTACTTTTTCTCAAGGAAAAAAAAAAACCCGCAAACCTTCCTGACATCATTTCCCTGTGCCTTTTGTGAGTCCTTGGTTCTGAATTAATTATTCAGAAGAAGGGAGAGTGAGTAAGATTTTTCAGTTGGGAGATTTGGGGCATGTGTAGTTTGACAAGCACATTTAACATTGCAGAACAGATTTATCCAAGAAAATAATTCTAAATTAATGTTGTAATAATACAAAGTATTCGGAGAAAGCTGAGCATACGCTATATCCCCTCTTCCGACCACCAAAGAAACTGAGGAAGAAGAATCCTTTGGAGTTCAAAGCCAGCCTGGGTTACTCAACAAGCACTAGACTACTCAGATGCACATAGCTAGACTGTCTCAAAACAACAAGGGAATATGCAAAGCAGCAAATACTAACTAATGGGGACACAGAACCAGCAGACATAGTATCACCAATTCCCTAGCATCCAGTAAGGAGGAAGACTCCAGGAAGGGTGCTGCTTGTCTGAATCTTGAATTGGAAAACAGAACAGCATATTACTGAAAAATACCAGACCCTGTTCAGTCTTACTTTCTGTGTACACAACTCATACTGAGAACAGCAGGTTAGTCCACCTCTGGGGAAATCGATTCCCAAGCCAGGGAGCTGTACCTGTCATGCACAGATGTTGAAGTGGTGCTAGCCTCTTCTCACGCTACTGTTTACCAATGTTTTCAGACAAGCAAGCTGCAGTGCTTCCCGATCACAGGGACTGGTTGCTATGCAAACATGAAACAGCAAGTCTCTGTGTTCATTAGAGAGCCCAGCAGCCAAGGAGAAACATCTCTTTAGAATATCAGTGTGGTTTTCCAGGTTGGTCAGATACAGTAGTAGGAACGGAGGCCATTTTTATTGTTAAACTTGAGTGTTGTGTCATTTTGAATGTTTCCTCCTAAGTTAAACAAGAGTCTATTAATGTTACCACATATTTAGGGTACTCCATTCTTGTCCTCTGCTTTCATCTTTATCCTTAGGTCCAGGTGTGGATGAGAGATGTATACCAGACTCAGATGCCCAACCAACAAGGTGACTGGATTCTCTGTCCTGGGTGAGTCCGAATATGTAAACTATTGATGGGAAAGCCACAACCAGAAGGTCAAACACCTTTGAAATTCTTTTAACTCTTAACTCACCATAGTTCTCCCTCACCAAGCTCTGCTTCTATAACAAAACCAAAAATAAGAGAAATATCTTGAGTTTCTTGAGGTGGGTAATAACCCACCATGAACGGATGTTCAGTAATGTTGAAGTAAGGAATGAATGAATGGATGTTAAAACATCAGGCAATAAATAAATAAATAAATAAATAAATAAATAAATAAATAAATAATAAATAAAAAATAAATAAAAAAAAAACATCAGGCAATGGCCTAGCTACATTAAGAATACAAAACAATGGTTTGGGGGTTTTTTTTCGTTTTGTTTTGTTTTTGTTTTTGTGGTTTTTGTTTTTGTTTTTTTTTTTTTTGGTTTTGGTTTTAATTGAAAGTCTCAGGAATTAAACCCAGGTAACTAAAGTAACAAAGTTAATAAGTACGAATGTAGGAGAGTGCCTTCACCTCACAGAGATGAGCCACCTGGATGCTGTGAGGACCACATGACTGGAGATTCCAGACACACCATCCACCATGTTAGTACTTCCACTGCCCAACCCTGAGGAGATACGTTGATAATTCTTGAAAAGGTAGGTTTAAATGGGAACACAAAGTTGAAATTCTTATAGAGAAACCAAAGGAGGGGCTAGAGAGATGGCTCGGTAGACAAGATTGCTTACTGCATTCTGGGCAGGGTAACACTCACCTTTAATCCCAGCACTGGAAGATTAAACTTGAATTCACAGAGATCAAGGCCAGCCTGGTCTACAGAGGGAGCCCAGGAAAGCCAGGGCTGTTACACAGAGAAGCCCTGTCTCAAGACTCTCCCACCACCCTTCCTCCCCCATCCTCAAAAGGAATGCTTGCTGCCACTGCTGAGAACGTCAGTCTGGTACCCAGCACAGTAGGTGTTAGCATTTTGTCTAAGCTCCGCCCCACAGCTGCCAGGCAACATCCAGGGGTGCCTAACTGGCTATAAAAGGGGATGCTCGCCCCTCCTCTCTCTCTTGCTCTCTTGCCTTCTTGTTCTCACTCTGTCCTCTCCTCTCTTCCCCCCTCTCTCCCCATTCCCCCCTTGCAGGCCTCTCCTCTTCCTTCTCCTCCGCCTCCTTCCTCTCTTCCTCCTCCTCCTCATGTCTCTCTCTGTCTCTCTGTCTCTGTCTCCCTGTCTCTCTGTCTCTGTCTCTCACTCTCTCTCTCCTTCCCTCCCTCTCCTCCTTCCCCCACATCTGACTGCACATCCACCAAACATATTCCTCCTCTCCTTATCTTTTTAGAAAACTCAACAGTAGGCAACTCACAAAACTCCAAGAGATTAAGTGCTTTCTTTGGCATCTACACGCACCTGCGTTCATGTGCACAAGCCTCTACATGGAGATATACCACACACATCATTCAAGAGAATCTAAAATATAAGGAGGCACTAAATGGGCAGGAGAGGGAGAGAAGGGGAAGGGGGAGAGGGAGGGAATGAGAGAGGAGGGGAGAGAGAAGGAGGGAGGGAGAGAGAATTTTCTGTTTTTCCACAAATCTATATTTTACATTTTTTTCCTAAAAGAAATATTGCCAAAAGAATATTTCTTTCTTCCAAAAGATCATCCTGTTCAACATATTTGGACATGTTATAGGTGGATTTTTATTTAGCCATGCTCCTGAATAATCTTTGAAGTCCTGGAAGGATCGCAGACCTGGTCTAAGGACAGCCACGCGCTTGCCTATTCTTCAGAGCGCACGCCTTCCCAATAACAGGGAAACCAAGGTCAGGGAAACAAGTGCAGTTCCTGATGTTTCAGAACAGCTCTGGACAATGTGTTCCTGAATCTATGTCTTTATCAATTTCAAATTGATTAGTTTCTTTCAGAATTAACAATGTTATGAAGGAAGAGTTTCTCTAACGTTTTTTGCTGGAATATGTTTGTCATTTTTATCATTTTTTAAGTAGTCAAGAAGTTTAAGAAGAACACCTTCAAAACTCATCAAACCCAATTAATCCCCAAATTAACTTCCATTTCTCTTGTGGCTCTCCAGATTAGGAGACAGAGAGACAAAGAGACAGAAAGAGAGGAGGAGGGAGGGAGGAAGGGAGGGAGGGATGAAGGGAAGGAGGGAGAAAGAGATGATAATATGCAAAGTGGAGGGTATGATTCTAGCCTATCATTTCCTTCCTTTCCAACTCTATTTTCTTTCACTTTGATTGCTGCTTATCTTCCTGTTCCACCGCACTCTAGTTTGACCTCTGTTGCTGTAATAAACATTCTGGTCAAAAGCAGCTCAGAAAACAGAAGGACTTACTTGGCTTACACTTCCAGGTCATGGTCCTCACTGAGGGAAGTCAGGGCGGGAACTGAGCTGGGAACTTGATTAGGAACGTGTGTGTGTGTGTGTGTGTGTGTGTGTGTGTGTGTGTGTGTGTGTGTGTAAGAAACCCTGTAGGAAGAAACCCTGCTGCTGGCTTCTTTCTTCACAGGCTTTAGCTTCTGTGTAGACCCAAGGCCACCAGCGCAAGGCAGGCAGGCCAGGAACCCAGGTTGTGTGAAGCTGACAATTAAGCCAAGCAGGACTAAAAATAAATTTAATGAAGACAGATTTCTGGTGCGAAGGCTTTCAGCAGCAGGTGGCACACAGTAGGCACTTTGTATTTGTCGAAACAGATAAGCATTTTACCCAGGTATCCCTCAACAGAAGAATGGATGCAAAAAATGTGGTATGTCTACACAATGGAGTACTATTCAGCCATTAGAAACAATGAATTCATGAAATTCAGCATCCCTGTCAGTGGCCCATTCCGGGGCCCATGACTTCCCATCCCAGGGCGCCCGGTCCCAGCTGCTGGAACTGCTTCTCTGCAGAAGCTGCTCTGTGCGTTCCGTGGTCTGCTATCTGCTCTGCTCTTGCCGGATGAGGCTTTGTCACGTGGAGGGAAGAGGCTGATTTTCTCTGGTGTTTGTCTCATTCACATCTCCCAAGAGTGGCCTGGAAACAAATAAGGCCAGTGCATGTTAGACACTCGCCTAGACGCCAGACGCAGTGCCATGCCCAATAGAGGCTGGAAGAAGGAAGGCCTGTCTGACCTCCTCCTGCCAGCATTTGGGATCTTTTCCAAAGGTCTCCAAGCAGAGGTAAATGGGAACTTTAAAAACAAACAAAAATGGAGAGCTCTCCACACCCATAGCTTTTAATGAGAGAATTTCAAACAAGTCACAGCCGAATTTGTTACTCTTTTGAAAGCTTTTTTATGTCCCTAAAGGGTACCATGAGCTCAAAATGATAGTGTAATTTACTTTCACATTTAAATATTTCATCTTTCCCATGGTTTGTGGTTGCATTTGGGAGAAGGTCAGGTTGGTCGGGTTGGGAAGTGCACAGGATTCCTGAAGTCTCTGCCCTTCCTCTGCTATCTGATCTCTCTCTCTCTCTCTCTCTCTCTCTCATATGCCCAGCTCAGTCTTCCCTATTTCTCTGGCTGTGTAAAGTTCTACAGGGGAAATGTCTTTGCAACAATGCGCATTGTCTTCTGCGGCCTGTCAGCCACATCTCAGGACACTTGTGTAGCTGTAATAATGGATATGAGACCACGTAATCCACAAAGGACACAGTGTCGTGTCTCATGGCTCCAGAGGCTGGAAAGTCCATGTCCAAGGGGTAAGCACATAGGCATCCATTGCTGTCCCTTCTTAGGTGGCATCCTTGCGTGCCAGAAGGTCAAAGGGCAAAATAATAATAATAATAATAATAATAAATCTGAGCTGTTTCTCTCTTGTCATGTGATTCATCACCCCTTGCATAGAGTGGGGTCCCTGTTCATGGCCCCCAAAATCCACATGTCTTCCTATCACTCAACAGAGATGGAGTGTCATAAAATTTGAGGGGATATTCGGGCAAAAAAAAACCGTGCTGACGCTCAAGGTGTGTGTGTGTGTGTGTGTGTATGAAGGATAATAACTCAGTTCCATGTGTTTAATATGAACTGTGAAGCAGTCACTAACTTAAGTGTTCCACTATCTATCTCATTTAATACCTCCATGAACAGTCATGGAACATAATTACACCCGGACTGGGTGAGGAAAGTGCCTGCAGCTTCACCACAGAACGTACAGGCTCCTCTGAGCTGAAGCCAATGCCAATCTTAGAGCTTTCCCCAGAGTTAACCCATGTCCAGTTCGGCACAGTGATTAACCCTTTCCAGTCTGTGGCCTGCCTGATTGAGGTTTCTAATGTGCGTCAGACACCTCACTCCTCTCCTTACTGTGGATCAGTCACCCTGAGCGAGGCACTGCAGCCCAGAGCATCGCTTAAGACTTAAAATAACCATTGTTAGAGCTGAGAAAATTGAGGCACAGAGAGACATTGAGGATTTTGCTCAAAAGCAACTGGTTTGTAGGTCATGGAATTGAAATCTGGAATCAAATACCTTTGTGTTGAAGTGGGCTGAATATTATTATATCAGTACACTGATTTCTTGGCTTATGAAGTATCTTTGAAGGCAGCTTTGTCAAGACACTATAGCTAGAAAATGTTTTCTTTGAAACTTCTTATAATCATGTACATGAATAACACACACACACTCTCTCTCTCACACACACACACATACACACACACACACACACATACTTCACACTTCTCTTTGTACCTCCATCCATAGGAAGTGAGTGGCTGACTGTAGTGGTTCACACCTGGAATTCTAATGTTCAGGAGGTTGATGCAGGAGATTCCTGAATTTAAATCAAACTTGAACAGGATAGGAAGACCCTGTCTCAAAACAAGTAACCAGAATAAAAATAATTTACTTCAGGAGTCACTTAGCTTTTGAAACTCACAAAAGCAAATATTTCCCTCCTATCTATGATTGGCCCTGTTGTATGCCTTACCCAACATAGGTTACTGTGGATGCCAACCAATGATATAAGGGAGAATGAGTCTCTGTCCTAACGCATTTTGGATCCACCATTTTAGTTTCAATGCTGTGGCAGGATGTGAACACAGAAAGCACTGTTAAGGGAGCCACCAGGATCAGTGGACACAGGAGGGTTGATCCAAGAGACAGAATTTTCAGTGTTGTTCTCCAGGTAAAATGCTTGCATTTATTCATGGCAGAACACTGATTTGGATGTCAAACAAAATTGATTGATTTTATGATTCTTTAAAGGTTACCTCAAAAGGTGAAATTATTTCTGCTGCAGAAGATCACCCGTAAATCCCAGCTATTGTGACAAGTTTTGTCCCACTGTAGGAAGATGGATTCTCAGATCTGCATCTCTCCTAGAAAAGACACTTAACTTCTTTGCTTGTTTTTCTCTCTTCTCTTTCTCTTTCTTTTCGGTGCTAGGACAGAACCAGATCCTTTTATGTGCTTGACAAACTGTCTACCACCAAGTTATGTCCTCAGCCTCCAATTTCTCTATTAGATTTGGCTCTAGGACCCATGGTCTTCTGGTGCTGCACTTTGAATGAGAATGGCCTCATAAACTCATAGATGTGAGTGCTTAGTCACCAGGGAATGCAACATTCGAAACCTGAGAAGGCTCAGTCGCCTTCCCTTCTCTCTCTGAATTTTTTATTAGATATTTTCTTTATTTACATTTCAAAAGTTATCTCCTTTCCTGGTTTCCCCTCCAAAAACCCCTTATCCCATCCCCACTCCTCTTGCTTCTATGAGGATGTTCCCTCCACCCACCCCATCACTCCCACTTCCCATCCTGGCATTCCCCTACACTGTGGCATCGAGCCTTCACGGAACCAAGGGCCTCTTGTCCCACTGATGTCCCACAAGGCCATCCTCTGCTACATATGTGGCTGGAGCCATCTCAGAGCCAGGAATCGGTGCAAAAGCTACAAGAATTTGTTGTTCCCGCACTCTGGGGTCATCCCAGACCCAAATGAGTGGCGGTGACTCAGGGCAGGCAGTTGGGCGAGTTTTTATACAGTTTCCAGGGTCGGAACAGAGCATCAGCAACTAAACATAACATGATTGGCAGAACAGTGTGCCCTTTAAACTGATTGGTCTTTAGGGACTGAGGTAGCAAATGCTTCCCTCATCTGCGGGTGGCCAACAGTTGGTCCCCCATGTGGTCTTTCTGAGGAATATAAAGAGCCTCTCCCTTCCAGAGGGGAGGGGTGCTTGGTCGAATTTTCTGAGGGCTCTGAGCTGACCTCTTCACTTTGGTTGGTTGTTTAGTCCCTGAGAGCTCTGGGGGTTCTGGCTGGTTCATATTGTTGTTCCTCCTCTGGGGCTGCAGACCCCTTCAGCTCCTTCAGTCCTTTCTCTAACCCCTCCATTGCGGACCCCATGTTCACTTCAATGTTGGCTATGAGCATCCACCTCTGTATTTGTCAGGCTCTGGCACAGCCTCTCAGGAGACAGCTATATCAGGTTTCTGTCAGCAAGCACTTCTTGGCGTCCACAATAGTGTCTGGGTTTGGTAACTGTATATGGGATGGATCCCCAGGTGGGGCAGTCTCTGCTCCATACTTTGTATCTCCTCCCATGGGTATTCTGTCCCTCCTTCTAAGAAGGACCAAAGTATCTACAATTTTGTCTTCCTTCTTGAACTTCATGTGGTATGTGAATTGTATCTTGGGTATTCCAAACTTTTGGGCTAATATCCACTTATCAGTGAGTGCATACCATGTTTGTTCTTTGTGATTGGGTTACCTCACTCAGGATGATATTTTCTAGTTCCATCCATTTGCCTAAGAATTTCATGAATTCATTGTTTTTAATAGTTGACTAGTACTCCATTGTGTAAATGTGATACATTTTCTGTATTCATTCCTATGTTGAAGGACATCTGGGTTCTTTCCAGCTTTTGGCTATTATAAATAAGGCTGCTATGAACATAGTGGAACTGGTGTCCTTGTTACATGTTGGAGCATCTTCTGGGTATATGCCCAGGAGTGGATATAGCTGGGTTCTCAGGTAGGGCTATGTCCAATCCTCTGAGGAATTTCAAAGTGATTATACCAGCTTGCAATCCCATCAACATTGGAAGAGTGTTCCTCTTTCTCCACATCCTCGCCAGCATCTGCTGTCACCTGAGGAGTTTTTTAATCTTAGCCATTCTGACTGGTGTGAGATGGAATCTCAGGGTTTTGATTTGCCTTTCCCTGATGACTAAGATATTGAACATTTCTTTAGGTGCTTCTTAGCCATTAGATATTCCTCAGTTGAAATTCTGTCCATTGAAGAGAGTGGGGTGTTGAAGTCTCCCACTATTATTGTGTGGGGTACAATGTGCACTTTGAGCTTTAGTAAAGTTTCTTTTATGAATGTGGGTGCTCTTGCATTTGGAGCATAGAAGTTCAGAATTGACAGTTCATCTTAGTAGACTTTTCCTTTGATAAGTATGAAATGTCCTTCCTTATCTTTTTTGGATTTCCTGGATGTTTTGGGTTAGCAGCTTTTTGCATTTTGCATTTTCTTTCACTGTTGTGTCCATGTTTTCTATGGTATCTTCTGCACCTGAGATTTTCCCTTCTATCTCTTATATTCTGTTGGTGTTTATGACTCCTGATCTCTTTCCTAGGTTTTTTATCTCCAGGGTTCTTTCCCTTTATTTCTTTATTGATTCTATTTCAATTTTTAGATCCTAAAGGGTTTGGTTCAATTCCTTCACCTTTTTGGTTGTGTTTTCCTATAATTCTTTAAGAGATTTTTGTGTTTCCTGTTTAAGGGCTTCTAGCTGTTTGCCTGTGTTCTCCTGTATTTCTTTAAGGGAGTTATTATGTTCTTCTTAAAGTCCTCTATCATCATCATGAGATGTGACTGTAAATCAGAGTCTTGCTTTTCTGGTGTGTTGGAGTATTGCTTGCTGTGGTTGGAGAACTGGACTCTGGTGATGCCAAATAGCCTTGGTTTCTGTTGCTTGTGTTCTTGCACGTTCCTTTCACCATCTGGTTATCTCTGGTGTTAGCTGCTCTTGCTGTCTCTGACTGTGGCTTGTCCCTCCTGCAAGCCTGTGTGTTAGTACTCCTGGGAGACCAGTTCTCTCTGGAATGAATTGGGTATAGAGAGAGACAGGGCTCACCCTCTGTAGCCTAAACTGGATTAGAACCCATTGTATAGCTCCTGGATCATGTCCTTACTGCCCCTCAGCCTTTGGAGTTCTGGGATTACAGGAATTTATGAGTATGTTTGACGCATAAGCCATACTTTTTGGAAGCTGTACTTTCTTAATCTAAGAGAATCATAAAGATAGGGGAATTTTTAAAGTAAAAGAATGTCACACATTAATAGGATCATCTTTAATGATGCCAGTGGGTGGGATAGAAGACATGCTAACAAAAGGAGGAAAAAGCCTCAGCTTCCCACTCTGAAAACACATGTGTGGCAATGTCTGTGCTCAGTTCTGCCCTCCACTCTCCTGACCACGCACAGGGCTGGTCCTCCTCACAGAGGCTGCCCCACTCCCTTCCTCAAACCTAATGGGAAGGGCAAGGGTGGGCAGGAAAAGTCTACAGTGGAAGCGAATTAGTCACCGTTTAGGAAGGTGAAGAGAGGATAAATGAGTGTTGAATTAGTCGAAGGAAGAGCTGTAAGTTCTGTGTCTGCACACAGAACTGCTAACAAGAAACAAATTGATTCCTGCTGTGTATCCCAAAGGAAGCAGAAGGGCTGGAAGCATGCGTGCCTTGGAAGGCAGGCTTGGAATGGGAGATGTAAGAGCAAGATTGGCTGTAGAAGAGGCAGCCTTCAGATCTCACTTCCCAATCCGAGCCAATGAGTCAGAATCAGAAAGCTTCATGTCTGCAGAGCCTTGGCAAATAGCCTCCAGCCTGAGAAAGACCATGTGCATAAGACAGAGATGCTGACTCACTAACCTGGGAACAGGGCCTTCCAAGGAAAGGCACATACTGGCCATGGCATTCCTTGGTTCCTTCTACCACTCAGCTCACAGATTTCTAGCAGACCTGTGTCCTTTTAGTAATTCTGGAGGTGGGATTGTTGGCCCTGTGCGTGATAAGCAAACCCTTCACCACAGGACTACAGACCCTCCCAACTACCACCGACACTTCTGTTTAACAATATCTATCTAGCAACATCCATGAACATGGACATGTGGCTTAGGGTTCCTTAAAAAGAATATCTGTAAAAGAAAGAGTCATTCTGAGCACACATTTTTCATCTAATGACCCAATTCTTCAGAGATCTGGGCCTAACAGGAGGCTCTTCCAATGGGACCTCCCCAACAATCTAGTCAAAATATTTCCAAAACAAACTTCTCTGCCATCTTGGGTCCTCGTACCTGATTTCCCCTCTCCCTGTCCAGTCACAGGAGCCAGACCTGCAGTTCAGTCTGAAGGCTTTCCCTTCCCTTTACCCTTTATTACCCTCACTGCTGACTATTCTCTCACTCCCATCTTTGGGTCTTCTTAGAGGATCTGAACCGACACAGTGGTTTCAAGAGTCTTCCGAGAAGAGGGGTACCATGGTGTTTGGAACCTGGCTCATTCACTACCTGGCTAACAAGGACTCCTCCCCCACCACAGATCCTTCTCAGGATGTCGCCTGGGCATGGGTAATTGCTGGCTGAGGCGATGGCCAGAGCACTGTGGAGTTCATGGGTGGTGACCAAATGTTCCAGGAACCAGGCATGTGAATACTCTGTGCTTGTATAACGATTCCAAATAATCAGGCATTTACAAGCTAAGAGAACAATGCCCAGCCCCACTGTGGAGTTGGCCAGTGAATGCTGATTTGTCCTGACACACTGCAGAGGGATGCTGAGAATCCCAGGGCAACAAGCTTGGTGATGAAAAGCTGCTCCTGGAAGCCAGAGGTCTTCTTGCTGTTACTGAAGGATGAGGAAAGTCAAGGAGCAGACCTTGGACCAAATTGAGCTGTAGAACTATAGATATATCTCAATGCAGAGGCAAGGAAGGTTCATCACACTGAGGCCAATGTAATGGTTTGTCTTCATGGTCAAATTAACTGGATTTACAATAGTACACACACATACCTCTGGGTATGTCTATGAGGGTGTTTCCAAAGAACCGAGCAGACAAGGCCTATCCTAAATATGGATAGCACTTTCCAAGGGCCTGGATGCAAGAATGACCATAGCAGAAAAACCAAGGAAAGTGTCGGCATTCTGCTCTCTCTGCTCCTTGACCAACACTGCAATGGGGCCAGTTATCTCATGGCTCTGCCATGGCACCGTCCACCATGCTGGACTATGCTGTTCAACTGTCAGGTAAATCACCTCTTTATTCCTTAAGTTTCATCTGCTCCACATTTCACAGCAATGAGAAACATCACCAATGCAGCTGGGGCCTTAACTGAGAATCCAGAGCCCTGAACTCTGAAAGATGTGGGTTGTTTCCTCAAGACTGTTAGCTCTGCACACATCCCTACCCCCTAAGAACATTCTGACGTGTTCTCCCATTTATAATGAAAATATTATTTCCTCTGCAAGTTCCTTCTCTTCTGCCTGCAGTCATGTAACTCGTGATAAACCCCGGTACAATCAGAGGATCAGAATGGGCTCAGGCCCAATAAAGACAAATGGTTACTCACAGAATAAGCAGAAAGATGATGGTTTAGCAGTCATTGTTTGGGTGGAGCCAACAGGGTACCAGGAGAGGAAATGCTGAGGGTGATTCTATCAAGGGACCAGACAGAAAGATGAATAAATATGGTGGAACCATTTTGTAACACGAGAGTAAATCCACGTTCAAGGTCCAGGCTTTGCGTCACAGTCACAGTTGAGAGAAGCTTAAATACGTGTGGACTCTACTGAGGAACACGAGAATGCTCCCCCTTTACCCCCAAAGCTCAGCAATCTTGCTCAGCAATCTCAGCAGAAGAGGGAATGGAAACAATGTCAGGGCCAGAGATGGCAGATGTTAAGTAAACAGCGTTTCCTGGACACAACAGGGAGTGTGCATATGGGTTCACAGCGATTGTGCAAGCAGGCAGAAAGCCTACTCGTGCTCAAGCCAGGCAAAACTCCCAGAATGTGGAGCAGAGGGATGAACCCCACTGCTAACTGAGGAGTTACTGGCCCGTTACAGCCAGATTTCCTTAATGGTGGAAGCCCTGATAAACTGACTGTACCCGAGGGCACAGCATACTCTCAAGAGTAGCTGGACAGCATAAATCAGACTCCACAAGCTTTTTGTTATTTTAAGAATAAAACCCAAGGTTGGGTATATGGCAAGGGGAGGGTGAAGAGGGTGGGTCTACAGAAATGGGAGATGAGCATGACCGTGATCTAACCACACTGCATAAAGTTCCCAAAGAACTAATACAAACAATATTTTTAAAATATGCAAAATAAATGCCTACATACCCTTCTTTTCTCCGAGGAAGACACAAAAGGCCAAACACAAAGGTGGAGACACTGAAGGTCAGCATAGGAAACCTGAAATACTTTCTAACAGGGGTACCTGTTGGAGGCTCAGAGGAGAGTCATCAGTTCTTTATAAAGATTCTGGCCAGAGAGCAGAGAACGCTGTGTAGAATACAGAAGTACTACACAGAGCTTTACAAAGCACCTGAGGTAAAATGGAGCGCAAAGGTAGAGAAAGTCAGCGGAAGCCGCTCCAAAGCCAGGTCCTGGTGGCGCTGGGCGGCTCTCTTGGCGTCTGCCTTACTGAGAAGGGCATCTGGTTATGTTGCAGCATCTGTGGAGTAAGCAAGAACCAGTTCAGAGGAAGCCAATGAGAACAAAGAAGCTGGGCTGGAGGGGTGGCTCAGCGGTTAAGAGCACCGACTGCTCTTCCCAAGATTCTGAGTTCAAATCTCAGCAACAACATGGTGGCTCACAACTATCTGTAAAGGGATCCAATGCCCTCCTCTGGTGTGTCTGAAGACAGCTACAGTGTACTTACATATAATAAACAAACAAATAAATCAATCAATAAATCTTTGGGCCGCAGAGAGCGGGGCCGGAACAAGCAGAGTTCCTGAGGCCAATTCCCAGCAATCACATGATGGCTCACAGCCATCTATACAGCTACAGTGTACTCATATACATAAAATAAGATAATAAATCTTAGAAAGAAAAAAAATAAGCTACCTATAACATAAAAGGCAATAGCAGTGTACTTTGTGGCACAACACAAACAATTATTAGTGAGCAGCATATTTATTTTATAACCATTTTAAGGAAAAGTGGAGAAGAAAACACACGAGGTGGGGCACCAAATTCTCCTTCATGCTTCTTCAATCTCATCTCTTAGAAAAAGGAGGCACTAGAAATGTCTTAAGTGAGTCAAGAATCGTGGCTCACATCTGTAATCCTAGAGGCTGAGGCTGGGGGATTACCAAGGGTACAAGAGCTTGGGATATGGAGAGAGGTTATGGTGAGAGGGGTGGAGGGAGGGATGTCTAAAGTTAACGTCACTAAATGCTGTGGTTTGAATGTAAACCAGGCTCTACTCAGACTCTTGTGCTTTAAGATTGGAAGCAACACTGTTCTGAGAGGTTGTAGAATATGCCTGGCGACCGTGAGCTGATGTGGGTCATTGAGAGTGGTACCTACTTCTAATTCTAAAGCTCCGTGCTCCCTGATGCACCAAGATGTAAAGACCCTCCCAGTCACACGCTTCTACCACCATGCTTTTCCTCCCTGGCAGCCTGACCCATTAAATCCATGTGTGTTTCTTCATTTGAGTTGCTTTAGCAGATAGTTTATCAAGGAGAAGGACATATAGTAAATATACTCAGAAACACAGCGGTAGGTAGCAGCATCAGTAGGGAAGTTCGACATGATGCTGGCAAGTAGGTCTTGGTGGTGGACAATTGTGCGCATCCTTATTTATCCTCGAGCCAGCTGACTTTCTAAAGCTTGGTACACGGATTGCTCTGATTAAAAATAAATAATTGAAGATTATCCTGGGCGACTTTTAACTGCCAGCTTGACACAGCCTAAACCCGACTGTAGTGCCAGGGAAATGTTAGTGATCCCAAAAAATCCAGACAGGAGCCAATCTGATGCAACTCACAGCAGGGTCTTTATTCTATTGGAGCTAGCTCGCTCCCTGCCCCCCCCCCCCACACACTGTTGTACCACTGCCATGCAGCTCGGTTTTGGTGGAGAGAAGAATCCCAAATGGCTATCAGGGCAGCCTTTATAGTAAGAAGCAAGCCGGATATGGTGTGTGCAAGCATCTAATTGGAAGGCTATTGAGGCCTTTCGTATAATTGGCTGGTGCTAGGAGTCATACCATAAACTTACTTTCTGCTCCACTCTGCATTGGTAGTCGTTAGGTAGGGGTGGGTTTCTGACCTGGGGATGCAGGTTTGTTGGGGGAATAATGTGGGAATGCTGTTCTTGTGGTAGATTAGCCTAGAGACTGGAGCTCAGCTCTGGTTTGTTGGAGTGGTCAACTTGGAAACTAATGTTAGGTTCCAGCCTATTAGTTTAGCTGAGTTTAAACTTACATCAGGTTCTCTAAAATGGAGTCTTAACTTAAAAGACTTGGCATCTCACAACTAAGAGGAAAGCCCCGACTAAAGAATTTCCTAGATCAGTGTGGACTGTGGGCATGTCTTGGCCAGGAGAGGGGGGTGCTGCTTTGGTTATTGATTGATGTAGAAAGGCCCAGCCTACTGTGGGCAGCTCCATCCCCTAGGCAGATGTTCAACCTACTGCGGGCAGCTCCATCCCCTAGATGCACAATCCCTAGATAGCCAATCCAAGCATAAAACTGCCTGCAGGGCAGCAGCAAGCATCCTCCACAGTTTTGTCTCATTCCTTCTTTGGCTGTGAAGTGAGGTCCTTGGTCACAGGTAACGCTGTGTGGAAGAGCAACCAATTTTGCCTTCAAGCTCCTACCCTTGAGTTCCTCCCTTGACTTCCAGGCCAGGGGGACTGTCACCTGGAACTTGGAATTAAAATAAGCCTCTTTCCTAAGTTGCTTTAGGTCAGAGAATTTTATTGCAGCAACAGAAATGAAGCTAGAAGAAAGACCTGCTGGCAGCTCTGAAGGGGAACTCAAGCAGTAACTCCTGAGCTAAGCACACTGTAGTCACGCACATTGAAAAGAACAGCGTTGCCCTCAAATTTTGGCTTCTTCAAAGTACTGTTCCCTTTATAGACTCACATCATCAGCTCTGGCTACTTATGGCCTATGCTAATCAATGTCTGCTGGCTGATCCTCCATTATTGTTAGTGATGGATTTCTGTGACGCAGCGATCTCTCATTTCTGATTTTATAGTTTAGTCATCTTGTTAACTACCACATTTTTTCTGTTCCTCTGACCACTTCTCATCTCTGCCTACTACATTTTTTTATTGTATGAATGTTGTCAGGGAGTGCCTGTTAGGCTGAGGCTGTCACTTTCCTAGGTAACATGAGAGGACCTTACCATTCTATTTCCCTGACCTAGGACATCTTCTGGACTGTGCCTGAGCTAGCCAACTGTCTTCTCTCTGCTTCCTTGGGCTTGGGTCCCAGACTTCTTGCTTCCACGCTTGCTCTCACTTAGATCACCAGGTACCTTTAAACCGTGTCCTGAATATCTGTGCCTTTTGGTCATTTCTCTGTCTGGTCCACCCTTCTCAGACAGACGAGGGCATAAAGTCAACAGGTTTGCCTTGGGCTGGTGAGAGAGAAACTGAAATGATGATGCGGGATTATGGCTTGAATAAATGTGGAGGAGATGGTTCCACTCAAAGAAAGAGTGACACTGGACAGTACCTCATGTGGGGGAGAGGTCACCCACTTTTGAGCTTGAGACATATTTGAAACATCAGTGATGGGTCCTAAGAAGACAGCTGGATATACAATTTTTGAAGGCAGGCTGAGTTTTTGACCAAAAGTGATGGAGTCCCTCGTGGAACAGCTCCCTCGTTGCCAGGATCTGTGCATGGCATTAAGAACCACAGATCTGTTCTCTTTTAGTGCTATGGGTTAGAAGTCTAAAGAAAGTTTCCATCAGCCATAATCAAAGCCTTGGCAGGCGGTGTTCTGTCTGGAGGATGTGGCCTTCCCCAGCTTCTAGAGTGTACCTGCATTATGCCTTCAGTGGCTCCTGAATCCTTCCTTCATCTTCACAGCCAGCAATACAATATAGTTTAGCATATGTGATGCATTGCATATATATATTTATATTTATATGTGTGTGTTTGTGTATATGTATGTGTATATGTGTGTATATGTACATATAAATATACATCATGCATATATACATATACATGTACATGTATGCATACATGTATGTACACATACATACATATACACACATACACATATATACATATGCACACATATACATACATATATATACATGCATGTACACACGTACATATATACATATGCATACACATGCACACACACATACAAACACATATATGTATACACATTTATGCACATATAAACACATACATACCTACATATATACATATATATACACAAATATGCATGCATACACACACATACACCTACATATGTATACACACAAACATATATAACACATACATACATATACACATGCATGCATACATACACATATATACATACATGTGTACATACATAATATGTACACAATTCATACATACATACATACATACATACATACATACATACATACATACATTTCTCTTCCCCCTTCCTTCCTTCCGTGACCCACCACTCTAGTGTTTTCTTTTTATGAGCATCATTGTAGTTTCATATATCCTGCCTAGACAATACAAGATACACTGTTTACCTCAACAGCCTTCATTTAGCCATATCTACAGGGACCTCTTGCTGTGTGAGGCAATGTAGTCACAGCTTCCCTTGTTAGACTGAGTATCTCAGAGGGAACTATTATTGTGTGCACACATAGGTGTAGATGCTTATGACATTTTGAAAGGGATGAGATATTTTTAATGTGATGTTCTTTTCTCCTAGTCTGACTGAAAAGTCTCAGAAGAATCAGGAAGGAGCATAAGTCCATTTCTCTTCATAAGGAAGCAGTGGACTTTCTAGTATTCATAAGCATTACGGTTACATCCAATAAGTTGTTTGTAGAGATTTCATCTCCTGCCTCTGTGACTCTTAAATCTGCTGGCTGAGACAGCTTAGGGCCCTGTGGTCTTAGACTGCATGGGGGATACAGAACGGCTTTGATGGAGTAACACTTTCTCACGATCTGGTTAGCTTGAGCCCCTTGGAAAGCAGAAAACATAGCAAAACAGAGTTGCTGTCTCAACTGGTATAGTTGACCTTGACTCTGAGGCCTGGAAAGAGGCTGCCACAGCGACCTGGAAGGATAATGTAAGGATAGGTCCAGGCCTTACCCTGCCCAACGGGTGACTCATGCAACTTGAACTGCCCGGTAAAAATCTCATCAAAGTGAAATCAGAATAA
The DNA here is from genome assembly GCF_947179515.1 of Apodemus sylvaticus. Lineage (NCBI taxonomy): Eukaryota > Metazoa > Chordata > Mammalia > Rodentia > Muridae > Apodemus > Apodemus sylvaticus. The sequence continues at coordinate 4,615,654 of NC_067479.1, read as the reverse complement.
GGGTGGCAGAAGGAAGTCACGGAATCTTAGCCTGCACCTGTTGGCCAGTCACAGCGATCATGCACACAGCCGGCTGACAAGTCACAGTGATCACTCACACAGCTGCCACTCACAGTCCTCTGTTGCTGGGTACGGATTAACTGTGCCATGTGGCTTCCTCTCTCTCTCTCTCTCTCTCTCTCTCTCTCTCTCTCTCTCTCTCTCTCTCTCCCCCCATACTGTCTTTCACAGTGAATAGCAGAGACATGCACCGGGTTAGCTCGCAGGAGGAAGTCTACCTGTGAGGGCTGACAACAGCACAGAGGGAGGGGCAGTATCTCCCAGAGGGCAATGGCTTGGAGATGGGCGACTTGAACCTCGCTTTGGGATGGTTTCCTTTTGCAGGTTAGTTCACCTACGTATCAGAAGACTTATGTTAGTCTATTGGGGACATTGATCTGTCAAGGCAGGGCTCAAAATGCCGTAGGGTAGTCAAGAACAAGGCTGTATGGAACAGCTTCTGAGGCTGACCGCCACCACGGCCAACCTACCCTACCCAGCCAACCAGGAAGTCCTTCCTGGGAACAAGTACCCTCTGCTGTGGACTGGTCTTGGCAAGGGATCTGGGTTGAAAGGAGAACACAGGCCAGCAGCCAGTAAAAAGAAAAGAAGAAGAAGAAGAAGAAGAAGAAGAAGAAGAAGAAGAAGAAGAAGAAGAAGAAGAAGAAGAAGAAGAAGAAGAAGAAGAAGAAGAAGAAGAAAGAGAGAGATAAAGAGAGAGAGATAAGGAAAGAAGGAAGAGAAGGGAAGAAGGGAAGGAAGGAAGAGAAAAATGACAAATATAATTTGTAAGTTACAGTAAGTAAAGACATGTTTTTTCCTATATTTAAAACAAAGTTAAGCATGATGCTTTTATATTGTCAATAAAAATGCCCGATTTACTGATATGGACTGAAAGTATATATAGTTCATGGAGAAATCAGTTAACAGTCTCATCAGACATGAATGCAGTACAGAAATCAAATGTTGCAGATTCTGGCTCCTTTATCAGCTTGTGTCATTCAGTAAGAAACTGAGGAAAGTTCACTATAGACGCGTTTCCCCAGTTTTGACCCCTACTCCACTTTCATTGCCCCAGTCAACCAATCTTTCCTGTCTCGGCCTCTCATTCCCTCCACAAGGAGAGAGCATAGCAACGGAGGCAAATTTCCCTCTCACAATTATTCAAAACGCAGCCGCTATGTCTCCAGGCTGTCTTTGCCTTTCAACCTCACTTCATTAGGAGCCAGAAGATTGCTCGCTTTTGTGCATTATATTTCTCTCCTTTCTGCCTAAGGTTTGGGTCTCCATTTGGGAGAGGCAGCTTGGTAAACCCCCTCTCTCCACCCCACAGGCCACTCCTCTCTGGGCCTCTCCACCCACCACACCGCCCTGCCAAAAGCCCTGCAGACCGCAGACTCCTCCCTCTGACCGCATTGCCATCGCGTGGCCTCTAAGCCCAGCTTCTCTTTTCCCATCAGATAATTTCACACTCACAGTTGGGTCCACCTCAGAACGGACATTGGCCAGTTCCGACCAGAGGATAAGATGGACATCTTACACTGTGCTTTCAACTTCCCTTTATCCATCTTTTCCCCTTCCTGGCAATTTCCTTTCCGTGAGTGGATATCGTGCTTATCCGCCCTCCCACATCAGTGAGAGAGAATTACCACCCAACTCTTCCATCATGACTTTTTTTTTTTACCAATTTTTTTTGGAGGTTAAATGATTTGCATAAGCATGCTTGCAGGCAAGCAGGCTGATTTTCCAGCTTGCACAGCAATGACACATTTGACAATGAAACCAAATCCCTTGTCTCTTTTCTTCCCCATTATGCTTTGGCCGAATTGTTCCAATGAGAGCATGAAACTGTGTTTTTAGATGGAGCTGGAGGTTTCAAAGAAGGATATAAAATATCACAGCTTACATAATCATCAGAAGCCATCTGATCCAAATGCCCATTTTAAAAATGAGGAAACCGAGGCTCATCAGACAGAAGTGTCTACCCCACAGCTAATTAGAGAGGATTAATCGCATCTCCATCCCCTGCCAAGCAAGGCTTCTTAGAAGATACAAAGTATCTTCATAGGAAAAGCAGATGTGTGCTTCCAATGCTGAATTTTCTTGTTACAAAGATTTGCCTAAGTTCTTGAGAAGAATTGACGGTAATTTTTCTTCTAAACAACAACAAAAACAAAATTAAGAGTTACTGAGACAGATGCTTGCTGTCAACGTGGACCAACCCATGTTCCATCCCCAGGATACACATGATAGGAGAGAACTGATTCCTATAAGCTGCCCTCTGACTTCCACTAATGGACTCCAGCATAGCACATCCATTCACATCTGTGCATGCGCATACGTGCAAACACACACACAAACACACTCACACACACATACCCAACTTCTTTTTTTAAAGATTTATTTATTGTATGTATATGAGTACACTAAAGCTGTCTTTATATATATATATATATATATATATATATATATATATATATATACACACACCAGAAGAGGGCATCGGATCTCTTTACAAATGGTTGTGAGCCACCATGTGGTTGCTGGGAATTGAACTCAGGACCTCTGGAAGAGCAGTCAGTGGTCTTAACCACTGAGCCATCTCTCCAGTCCCACAAAATCCTTTAGTAAGGAAAAAAAACAAACAAATCAGCAAGTCTCAGAGGTATTCCCTGTGGTGGACGTCAGTGATATTTAGTTGTTGTTTCCTTTCTGTAGCAGAGATTCCCAGCTGCTGTCCCGTGGTCTGTACCATGCCCTCTTCCTCTAACCCCAGCTGCTGGCCGTGGTCTGCACTGTGTGACCTCATCCTCACCTGTACCTCATGTCAACCCCAAAGCAGTTCCCCATGAACCACTGGTGACCAGATGCCTTTCAAATCACAGGATCCCTCTGTGTTCACTACTTTTTGCCTCTGTCTTCATTTGGTACTAATGACTAATTTCCCCATCTCTTCCCTGAATCAAATATGTATTCTTTGGCATCAAATGCTTTTAAAATAGTGTAAAGTGTTACAGGATTCTTCAGAAATAGAGGTTAGAACCAAATCATGGCAGATGCCTACATATTTTTAATGAGATGACAATCATGGGCTGGACATACTTCCTTTGGGTCTGTTACCACGCTCTCCACAAGGAACAGCCGTTATCTGGGGCTTCTGGGATTCATTTGTTTAACTATTGCATCATATTCAATAACACTATTATACGTTCATTCACATGGCACATAATAGGCAGAATAAAGGACAAATGTCATATCTAATAGGCATTAGACAATTGTTTCTAGATCCATCAAGTATGCATAATTTATTACAATACTAGACTCTAGTAAAATATAGACCCATATGCTCAACCACTTATTAGGCATGTCTTCCTGGGTTCCTTTTAAAATGTTTAGACTTCGCATATACAAAGTTTAAATAATGATTTATTAAATAATAAAGTAAATCTTTATTACTGTAGGGAGATCCTCAAAATGAGAGTCAAATTCAAAATATGGTGGACTGAAATTGATCCGGTATGTTTATTTCAATTACTGAATAAACATAAATATAAAAAAATTCAGCTGGTGCCGGCTTGTAGTGACTTGGCATAGGCTTTCATTTGACTCCATGATGGTGCAAAGATGGTGCTCATCAGCAGAATTCATACTTAACATTTTATTTGGGGTCGTTTCTCCAGTTTTCAATCTGTAACATGTTACTCTCATGATATGGGGCTGCAGTGACCTGAAGGACCCTGGCGCTCCCACAACAGTGAGCCAGGGTGTTAGTGTCAACTTAACATTGTTTTCAAGTCACTGTGAGTTTAGCAGTTACACATTTCCATCATGAATGAAGGAAGACCTGATTTCTTTTTTTGTTTTTGTTTTTGTTTTATTTTTGGTTATTTTGACACAGAGTTTCTCTGTGTAGCCCTAGCTGTCCTGGAACTCACTCTGTAGACCAGGCTGGCCTGGAATTCAGAAATCTGCCTGCCTCTGCCTCCCAGAGTGCTGGGATTACAGGCGTGCACCACCACTGCCCGGCAAGACCTGATTTCTTAAAGCTGGAATAACTCCAAATGGGAATCTAGTTGTTCAGCTTCCTGTAAGTCCGCTCCAGAGTCTGACTAAGTCTGGAGCCCATATCCTAATACATGCCACCCACAGTAATGTTCCTTTATATGACAAAATAAATTCAACAGAGAGATTTGAGGTATGAGATAAAGAGATTGTCTTAAATGATCCACACTACCCTCAGGAGAATCAAAAGCATCTTTTTAAGGAGAGGGAAGATCCTGGGTAGGGATAGGACTGTGAAAACTGAAACTGGATGTGATTCGAAGATAGAGGCCATCAGCCAAAGAGCACAGGCTGCGTCTAGAAAAACAAGGGAAGAGGTTTTCCACTTGGGCCGGGAGAGTAATGCAGGCTGCCGAAACCCACCCCAGAAGCGTGTAATAACACATCCCTGTGCTCTGAGCCATCCTCTTGCTGGAGGTTTGTTCCAACAGTCACGTGAAACCCACCCTTCTCCCCACTGAAGCCAAAGGTGCAAGAGGGCCATCTACCACCATGGTGTTGCTTCAGAGGCCACGCACCTTGTGGGGACTCACTGAGGAGCGTCTCCTTCCATTCTCTGCCCTGCTTCGTTTTGTAGTCATCGGTCCCAAGTCTCCTCTGTGCCTGGCTTCTTTTGATTTAGATTACTGAACCAGATAGCCTTTAGCATAGACTTGATGTCTTGAAAAGCACCACTATTTTTCTTTGACAGACAGCAGTAGTAGCACCTAGACTCCCGGCCAGTAATCAATAGCTTTCTGAGCTCAACATTTGTCCGTAGGGTATTACACAAAGGTTTCTAGATCTACAGGCCATACACATTTATCATGATACCAACACTTTTCCAAGATCTAGAATCATGTGTCCAGTTTTACACTGGGCACATTCACCTAGCTCTTCCTATATATGATTAAAGACATGTTTAAAACAGAACTAATGATTCTCACAAACCTGTCCCTTCCTCTGTAACTCCAGCTCCAGTTATGAGCAAGCTGGTTGCCTCTACCACAAACCAAATTAATTTGGAAGCTCCAATCTTCCATTCCCAGGCTCCAATACAAAAAAAATCCAGTTGTTTACTTTGGACTATCTATGTTTCTAATTAAAGTAGACTTTTGCTATTATTTTTACTAGAATTAAAATATTGGACATTGTTAATAATTACATACAGTTTTATATAAGTATAATATTAAAAGTACTCATCAATTAGCGAAAATGGAATTAGTGGAAGACTCTTCTACCAATGGAAGGAGGTGCACAGCTATAAATCTGGGGAGGATGGTTCATTCAAGGCCAGCCTGGGCTACATCGTAAATTCTAGGTCAGCCTGGGCTACATATCAATATCCTCCTTCAAATAAGCAAAACAATAACAAAAAAAGTACATAGGAAATTATAAAAAAAACAATGTCATAATCCTGAACAACGCTGTTAGCACATGGGATCTAAATGGTATATGACATTTATGTATTAAATGACACATTCCGTTATCAACTACAACATTGCGTGAGCCATCAGTGGCCTGGTCACAGGCTCTTCCATTTCTACTTGTGGAGCTCAGCCTAACATTACAGGAAGAGGTTGTTCCATTCCTCATGCTACTCCAATGAACATTAAAAATGAACACATCATTAACAGCATAATTTATTCCAGAAAAGAAATATTCCACTCTGGTCACCTCCTGTGCCCCCAAAAATACTTCCACAATAAGGCAATGTACTGAAATTGGTCCCCATGGGTTCCCCCAAGTAATGACTCAATGGCCCCTTTGTTGTAGGGACCCAGTGGTCGCTATTGACTCCTTTCCTCCCTCAACTACAGTAACAAGAATCTTGTCTCCCAAGGCTCTTCCACACGTTGCATCTTTGTGCTCTTCAGATTCTTCCTGAGTTTTGATGACATCTTACAATGCTCAAAGTGCAGAGGACATGGAAACGGGCAAACGGTGGACTTTTCTAGCATAGATGAGAGAGGATGGAACTTCTCTCTTTCCAGATGCTCTCTAGTCATCTGGTTCTCCTGCTCAGAAAAAGTTGGTTTTCCAGGGCGGGGAGATGGCACGGTGATTAAAATGCTTCCGGGCAAGCAGGAGGCCCTGGTGTCAAATCTCTAGAAGTCATGATGCATCGATTCTGTAATCACAGTGATTCTGTGTGGAGCCAGGAAGCAGAGTCAGGGATTTCTGGAAGCTCGAGGGTCAGCAAATCTGGGGTACTCAGTAGAAAACCAAAGAAACCCTCTCTCAAACAAGACAGAATTCAGGGATGGACACCCATGGCCATCCACTGACCCTCACACACTTGAATGAGCTCACATATATTTGGCCTTTTTAAAAAGTCTAACTCTCATTATATATATAAAAAAAATACTCATAGTGAAGAAGCAGCTAATAAATGAAGCCATCGAATAACCACCACCCTATAACAAATTTTCTGCAGGCACGTGCCGATGTTTGCATTTGGCTCATAGCCTCATATTTATGTCTAGTTAACAAGTAACTCGAGGTTTTTTCTGTTTCCGAGGGGGAAGAAATGAACCAGAGAAGCTAAAAGGCTCAAAAATAGGAAAAGCAATCTCCTAACTGTGCCATGGCAGCACACAGAAGGAACCAGAGCCCAGAGCCACACGGAATACTCCCTAATGTAATTAGGGAGCCAAGCCGATCTATTCCCTCTGCCACAGGGAACTTCAAACTATGCAGCAGGAAAAAAAAAAATGGAAGTAGCTCAGCATCTCACCCACAATGCACCAGGGGCTGAGATATTAGACCTTAGCCCACTGGGAACCGACGGAGCACTTGATTTACTGAGGGACTCTGCCAGGGGACACTGTGTTTCTCCCTGGCATCGCTGACAGATTCATGCCCTGTTTTGGGTTCCAGAGGGAATGATTTCCCTAAATTCACTCATAGACTGTCGTTTGAATGAAGCATGCAGAATGTTTCTTAGGAAGTGCAGAGGGTGACAGATAGCCCAGCTATAGTCACTGTCAGAAAGCTTCTAATGCCTCATCAAAGCTCAACTCCCCTCTCTGTGCAGTGGCACTAGTAAGCTGTGGGCAGGTCACCTCACAGATGTGAGTGATAGCACTCTAGTGGGGATGAGGATACTCCCAGGAGAGAGCTGTCACTCAGAGGCATGAGGAAATCTCACCTCTCCTACAACCATCATCATACAGTCATCTCCAAATGCTGGAAGCTCCTGGACACACACACACACATACACACACACACACACACACACACATGAGAAAATACACATAAACAAGAACACACGCGTGCACATAAACACGCACATGCACACACACACTTGCACACACACACACACACACACACACTCCCCTCTGCCTCATGTCACACACACACACCACACACACTCCCCTCTGCCTCATGTCACTGTTCGAATCACAGAACCCACATCTGCCACACTGACTGAAATGGCCACAACCTGACCTCTTGCTTCTTACACCTCCTGAATAAGCTGGCAGATTGAACCAAACATCTGCCTGCAACTAATGCGTGAACAATTTTTCCCAGAAATCCAGCCACATGCACACCAAGCAAGCAGAGAGCAGAGCCGTGGAGGAGAAGGCCATCTTAGGAGCTTGTAGTTCTCTAAGCCCACGCTGATTTCCTTCTGGCAAGGGGCCAACGCTTCTTCAAGCAGCAAATCTCATCTCCTTAAATCTAGTCTTCTCCACTCTCGGTCCTGTCGGAGTCCCTCGGCCCATCCCTCACCATCCCAGGGCTGTGTCTCCCACTCACAGGTTGCGCCTCCTTCATCCCCTCCAGACCTCCACCCATACAGCCTCTCTCTGTCTCTCTCTGTCTCCCTGTCTCTCTGTGTGTCTGCTGTGTCTGTCTCTGTATCTGTGTCTCTATCTCTGTCTGTGTCTCTGTCTCTCTGTGTGTCTGCTGTGTCTGTCTCTGTATCTGTGTCTCTATCTCTGTCTGTGTCTCTGTCTCTCTGTGTCTTTGTCTCTCTCTATCTCTGTCTCCCTCTTCTCTCTGTCTCTCTGTCTCTATCTCTCTGTGTTTCTGTCTCTGTCTCTGTCTTTGTCTCTCTCTCTCTCCCTCTGTCTTCCTCGCTCCCCCTCTCTCCACAACACCAGCCTATCAGTTAAACAACTCTCACACACCCTAACCTAAAGTAGGCTCCATGCTACTTATGCTGGGCCATCAGAACACAGATCTGCTCTTTTAGTGATTGCTTTCATTGTCTTGCCTCATTAGTATTCCACTAATTAGGAGAGAGGACCTTCCACTTTGTTCTATAGGGACCTGTGTGCAGCAGGAAGCAGCAGGCGCCGATGGCAAAGAAGGAAGGTGGAGGACAAAGTGGGGAAAAGGGGTTAGGAAGTTGGGGAGGGGATGTGGAAACTAAAGATGGAATTAATGCTTTTAGCTTTGCTAAAGTCAAAACTGATATCTGATAGAGGAACCAAAATAATTTCTTGTCTCTATCGAGAAAGTTATATATGTTTTTTATATTCATACGTATATGTGCACGAATACACATACAGATATCACAAATACATACCTACATTACTTGTATTCATATATGCATATATGTATATATACATAAATATGCATATGTACATATATGCAGTCCGCATATTTTATGTCTTCATACGTGTGTGTGTGTGTGTGTGTGCGCGCGCGCGCGTGTATGCATTTATATTTACAAAAGCATACTAACACAAATTCTTAGCCTTCCTGGCCCATCAGGCAGCTTCAGAAGCCACACGGCGCATATTGATATCATTCTCAGTTGGGCAAAGACGTTGAAACCGTGACTGTCAGCTGTGCATGAGAAGCATGTGGCTCTGGCCACCTGCCACAGCGGGTCCTTGGCACAGGGTCCACGTGTTCTGTTAGCATGGCAGGAAACAAACTCCAACTGGCCATAGTAGGTGACAAAAGCTAGCATTCCGCCTTTCCAGAAAGGACCCATGTCCTCAATGACACTGATAATGTTCTGAATAAAATTTTCACCTCCTATTGGAAATAAATATTTAAAAAGAAATAGCAATCGTTTTGATACAAAACACTCGGTGAGGGCCAGCGTTGATCCGCTTCTTCCCGTTGGCCGGCACGGCACAGTTTGCCCAGCGCTTTGCTTGTCCCTTCGCCTTGGCTCCTGCTTACAATAAAGAAGAGAGACTGGGTGGCTCTGTGTCTGTTTTCATAAGAAGTAAAGAAAATGAGATCAGGGCGGTAAGTTGATTTCCCAGAATTATCCACTATAGAACGTGAGGGGTCGGGTTTATTTTAGATGAAAGTTTTATTTTAAAACAGAAGTGCATTTTCATGCAAAGATGACAGATATGGAGGGGAGCAATCCTAAGTTTGTGCACACACAGCCCTGTGACCTGAGGTAACTCACTTCATCTGGACCTGACGAGCTCATTGTTAAAATGGAAACATCTACCACTTTCACCGAGAAGATACTGTCCTGGGAAAGAAAAGCAGCAAGCGTGAGGTAATTACCATCCCTGCAAGGTTCTGTGGGGGGACCACTACATGCTCCTCACCACCCACTGTGACGTCTTCCCAGGGCCAGCTGGACAGGTTCATGCCCAAGGCTGGCCTTAGCCTATCTAGAATCATCTCCTCGAAACCTATGCAAAGAAGACCAGCCTACATATTTGTAAAGAATGGACATGTAACATGGACAGAACACAAGAGTACTATAAAGGAAGAATTTCTGCTTCATTGTAATTTATTACATATAGCACAGTCCCCTGTAGTCTTGAACAGACAATAATAACACAAAGTTCTGTTTCTGGTGTGGTGTGAGTGTGTGAGTGTGTGTGGGGGGGGGGGGTTGTATACTTGAGGTTCATAGAGAGGCACCCATGAAGAGAATGCATGTGAAGGTATGAATGTGTGTGTGTGTGTGTGTGTGTGTGTGTGTGTGTGTGTCTGTGTGTGTGTGTCTGTGTGTCTGTGTGTGTACTTGAGGTTCATGGAGAGGCACCCATGCATGGAATGTCTGTGTGTGTGTGTGTGTGTGTGTGTGTGTGTGTACTTGAGGTTCATGGAGAGGCACCCATGCAGGGAATGTGTGTGTGTGTGTGTGTGTGTGTGTGTGTGTGTGTGTACTTGAGGTTTATGGAGAGGCATCCATGAATATGGAGGTCTAGAAAAAACTTAGTGTAATTATTTCTCTGCTTCCACCTGTGTGGGTTCAGGGAATGGACCTCAGGTAAAGCAGGTTTGTGTAACAATCACCTTTGTTGTTGGTTTTTTTAAAAGATTTATTATTATATGTAAGTACAATGTAACTGTCTTCAGACACACCAGAAGAGGGCATCCGATCTCATTATAGATGGTTGTGAGCCACCATGTGGTGGCTGGGATTTGAACTCAGGACCTTTGGAAGAGCAGTCAGTGCTCTTAACCGCTGAGCCATCTCTCTAGCCCAACAAACACCTTAAATTGAAGTTTTAATAAGAAATGTGTAGGATTTGATTTTTTAAAAAAACCCAGATTTAATAAGGGTTCTTAAACGTTTTAGCCTCCCTTCTAGCCCACCAGCCACCAGAAGTAGTGGAAAGGAAAGGTTATTAGAATGAGGGGGATATGGACCTGTTTAAAAACAGTTCTTCAGGCCAATTTTAATCTGCATTGTCAGATATCATATGTTCAGTGGTATCAGGACAGCAAACAGGAATGAGCAGTAGTGGCCTCAGCGTGCCATCGAATTGCTGCGACCAGGACCAGCAGAGAAACCAGGAGAAGTTCTCTGCCATCAGAGTGCCATCGAATTGCTGCGACCAGGACCAGCAGGGAAACCAGGAGAAGTTCTCTGCCATCAGTGTGCCATCGAATTGGTGCAACGGGGACGAGCAGGGACACCAGGAGAAGTTCTCTACCACGCCTCTCTCACTGAAGTGAAGATCAGTGAAGATGAAGATGAGAGATGAATGAATTGAGGCATTGTAACGCTAGTTCTGTAGCCTGCCGTCACTGTCCATTGGGTCTTGTTTATATTTCCTCTAAACAACATGCGCCCTCCCGTGGTCCTGCCTCACAGTGTGGGTCTGTCTTATCAAACCCAATGTGAGTCTGTATCAGCTGACATCACTCCGTCAATCAGCTGAGTCCGAGGAAGCAGCAAGAAGCAGCCAGAACACCACAAGAAGGGGTGTGTGTGTGTGTGTGTGTGTGTGTGTGTGTGTGAAGTTGAGACAAACGATGGCCATTAAGGAATGGCAAGGCGTACCAATACCATCCAGCATTGTCCAGCATTGACTGGGTCCTTCTTAACATCAAGAGTCCTTCTACATGTTTGCTTTAGCAAAACATTGTTTTTCCTGTGTCTGCTTCAGGGAATCATTCCTTCACGTGTCTGCCTTAGTGATACACCATCCGACACACCTCACTTTCTGAAGAAACCCTAAGTTTCCACTTCAGAGATGAAGACTTTCATTTAAAGTAAGTCAGATGAAGTCGGGGCTGGAGAGGAGGCACCGTCAGTAAAGTGCATCAGAACCTCAACACAAACACAAAAGCCAGGGGCAACGTGGGGAAGGTGAGACGGGCAGGGCCCCGGCGTCACTGGCCAGCCAGTTAGTGAGCTCTGGGTCTGGCCTTGCCTCAAAAAGAACCTCGAGGATCAGGCCAGCATGAAGGCTCTGGAGATAAAGGTGTTTTCCACAAACACTGTGTTATCTGTGCACTTCTTACCTACCTATGCCTATACACAAATAAATAATAATAGATAAAAATGTTAAAATGCTGTAAATAAGGGGGACTGGGAAAGACACCTGACATCAACCTCTGACCTACACGAGTGTGCTCTCTCTCTCTCTTGCACACACACACACACATACACAAACATATAATTTCCCTGTTACTCTCTCTCTTGCATACACACATGTGCACACACATGTGCACACACACACACATACACACACACACACACACAATTTCCCTGTTACCACTATACTCTTGTGTATGCAACAGAGCAGGATTAGTTCTGACAAGCGTTACCTTCAGAACCCTACCCACGTCAAAGCAGCTTTCAGTCCACAGCACATCATGTTCCAAATGTTCCCTTCTAAGTGGTTTGCTTGCCATTTAAACGCCAGTTTATCCAGGTCTGGCAGCCTCCTCACGAGGACACCGTCACAGCATGGACAGAACAGGAACACTGGTTCGTCTGCGCTTTAACTTAGAGGGACATCTGCATTCGGCCAGGTGGTTGACTCACTGTCTCTGTGGCAGACATGTTTGAGAATGGTGACAAAGATGCCACAGTGACATTGCCATTTTCACAACAGCGAGAAATGATGCCACCCTGCCAATAAAAAGAGGCCCGGGAAGGGATATCACCCTGCAGCTGCACCGAGCACCTGGCACAGAGCCAGAAGGAATCACCCACCCTGCATCTGCCATGGCTTCTCAAAGAAGAGCGTGTTCCAGGCCCGCACTGGGGCCCAGAGCAGAAGAATATTCCTATACATAGCACGCTCGCATTTTAGGGGTTTATGGGCTAGGGCGCGACTCTGTTGCCTTTTCTAACCTTTATTACTCCTTGTTATAGAGACAGACACTTGTTAGCTGTAAGATTTAAACCACAGAAATAACCTGACCCCAGCCAGGGTGGTCAGTCCTGTTGCTATGGTATCTGGGCTGGTCTTTACAGGTTCCCATCCAGTCCTCAACTGGCAGAAAATGGTGGGAGAAAACGTTATCTTTAGAAAGTGAGGCATAACCCATTTTAAAGCATATTTACTCAATAAAAATCCAGGATAAAAGGAGAAAGAAAAATATTCATTGTTCATTCTTTTACCCGAAATATGTAGTAGGCATTTTACTTACCTTCACTCTGACAAAATGGCTTATTTTTGCAACACATTCATTGCTACCAGGATGGAGACATGCTTGAGTGGGAACTGATCCTTTGCTGGAGGAGACAGGAGCAGAGAGAGGCCACCTGGCAGGTATCAAAAGTAAACAATCAGAGACCTAATCATTTGAAATTGAAGGCTGAGCTAACACCAGAGCTGAGAAAAATAATGATTATCCCAGGCTGAAGCCAGGAAGAGTCAGAGGAGAGCTGAGGAGGCTGGCACACCGGGAACTCTGAGAGCCCTGAGCCCAGCCTGGGGATGACCAAGCGAGCTGCCCGATATTGCCGTAGATCTAAGCAGGCACTGGGAAGAGCCTCAAGGCTGTACACCAAAGGTTAGAGTTGCCGAAGAAGTCACCAGCGTGTGGGAAACCTCTCTGGGAGCCACTGTTCAGAGAGCATGCAAAGGCCCCCAGAGTATCACAGGCCCTTGCTGCTCTTGGCTGCCCATATAAGCAGGTGGGAAGGCTCCATTGCCGAAGACAGACACATTTCATTTGTAGCACGCAGAGAAATGAAGCTGGATCTGGTCTGAGCACTTCCTCTCTGCTGGCTTACTTTCCCAGTAGCAGAAGGTGCTGTCCCAGGAGGAAAAGTCACCCCCACCCCAGACAGCGGAGAAGCCTGTGAGGTACGATACTGAACTGCCAAGCAACATGTGCCCGTGAGTGTCATCGTGGTATGAACGTCATAGGGGTCACCAGCTGCTTTAGGGTGGAGTTGAGGCCCACTCCACAGGAGGAAATCCGTGCCTAATACTGCAAACCTCGTCGAAAATCCTGTAGCGTGTGCTTTGCTAAATGAGTGTGATATTAAACTACCTTCTAAATATTTATGTTTATAGCCAAATATTAGTGCTACTCTCAGCTTTGATGAGTGGGTGGCAGTTAATGTAGAGACTCCTAGTCGCTCTAAGCACTGAGAATAGGTGAGAATAGACCCAGCTATAAACAGAACAGCTTTTACCGTGCACACGTGCTGAGCATTTTTATGTCAACTTGACATAAACTAAAGTCATTTGAGAGGAGGGATCGATCCTCAATTAAGAAAATGCCTCCAAAAGATCAGGCCATAGGCAAACCTGTAGGGCATTTTTTAAAAATTGTGATTGATGGGTGTTATCACTGGGCAGGTGGTCATAGTTCTATAATAATTAATAATAATAATAATTATTATTATAATTATAATAACAGGTTGAGCAAGCCATGAGAGCAAACTAGTAAGCAGCACTCTCCATGGCTTCTGCACCAACCCCTGCCTCCCGGGTCCTGGCCTGCTTGAGTTCCTGTCCCGACTGCTTCAGTGACGTGGAAGTATAAGCCCTTCCCTCTTCGAGTTGCTCTGGTCATGGTGTTTCATCACAGACAGCAACAGTAAACCCAGCACACACACACACACACACACACACACACACACACGCACACACAACTCCCAAAGGTACAGAGAGCATCACTAAAGGGACTGGGAAGGTCACTGTGGGAGTTCGTGGGGAGTGTTGGGTTTTGAACGTGACTTCGCTTTGGCATTCATAAAAACACAGCTGCTGTGGTTACCTGTGCAAGCTGGTGCCTGCCAACATCCCAGGGTGGGTGTGGGAGGGGCACACGAGGCCTCGCCCCTAATCGAGGAGCCATTGGCAGGAAATGGCTTCTGGGGGAGGAAGAGTCCTTTTATTTAGTGGTGTAGCCACTAATAAGTTGCCTGTGCTCCAGAAATTAGCCCACATCTGTGCTTACACAGGCAACCACAGTTATGGTCAGTGAGTCATTTTAAGGGGGAGATTATGAATATCTGAGCATGCTTATTGGAGAGAAGGGGAATCAGAGGGAGATAAGAGAGGGAAGCCGGAAGTGAGTATTGTCAAAATACATCAGATACGTGTATTAGGCTACCCACAAATAAACGAAGATAAATTTTAAAATGGAGCGCACTGGTAGAGATCCTGATTCCATTACTTGATGCTAATGCTTAGGAAGTGGTGGCCACATGTGGAAGGTGGCCCACACGTGGGAGGCGAGCCGCAGCAGCTTCACAGAGGACAGGAGTTGTTTGCGGAGATGGGCGACAATCAAGGAGTAACAAGCAGGATCAGACAGGACAGAGATTATCAGGAGGAAAAGAGGGGGAACCGCGCAGCTGGCAAGGAAACCGCCATGACGTGGCCTCCCTGGGACCGAGGCTTTCTGTGAAATGCCTTCTCCCCAGGCTATGCGTCCTTGGGGTGGGGTGCACCCTCTGGATGGCATCTGGGTTCCGCGGCACTCAGCGGACTGGCGGACATGTGTGGCCAGACTTGGAAAGGAACGCTTGCTGGACATCGGGTTGGTTGAGACACAGACAAAAACTTGTCTGGCCTCTACAGGAATTAAAGCTGAGCCCACGGGGCTAGGGGTGCGCAGCTGCCTAACACGCGGAAGTTCTGACTGTGATCCACAGCACTGCAGAAAACAGGTATGACAGCGCAAGCCTGCAATCACACAATCACAGCTCTCAGCCTGTAGAAACGGGGGAGGGGGGAGGGGCGGGGGCGGGGAATCAAGTGCAGGGTCGTTGGGGGCTACATACTGAATTTGAGGCCAGCCTGAGCTACCTGAGACACTCTCACGACAGGAAAAAAAATGCTTAGCAAGTGGGATAAAGTCTCACGCAGGGTGAAGAGAGTGGGCCCCGCAGCTGGATTTGACCAGTGTTCCCGCTGTCTGGCTTGAGAAACCATAGGTGAAAATACTTGAATCTCAAATGCTTTATCGGTAGCGGGGAAGCAATAGTGCCCACCTCCTGGGACTTTGTGGGCATTCGATATAATAAGTACAGTGACTGGCAATTATTAGGTAATACTAGCTGGCACAGATCTGCTACATTAAGGAGTTCTCTTTTCTCTCTCAATCCTGTCTTTATTAATCACCCTCCTTCTCGGAGCTCTCGGAGCTCTCGGACCGTTGACTTGTCCCCTCAGCGTGTGACACGCTGGGATCAGCCTGTGTTTGCACACTCAGCCAGCTTCACTTTCGATGACGTGGCTGGACAGGCCCAACCCTCATCTCTTGTGTGACCTTTCCTCCTCTGACTCTGCCCCTCACCACCCTAGGCCTTACAATGCTTTTAAATGGTTCCGTAGGATTTTCGCCAGACCTGTAGGCCTGTGCAAGCAGCTATGATGTCTCACGGAGGGCGAGCTCTGCCCTGCTTGGGGCCTACCTACTTCCTACTTCCTACTGCACTCCCGCTCCCTCTTACCCACCCCACAGGCTCATGTGGTTTCTACTCAGTAAGCAAATGGAACTTTGTCAATAAGCCTTCTCGTCGTCATCCATAATACTGCCTTGTGGTTTGGTGACTGTTTCTAAGATGAATCCCCAGGTAGGGCAGTCTCTGGGTGGCCTTTACTTCAGTCTCTGCTCCACACTTTGTCTCCTTTTTTGCTCCTGTGAGTATTTTGTTCCCTTTCTCAGAGGAACCAAAGCACCCCCACTTCAGTCCTCCTTCTTCTTGAGCTTCCTGTATTCTGTGAATTGTGACTTGTTTATTTTGAGCTTTTGGGCTAACTAATATTCACTTGTCAGTGAGTGTATACCATGTGTGTTCTTTTGTGATTGGGTTACCTCACTCAGGATGACACTTTCTAGTTCCATCCATTTGCCTAAGAATTTCATGAATTTATTCTCTTTAATAGCTGAATAGTACTCCATTGTGTAAATGTACCACATTTTCTGTATCCATTCCTCAGTTGAGGGACATCTAGGTTCTTTCCATCTTTTAGCTATTATGAATAAGGCAGCTATGAACATAGTGGAGCCTGTGTCCTTATTACATGTAGGAGCACCTTCTGGGTATATGCCCAGGAGTGGTATAGCTGGGTCCTCAGGTAGTACTATGTCTAATTTTCTGAGGAATCGCCAAACTGATTTCCAGAGTGGTTTTACCAGCTTGTAGTCCCACCAACAATGGAGAAGTGTTCCTCTTTCCCCACATCCTCTCCAGTATCTGCTGTCCCCTGAGTTTTTCATCTTAGCCATTCTGACTGGTGTGAGATGGAATCTCATAAGTGCTTACCAAAAGGAGCATTCCATGGTTGTCTCCGGAGGAGCCCTGGCAGAGTCTTACACATACAGAGGCAGGTGCTAGCAGCCAACCATTGGTCTGGGCATGGAGCCCCCAATGGAGGAGTTGGAGGGTGGTCTGGAGAAGCTGAAGGGGTTTACAACCCCATGGGAAGAACAATGATTTCTGCCACCCAGATGCCTCAGGACTCCCAGGGACTAAACCATCAACCAAGGGTTACACATGGTTCCAGCCAAAAATGTGGCAGAGGAATTTCTTGTCCAGCATCAGTAGGAAGAGTGGTTCTTGGTCAGGTGAAGGCTAAATAGATGCCCCAACAAAGGGAAATCAAGGGGGCGGGGAAGTGGAAGTGGGAGTGGGTTGGGTGGAGGGGCACACACTTGGAGGCAGGGGGTGGGAGGAGGGGCTGGGGTTTTTGGGGGAGGGGGAACTGGGAAAGGTTTTACCATTTGAAATGTAATGAAGATTATATTCAATTTTAAAAAAAATATATGCCTTTCTCTCTCTCTCTCTCTCTCTCTCTCTCTCTCTCTTTTTTTTTTTTTTTTTTTTTTTTTTTTTTTTTTTTTTTTTTTTGGTTTTTCGAGACAGGGTTTCTCTGTGTAGCCCTGGCTGTCCTGGAACTCACTCTGTAGACCAGACTGGCCTCGAACTCAGAAATCCACCTGCCTCTGCCTCCCAAGTGCTGGGATTAAAGGCGTGCACCACCACCACCCGGTAATATATGCCTTTCTCAATGTCCCCTGTCATGTGTGCGTTGTCACTTCAGGACCCCCATTTCTCACTGTGCGCATGCCTCTATCGGAGCCTGCTCCCTAGTGTAGTTATGAGGGCCACCTTAGCTTTGGCATGGAAACTCCCCTGTCTCCAAATCTCTCTGTCTCTCCATTGTTGCTGGAAATATTAAAAAAATGAACCCACCATCTCTCCTGTCAGAACACCATATCCCGGCGGGGTCCCGCTCAGGGTGTTCTCACTGCGGAGCTAATCTTCCCAGCTAGCTCCCACAGCATCCCAGCTGTGTTTTCACTCCTCCATAAACCCCTTTAATCGGCAGACCCACTCTAAAAACTTAATTAACCAATCAGATTTATGTATAAATAACGTTACAACTTACAAGATGTCAATACAATAATTTTAGAGCCAATTGATAATGATAAAGCCTTAACCCAATAATTCTAACCTTTTGATAACACCACCTCTCCCTCCCTCTCCTCTCCCTCCTCTCTCCTCTTCTCCTCTCCTTCCTCTCTCCTGCCACCTCTCTGACTCTCCAACTCCTAGCTCAGCCTCCCCTTTCCTGTCCAATCACAGGTCTTCCATTGCCCTAATAAGATTGGACATGGAAAATCCTGCAACATTCTATGGTTCCCACAGTCCTCAAAGCTTAGTAAAGCTGTTATACCCCAAATACGCTTTGCTGCCTAAAGTGTTGGTTTGCTATATACTTCCTGTCTTGACACCTCTCCTGGGTGACTGCGTCCGAGCAGTTTTACCATTGAGAAAGTCGTCCACGTCAAAAAGACTCAGAGCTGGCTAACGACATGCTTTCCCCACACTGTCCACTTCAAAGATGCAGAGGATAGCTCAGGGGTGCTCCCAGAGAGTACACCCACGGGCCACCATCTCTGTGGCCACTACGTTCTGGGGCAATCTTCCTTCTCACCTTGCTATTGTTCCTGACTGGATCAAATGCAGTCTCTACATAACAGCCGGGGTCACAGGTTCTTACTGCTTTTTCTGTGTGAAGATCGTCACGGAGCTCCTTCAGTGAGCCCCGGGTACAAGTCTGTGTAGCTCCTGGAAGCCTCCCCTGATTGGCTTTCCTCCAATACCACCTGGTATCTTTTGCCTCCCTTGAGTTATGCTCCAACTCCACTGGTCTGTCTACTGCTGAAGCACATCAGGCCCCTCCCCATTCATGGCTGACTCTCACTTCCTACATGGAAGGTTCTGCACCCACTCTGTGTATGGGTGCACCACTCTTAGCCCTCAAGTGTTTCAGGTACCTTCTCATGAGTACCATCCTCTCCTAACGCCCTGCCCATGGCCTACACTGTTCAACGCCAGCACTGCCCTCCCCCATGTCATTAACAGGAAGATATACTTATTTATCCAACCCATTAGAGTTGCTTGACTCTCATTGTCCACCCTGACTGTCCCCTCGTTAAGATCAAAGGTCCGAGGTTCCTTCTGGTTCACTTGTAGTCTGACCCTCTGCTGTACCTGGCCAAGTGGGCTCCTCAAGTTAAGCAGCCAAAAGAATTAAACTTAGTAAATCTTCAGACATGTTCTGAGGCTCTTTAGCATGACTCTAACTCTTTAGCACACATATGCTGTGCCACCTGTCTGACCCCATTCTCTGAACATCTGTTTATACAGTCCTATACCATAGCCATATCAATCCCACAAATTTTCTCAGCGGAAAGCCTCTCTTGCGGCATTACTTCCTAGATGCTCTATCTATGCTTTATCCTCCTTGAGAACTTAGATGGTATCTCATCTGGGAGTTGTCTGTTTTTCAAGTCCTATGATTCCGCAGCTCACTCAGGGTACCAGGCAACAGACACCCTCATGAAATACAGCCGAAGTGTCTCATCTTTCTGAAAGCATCTTCTCCTTCATGTTGTGCCTGTCGCAAGGACAGATTATTGATTACTGTATCATCAGAACTGATGCCCTTACCAATAAGTGGTTCTCAACGTATCAAACGTATCAAATTTTAATGAATGAATAAATGAATGAATGAGCATGTATTTCTCAGCAGGGTTCTTGGAATAACTGTCTCAGACTACTTGGTTTGGGTTTTGATACAGTCAATACATTGATAATTTTAGGCTAGAAACTCAATATGGCACACGGGGTGAATTAGCATGATGTAAGCGGTGGTACTAAAAATATACATAACCGTGTAATTATAGCTGGCATCAGATAAGTAGATGTGACAGGTGACTTTAAAAGGTTTTAGATGCATCTTCACTAGTGATTGATTCTTGCTAATCTTGGACATTTTAATATTGTCGATTGATGTGTAACTTGGTGGCAGTCCATTTCACTCGTGAGAGCCTCATTTCTGCAGACTATTGTTTTTTTCTCTAAGGACATCATAAGCATAGCTCAGTATATTAATTACCCTGGACAACACCAGGAAATAGTCACTGGAAGATAATCTCTAAAGACTCCCAGAGTCCTGGGAAGGCGAACATATGCTGATGACTGCATTCCTTTCAGCGCAGAGAACATTAGTTTTTTAATATTTTGGTAACTTTTTCTTTAACAATTCCATATGTATATATTGCATTCCTATGACAGTCTCCTATACCCTCCATTGTCCCCCTCCTATCCTATATTCTCCACATTCCTAAAAGTCTTCTTTTTGCATTTACTTCTTTTGTGAATGCCCAGGGACTTTAACCAAGGTCCTCTGTGCTGCTACAGATGAAGAACTTGTTGATAAGATCCTGCTATTAAAATCATACCCTCCTTGGCTGCAAGATAACTGAGAAATTAAGACAGAACCAAGCTGGAAGTTTCCTCCCAGTTGGCCAGATTTCATACTCCTGGAAGGTTTCGGCCACTTGAAGACAGAAGTCATCAGTTTCTTACACAGCTGAGAGCCCTACACATTACAACTCCAACCTACATTTAAGATGGGCCTACTAGTATAATAGTGGCATGTTTGTTCTGTATGTAACCAAGCACTTTCTGATTGGATTTGGGGCCCATTTCATAAGGAGAAATTTATGTCTATAGCTGTAAACCTGGTTAAAAACCACATGTCTGGGGCTGGAGAGATGACTCAGTGGGTAAGAGCACTGACTGCTCTTCTAAAGGTCTTGAGTTCAAATCCCAGCACCCACATGGTGGCTCACAACTATCTGTAAAGAGATCTGACACCCTCTTCTGGTGCTGTCTAAAAACAGGTACAATGTATTTACATATAATAAATAAATAAGTCTTAAAAAAAACCAACATGTCTGAGATTTAGAACCTGGGGTGGGCTTGGGGTGTGATGGTTTGTATATCCTTGGCCCCTGGAGTGGCACTATTAGGAGGTGTGGCCTTGTTGGAGTAGGTGTGGCCTTGTTAGAGTAGGTGTGGCCTTGTTAGAGTAGCTGTGGCTTTGCTGAGTAGGTGTGTCACTGTGGGTGTGGGCTATAAGACCCTCATCCTAGCTCCCTGGAAGTCAATCTTCCACTAGCAGCCTTCAGTTGAAGATGTAGAACTCTCAGCTCCTCCTGCACCATGCCTGCCTGGGTGCTGCCATGCTCCCACCTTGATGATAATGGACTGAACCTCTGAACCTGTAAGCCAGCCCCAATGAAATGTTGTCTTTATGAGAGTTACCTTGGTTGTGGTATCCGTTCACAGCAGCAAAAGCCTAACTAAGACAGAGGTGTAGGTTGGATGGGGCGACTACTGTTGCTTATCCAAATTGATATGGAGCCAGGCCACCTTCTAAATACTTATGTGCACATCTGTCTATTAATGTTATTCTTAGTCTTCGTCAGACAAGCTTCTTTTACAATGAACGGCAGTGAACACAGATTTGTGGCTGTCCAGGAGGGCCAGATTAAGTGGAGATGGAATGCTCTGACTTAATGCTATTGGAATGTGTTCTGAAGTGTTGACAACCCCATTATTATTGTTAGACATGAACAAACCAGCAAAACAGAAACCACCGTTCTAAGAGCAAGATGGATCTAAGTGATAAAAAAAAATAAAAACTTTTACATATCGCCTATAAGTTACCAATAGTTTCTGACCATGAATACTAAGACTGCACAAAATTTAAAGTATAGTAACTATTTTGTAGATTATAAGATTACACTTCAATATCTCTTGCCGTCTTCAAAATTGCTTAGAGCTCCTATGATATTCAAAGAAATAAAATCTATTTTAAATGGTTTGGAAGATTCTAAGCGAGGATCTATATTTATAGACGGATTGTCTTGGGTAAGGTACCAAAAGAGATACCCAGGAACTCAGAGATTAGTGACAAGGAGAAGGCACTATCCCCCTAGATTAAAGGCGAGAGGGAAGGACCCAAAAGGAGAAACCACAGCAGCCACTGAAACTATTGAGCTTCCAAGTGACTTCCAGAAATGAGGCTCAGAGCCAGGGTTGATAGTGCTTCTTGAATTTAGTCCACAGACCGGGTGGGAATGGGGGAGACACAAATGGACAATACCTAGTTATTCTGTAATACCCCTTACACACACACTTTCTTCAGAACTTTTCCCATTCCCAAGATGTTGTTTGCTATCACGTGTTCTGAAGATTCATCTTTGAGAACCAGCAGCCTAGAAAGATGCAATTTAAACTGAAGGTCTCTCTAACGTCCCTTCTATGATCTTTGTTATTCAGATTGTTTACAAAGACCAAGGGTCACCAATTACTTTGCCCCCAGAGCTAGACTGTGGAATGCCAGGAAATTGCTTTCAGTGATACTGCAAATTAAAAAGCAGAGTCACAGAACCTCCGAAGACATTGATTATCCAGCCTGCTGCTTCAAGAGTGAGGTCAGATGCCGCCCACATTAGCTCTCGTGTCTGTAAACTCGGCTGAACGGTTCCTCTAGTTTGAGTAAAAAAATAAAAATACATCCTTTGTTTTGGGAATAGATGAATTGTCTTGATAGCAGGCTGCTTTTGCTTAGAAAATCATCGCTCTCTACGTGTATAATTATGCTGCCGTTAGCCTGCTCTTTCCACTAAGTCAGAACACACTGGCGTGTAAATCCATAATCTCTACAGCGGATGGACACGTGGAAGCTGCATTCCCATCCTACATCTGGCTAAGACGCAGTTTCTGACTCTGGCTCTTGAGTTTCTGTGTCCATCCATCTCTGTGTCACAATCTGCTTCACGTCTATTCATTTCCCTGGAGCCTTATCGATAACCTCTCCTAAGTTTCCTGCTACAACTGGATTTCTTTTCATTGTCGCAGAGACAGTTCCTCTGGAGAGTAGTGTTATTGGGTATTTGGAGGGTAGTGGGATCTAATTAGACTGGTTAAGGTTATTAACTTCTTGAATATTTGTCTATTTTTTATCCTTGCTGTCTCTCCACCTCCACGGTTGCGTGCTCCTGCCACTTTGTTAGACACAAACATGTAGCCAGGTCAGATGCTGTTATCAGGGAGATTTTAGTATAGTGAGTCCACAACTTCAGGCTCTCATCTCTCTCCTTTGCACATTCACGAAGCATCTGTGATGTTTTTCTTTGTGTGACAACTTGACTGTGACATGAGCTGTCCAGATATTTGGGCCAACACAATTTGGGCTGTTTCTGTGAGGATCTTTCTTTCTTTCTTTCTTTCTTTCTTTCTTTCTTTCTTTCTTTCTTTCTTTCTTTCTTTCTTTCTTTCTTCCTTTCTTTCTTTCTTTCTTTCTTTCCTTTCTTTCCTCTTCTTTTCCTTTTTCTTTTTGGTTGATATTTAAATCAATGGTTTGAACAAATAGACTATTCTCTTAAGTTGGTAAGCCTTGTCTGCGCAGTTGACAAGCTGAAAAGAAAAAAAAAAACATATTCCTGAACTAGAGGTAATTTTCTTATTTTGTTCTGACTCTCTGGAAACTTCTGACCAATACATCACTTCAGATTTCACACACTTTTAATGGATTTTTTTCATCCGTCAATCTTCTCTAGTAGTCTCCCAGATTTCAATAAATGGCAGTTTCCCCCTTTCAGATTCTTAGAACAACATTTGTGCAGTCTTCCTTGGTGTCTACTTTCCTAGTACATGACCCAACAAGTCTTCAGAGAACCCTATTGGATCTGTCTCTAAAACATAAGCAGACACTCCCTGTTTGTCACCTCCTCTGCTCCTTCTCTGACACAAGCCACCATTGTCCTGCATCTTCTCCAGTAGTCAACTGCCTCTTCATTGGCCACCATGCTTCCAATGGTCTATTGAAATACAAATCAGATGAGCCACCCTTCTGCTAAGCAACCTCTGGAGGATCCCACCAGACCAGACCGTGATACTAGCAATAGACCTTTCAAACTGTTCAGAGAAGATCCAGCATATCCCAGCTGCCTCTCTGTCCTCTTCCATCCCTGGATCTTCCAAAGCACATTTAGCCACCAGGATGGTCTCCTTGCTGCCTCCTGTGGTACTAGCCTCCTCTGCCTCAGGCTTTTGCACAAACACTGTTTGGTTTTCCTGGGTTCTTATCCTCCAGAGCCCAGATACTGGCTCTCATATTTCTCTCATGTTTGCATGCCAGTACCGCTCTGTCAGAAAGCCTGTCTGTCCTTCAGGAAGCAGTAGGCCTCTCCTCCTATGGCCGGTTCACCTGCCTTGCCGCGTACTCCATTTCAGCCATCACTACTCACACAGAACAGGTACATTCTGATCTTCTGTCTCCTGAGCTGGAATATAAACTCCATGATGGTAGAAAGTCAGAGTGGGATTTGTTTCCTGTTGATTCTCTAGCATCAGGATCTGGCCTGGAACAGAACGGGGATTTAGGAGATGTTTGTTGGCTGAATTCACAAGCATGTGCTGCTGACTATGGAGTACAAACAAAGAAGGAATAATTGTACATTTGTGAGCACCATGATGTAGACATGGGGAAAGAGACAGAAAGGAAGACTCATCTTTCCAAAAAGTGTGGTCCTCCCTTCCCCCCCTGACCCTGGAGGATGAAGGGAGCAGAGCTGATGAACAGGGTTTTCTGGGAGGCCTGTGAATATGAATGGAAACAACGACACTCTAGATCTTTGGTGAGACAGATCAACTTGTATTTTTCCTGGGGGAATCAGGGATATATAGATTTGGAGAAGGGGGTGGGAATATCAACAGCGAGCAAAGGTCATTGGCTGGAGCCTATAAGGTACTGAGAAGCCTCTTTACCAAGGGGAAGTCTTCTGGAATCTCAGGTACTTGCCAAACAGGTTTCTTATCTGGAGAGAGGAAGCTGAGCCTGTGGGCTCACCAACAGCTACCCGACATTCCACAGGTAGAGGGCCTGGGGTTTCAAGCTCCCCAGACAAGGTCAGAGAAGGAGGAACCCTGCTGATAAAGGGAGTTCCGCATTTTTTGTGAGGACCTGCGAAGGCTATCCAGACAATGGTAACCTTTGACCTTAATTTGCTGGGCCTAAGAAGGCAGCTCTAATCTGTGAACAGTTCTCCATGTCGAATATAATGAGACGTAATATAAACAAAACAGGAAGCTCACGGGCAGTGACCATCATTAGGCAGTCCTGGAGTCATGTCCTGGGCCTGACCCTGCCGTTTCTGTAACTATACACAGAAATGCCCATTTCCTAACGTTAACCTGTGGCATATGTGTCTAGAGTCTGGCAGACAGGAAAACTTGGAGCATAATAAATTATTTTTAGATGAACAAAAAATGGTGGCATCCCAGCTGAGAGACAAAGAAATGGACGTCCTCAGACTCAGGACTGGATGCGATGTGCCAGTCTGCTATAGATGGCACTGAGTGGGTATGGAGCAGGCAAGGATGATGGGATGGTCACTCTCTCCTGCTCTTCAGTGTGAAAGAGGAGAAAGACATGTGAACACACCACTACATTGTAACACGGGATTTACAAGTCTGGCTTCTAACTTCAGCCCTGCAACACTCTAGCAAGGAGCCTCTCCTCTGCTTTCTGTTATAAAGATTAAACATGCTGCTGTAGATAGAAAGCTTAAGACATCCTAACACAGTAACACTTAGTACTACTGAAGACACTGTAAACATTACAGGCAGGGCCCAGAGGCTCCTGAACTGGAACTGACTTGAATGAACGCCTTTTCTATGAGCGCTAGCTTTCATGACACCAGAAGCAAGCTTCTGAAAGAGAGGCAACCAACAGTCCCACCCAGCTACGAGGTCTATGAATGACAACCTACGACTACCACTTTACTAAATCAGCATAATACTAAGGACACTGTAAAAGTTTGTCCATTTGTCCTAATGCTACAGACAAGTGTAGTCCTCACTCCTCAAGGGAACTTCTCCTTTCAACACTTAGAAACCATTTCAGAAAACCACAACCAATCAAAATGCCATTTTGAAGCCCAGTCCCAGTAGACAGACTCATCTACACTACAACTCCTACAACCTATGACTCAGGAATCATTCCAGAGGAAGGGCTGGACAGAATGTAAAGGCCAGAGAAACAGATTTCACTGTGATATTGTGTCCCCTAGGAATACCTGGAACTATTCCCATGCCATCTCACCTCTATGACTGCCTAAATACGAGCTCAACAAAGACAGCCACACTAGACCTGATGTGGAGGGGGCGGGAGGGCGCTACATCAACCCTACAAAAAGAGCTACAGGCAAATACGTTGAGAATCAGAAGAGAAATAGTCTTCCTGGGGCAGACCACACCGATTAGTTATTCAATACTAAATGGTCAGTCCTGAAAATATTTGCACAAATACTATTATACAGGCTGAATCTGTTGCATTTATGTATTTCAGAATATATGATAACAATTAATGAAAAAAAGTGGCCATGAATTTGGAAAAAAGGGCTCAGAAGGGAGACTGGAAAGGAGAAATGATACTATAATCTCAAAAAAATAAAAGAAAATTTAATAAATAAGTACAAATAAAATTCAAAAAAGAGTGTGCTATTCTGAGATAGGAACACTACTTCTCGATTATTTTCAGAATGTCTGGAGCTAAGGTAGTAACACTGGAGTAGACAAGAACACATTCTTAGAACGTTTCTATACATAGAGGCCACTAGACCCAGATCTTGGAATCAGAACAAAAGAAAATTCTAGTGTTTGTGTTTTGAATCCTTCCATCAGTCGGTGTCTTTAATTACAATTAAAAACGCCTACCCTAACTGCACAGAGCTGCAAATCCTACCAACTAAACGCATAAGGTCTTCAGAATACACAAGGACAGGTTTGAGGGCTGTTTCAGTGAAACAGTGCATAGAACAAGCTGCTGCAGACTCTGCTGTTGCCATGGAGAGCACACAATTGACACCTGTGTGCCAGGCGAGCAGACCTTAGAAGCCAGAACCTCCTCCATCTTTATTTCCTGGAAAGCAGAAAGTATCCAACTGCTAATTTTACAATTCTAAGCAGTACCTACTAGAGTCTAGGGTCATCCTCTAATGGAGGGTCATCGAACATCAAATCACACTAGACCTGTGAACGAGGCTAGCAAAACATTTTCTTCCTCAGATAAGACCCGGGGTGAGGGCGATTCCCCAGATCTGGAAGTAGGGCACTTCTGGTATTCTCAGAGAGCACACAAGGAACAATTTCTGCTGCTCATAAAAAACGACAAAACCACGTTGAGAGAGTATGGACTAGGAACTTATGAGAGTTTGAGAAGTTAAGTTTGGGGTTTTAATTCCAGAGTATATCACCAGGATATGCCTGGCAGACATCTGGAACCAGGAATGACATTCTGGGGGCATCATACAAACATGAAGATTGGTGTGTGCAACTGGAAGCTGTTGCTTGCTAAACCCTTAAGAGTAGTTTATGTATACTTTCTTCCAATGCTGGTTTTCAATGTCAAGAGTATATGTGTAACTGGCACAGTAAAATTAAGAGATGAGGCTCAAAAGTCTAGCTTGACTTTGCTAAGTGATAATTGTGTCTTCTTGTTAGCAAAAATCAAATCAAATAAATTGAGAACCTCTAGATTCTTTAATTTCTAGGGTGTTAGTCTTAATGGACATAATATTAATAATTATGCTGACACATTGAAAAAAAGTCAGGTAAACTTTTAGACTTGGTATTCAAGTAACCAATTTGGGAGCTTCTTACATAGATTTGAGAGGATTACCCTTCCCCCTGCTCTCAGTGAATTTCGGTTTTGCACAGCTGTCTTACTTCTGCAGATGGTTGTGTCTGTCAAGGATTGGCTAAGAAGCAGGATGACTATCCAATACAACACAGAGGAGGTGCTTTGTTTTTATGTCTTTGTGGAAGCTGGAGTTGGAAGCAGTTGGAGCTGTAGACTTTGGGAATATATCTTGGAGCCTGAACTGTGGAAACCATTGGGTCTGTTTAGACCAAATAAGTACAGAAGAAATCTGGGTGTGACCAAGAGAAGGGCAAATAAGACCTTGCCTTGATGAACCAGAGCTCCTGATGGTCATCTGGGAACATTTGGAGACTACATCTGCATCTCTGACCTCTAGCTCTGAGATCTGTGAGACCTGAGGCAGACATGCAGTGCTTTCAGTGCAGATTTGCACGGACACATTCTCCAGGTCTTGGTGAAGTCTAAGGAGCTGATCTTCTGGGAACTGGAACAACGGTGAGGTCAGATTCTGAGACAGGAAATCCAATCCAGCTAGCCTGCTTAAAAAGAAGGCTCCCAGTTGACTCAGCTTCAAATATCATCTGCCTCTTAGGGCCCGAACTAACCCGGAACCTTAAATGGAAAGGAATCTGAGGAAATATAGAGCCCCAACCCCCACTTAGCTAAGCCTACTCACCACAGTTTGTAGAATATCCACTCATAATATTTATATTGTATAACTCATCTGACTCTATGGAATATTAATCCACATTGAACAAAAATCCCTGGTTACATTCTTCACAAATTACATTTGTCATGAATTGACTGCAAACGTTTAAAAAAAAAAAAAAACCCAACAGGGTCTTTCTGTGTAGCTCTGGCTGTCCTAGAACTATGACCAGGCTATCCAACTCACAGATATCTGCTTGTCCCTGCTTTCTGAATGTTAGGATTAAACGTATTTGTCTTCCCACCTGACTTAAAAACATTTTTGGAAGATGTATTTATTTTATTTTGTGTGTATGAGTATCTTGCCTGAAGTATGTCTGTGGACCACATGAATGCCTAGTGGCCACAAAGGCCAAATGAGGAGATGGAATTAGTTGGAACTGGAGTTATAAATGTTTGTAAACTGACATGAAATCAAACCCGGCTTCTCTGAAAGAACAGCAAGTACTCTTCGTTTATCCAGCCCCTTAAAAGAAATGTTAGATACAGCTATGTAAAAATAATGGTATTCTGTAGGTCTCAAGCGTGCCTTGCATTTGAGTATCTAACTTAATGTCCTAGCATCTACACACTCCACCCTGAGAGATGAACAGAGCCACTATGGTGTCTTTTAAACCAAGCAGACCAAAGTAGACTACTGCTGAACTGTGAGGAAGCTCACTGTTCTGCCCTTCATCCCTGGAGCAAACTCTCCAGGCATTGGAGAGGAGGATAAGATGGCTCCTCAGGAAACTAGGAAACTAGGCTGCACAACCTTTCACTGGAGCTCCTGCTGTAGTATAGCCTTCCTCCGTGTGTGTGTGTGTGTGTGTGTGTGTGTGTGTGTGTGTGTGTGTGCACGCGCTGTGGTATATGGGTCATATATATATTTAGATAGATTGATATGATATAGGTATGATATCATATGTATGTATGTACACGCATATGCCAGACTTTCTCCACCCACTGCCTTGCCAGAATCTCTCACTGAACCAGAATCTCTCATTAGCTGTCTCAAGATCTGATTGTCTACCCCATCCCCATGCTTAAACTATAGAAACAGGAACAATCCAGCTTGCTTTTTACGTGGGTGCTGAGGAATCCAACTCAGATCCTTGTGTTTCCCTACTGCTCCATCGCTCCATTGCCCCAGCTCCTTTGAAACTGCTGATGAGACTTCAATGTTCTTTTCCTGGTCCACATTTTCTCCCACCTCGGACTCTCTTGAAATCATTTGCCTCTTTCCGTCATCAACCCCATGAACTCTAGAAAGGAAGAAGAAAATAAACTTTCCTTGAAAGCCGTGTCTTCCTTGCAGACCTTGAGCAATGAGCATTTCATGACCTATCATGTTCTTCTCAGTGAAATGAGGTTGGGCCAGAGTCATCCAATCCACAAAAGAAAAGGAGCACTTCAGACCATCGTCCTCCCTGGAGGCACACAGACTCGAAGCTTGCAATGACTTCTTTTTCTCTCTTGACAGCACATAAGAAGTCAATGTTATGCATCATGTTCTTCAGGTGCTAGATTGTGAGAAAGAAGAGTTTCTTTACATATTTTACTTTTAAAGCCTTTTTAGTGGAGCATGGTGTGATTACACCCATAATCCCAACAACTTGGAAGACCAAGGCAAGAGGCTAGAGAGCTAAGGCCAGCCTGGGCTACATAGGAAGACCCTGGGACAAAGATAATTAAATACGTAAAAACTACATTTCAACATGTTCCTTGTTATGTGTACGGATAAGCTCACAGGCCAATAGGTAGGTCAATGCATCTGTGGATGGTGGATGTGTAGTCACATACACAGGTACAGCATCGAGGGAAGGAACCCCTTAAGATCATTTACATACAATTAATTTTAAATACTAACATTTCTCCTTTTACAAATCTTCAAAGTTTTTTCAGTGGGGAGAACTTTATTTATTAGAACTATAAATAAAATTCTTTAGGAACTTACTAGTAGATCTACTGATATTTTAGCATGCAGAAGGTTTAAACATTTTATATATAAGTATATATATATATTGTACAACTTTTGAAATGTGAATGAAGAATATATCTAATAAAATATTAAGAAAAGAAGAATAGAGGGTGAAAGAAAAGGGAGTGTGAAAATTATAAGACATTAAACAAAAAGAGTAGATTATTGAATCTACTCTTAAACCAAAAAATATTTTATAGACATAATCTTACATTGGTAAAGATCTTTATATTTAAGGCAAAATTGGGGTTATATTTTGTTACATTAATACAGAATTTTGTACATTGATACAGAAATAAAGTTATTTTTGATGCATTGAAAAAAATAATTAGGCAGGGCAGTGGTGGTGCACGCCTTTAATCCCAGCACTTGGGAGGCAGAGGCAGGCAGATTTCTGAGTTTGAGACCAGCCTGGTCTACAGAGTTAGTTCCAGGACAGCCAGGACTATACAGAGAAATCCTGTTTCAAAAAGCCAAAAAAAATTATATATATTATATGATAGTTACATATATTTTTATATTATATATCAGTTACACACAGATAACAGGGGTTGCATGCAAGAACTAAAATTTTTGCTATCACCACAGAGATGAATACACTGCACAAGCAGCTTGCACGTAAAATAGTCTCATTTGCTCAAATATTATTGATGTCCAAAGCCTAAGTACAGATGCTGTGATTGGGGTGGTAGATTTGGGTTTTTTTCTCCTGTGTAATATTGTACAATGCCTACTAGATCACAGCCTTGTAGTTAAACCAAGGATTGCAAGGAGACATTTGAAATGAGAGACTTCTCATGAATATTTTTAGATGTTAAATTGGTACAGTGATTATATACATTAATATGTTTTTAAAGTTCTCATTTAGAAACACATGCTGGGATATTTACACATGAACTGCTCTGGTGTCTTGGATTTAATTCAAAATAATATTTTGCTGGAGAAAAGAAATAGACAAACAGGGCTGGTGTCTGTGGTAATCACTGAGTCGGGCGATGCGTGTGTGAGAGCTCATCATGTTCATCCCACTGCTCCAGTTCATGAGCGGGGTGTTCTGGGATAATAAACTTAGAAAACAAATAGACAGACAGACAGACAGACCAACCCCAGTTCTGGAGCACAGAGATAACGAGAAGGGCCAAAGTGAGGAAGGTCGCAATTGCAGTCTGGCCAGAGCCTAGCTCTCCAAGTAAAGAAGGCATGTGAAGCTTACATGAGGACTCTGCAAAGCGTCTTCAGAAGTCCCAAGAGCATTTGTAATCACTGAGCATCACCTAACACATATGTCACTGCTGTCGCCATTGTTATTTGGGAGAAGCCCTTTTCTCTGTAGCAACCTCAACTCCTCCTCTCCTCATCTGCTGCAGTGTGGAGTAAGAGTCAGGCAAATAAACAAGCCAATGACTTCTGCAGGGTCGGCGGCGCTAGAAGGAATGCTGCTTTGCGGAGGATCTCAGGCACCTTGCGGCCGTGAAATGAGCAGGCTCTGCAGTAGGGTGGAAGGGGATGGGAACAGGAAATGCTCCCCGTTATGACGACAAACTCCTATCCAGATGAAAACAGAGCGGAACCCCACCCCCAAGATGCTCTTCGCTGCTACATTTGGCCTGGGGCCTCCAGCACAACTGGAAAATTTTGTTCTTTGCCACAAAGATCATCCCAACGTGGAACCTCTGTCTTCTCTTCCTGATCTGTATTTCTCTTTTCATTCTGGTCTTCTCCTCCTTCCTGTCTGAAAAACAATGTTGCTAGAGTTGCTGCGAAGACCTCCAGCTGTACAGATGCACAGGTCTGCAGGTGCTGGGCCAGAGACGGGAAATTATAACAAAGTATCTCTGTCGTGAGAATTCACATTTTAGAACTTTATTCTCAATATAGGCCACTTGTACATGAAGCATCAAGGTTTACAAGAGGCGGTTTAGGCATTGAGGGGAGGGAGAGTGTCAGAATTTTGCCAAAGCTCATTTTAGTGTGGGATTTGTAAACAAACTCTGGCACTGTAATTCATGTACAGAATTGGGTGAATTTAATGGATAAACAATCCTAAGAAGGAGGCCCAAACCTTCAGAGTACTGTCTCAGCCTGTGCCCAGTATAGAGCACCTCTGCCATCTTGCCAGGCCTGCTGGCCTGCCCTCTTTTCTGAGCACTTCCACTGCTGCCCCTCTGTGCTCCGGGGGAACTCAGGTTCACCTGGAGATCCGCACACGGCAGTCTCCCCCGTGTCTGATCCGCACACGGCAGTCTCCCCCGTGTCTGATCCACACACAGCAGTCTCCCCATGTCTGATCCGCACACGGCCGTCCCCTCCGTGTCTGAATACCTTCTTCTCTGGTGTCTCCACGGATTGTTCACCCACTTCCTCTTAATGTTTGACCAAAGACAAGTTTCTTGATGGGGTTGCCTCCAACAGCTGATGATGTTAGACACCTGTGTGACCCTGAATTCTGTACCCCTTTCTCCAACTTGCCAGTCCGTATCACAGCCACTGTGCTGACACACACTCTTTCACTTAGTTACTAACAGTCTTTCTTTTCTCTATAAAGGTATGTACCTATGTATGCTTTGTAGTTTTACATTTTTTATTTTTTATTGTATGCATGTATGTATTTTGCCTGTATGGATGCACACGCACCATCTGACTGCAGTGCCTATAGAAGCCAGTAGAGAACACTGATACCTGGTTGATAACTGGTTATGAGCCAGCATGTGGGTCCTGGGAAATGAACCCCAGTCCTCTGCACAAGCAGCAAATGCTCTTGACCTCTGACCTATCTCTCCAGCCTTTGTTCTTCAGACGCTCCTCAGTATCTAAAATCCAAGTTGGCACAGAGCCAGCCTGAGAAAATATAGATTCTAACTGAATGGGCAGTGAATGAGCAAAGGAAGCCCACAAGGAAGATGAGTACAAAATGGAAGATTTGGAACTACATGGGGCAGTTCATTCATTTGCCCATTGTATTCTGCCCTCTTTCATGATAAAATGCTCAATAAAATAGGTGCAGCGAGAACATACGTCCATGTAATGACGCAGTGTGCTCCAAACCCCCAGACAACATCACACTGAACTCAGGGATGTGAAAAGCATTTTCTCTAAATTCTGGAACGTGAGGAAGGATTCCTTGTTTTGTCACGTTTGTTCAACATAGTAGAAGTCCTAGCCAGAGCGATTAGGCAAGAAAGAGAAATAAATAACATCCAAATTGGAAAGGAGGAAGGCAAATTAGCCCTTATTGCAGACAACACAATCTTATCCGTGGAAAAGCCTAAGTTCTCTACCAAGAAAACCATTTGTCCTGGTAAATTCGGCAGTTGCAGAATACAAAATCAACACGCAGAAGCTGCCACCAACCAACAGTCCACCCGCTAAAGAGGAAATCAAGAAAGCAATCCCATTTCCAGTTCTACCAGAGAAACTATGAATAAATTCTCCAAGCAGATAAAAGACATCTACAATGAAAATTATAAGACACTCGAGAAAGATATTCTCACTGACACCAATAAATGGGAAGGCATACCTTGTTCATAAATCGGAAGAGTGAATGTTAAAACATCCATATTACATAGTATGTCCCCATAAAAGTCTGATGCTAATGCTTACATAAATAGAAACCAATCATAGAACTCATATAGAAATGTAGATAGCCAAAGCAGTACTGAGCAGAGGTGACAATGCCAGTGGATTTGCAATGCCTGGCTCTACACACGCAGCATGCATACATATATACATATATGCATACATAATACATGCATGCATACATATACGCATGCATGCATGCATACATACATGCACACAGAATGCCATAGGAACCAGAGCAGCAAAGGCGGGCTGCCTCTGCTGACCACCTTACCTGTCTCTGGTGGCTAAGTGTCAATCTGAAACATTGGCCACAGGGACACACGTCTTCTTCATGGGAGGCAGTGGCCATGTGACCTTCTCCTGCAGGCCACATATAAGAACATCTCCATGCAGCAGGTTCCACTTTTCCATGGAGCACCACATGTCATGTGAGGCTTGTTAATGTCTCCAGGGGCACCTCTGCACCTTAAACATTTCCAACATCTATTCAACAGAAGATGGTTTTATCCGCCAGGGGCACATAATCAAGCTGTTAGCCACATGTAACTAAACTGACGAACTCTACCTTTGTTTCGTAAACAGAATTCAGTTGTTTTAATTAGGGAATTTGCTTCCATCTGCTGGTTAAATTTACAGTTTAAGGGAAAAAAGAGACACACTATTTTAAGAATATTGAAAATTTCTGTTAATAGCATAGCAACCTAAATGACAGGTGGAAGGGCTTGGAGAGATAGCTCAGTGGTTAGGAGATGTTGCTGCTTTCACACAAGACCAGAGACAAGTTCCCATCACACTGAGTGGCTCACAACCATCTGGAACTGCAGCTACCAGAGATCCAGTGCCCTCTTTTGGTCATAGCTGGGACTGCATTCAGTTGTTGACACTTGTACACATATGTGCACATAAACATAACAGTTTGAAAATATTTAAGTGATTAGTGGACTTATTTGTCTGACACTCTTTTTAAGGAGTAGGAAGGGGTGTTACCCATCTCACACCAGCGTGGCTCCAAATCTCTCCAGACATTGGTTTCTGAGTCGATGCTCTGGCTGTAGAGGAACTGACCAACCTTTGCAGAGTTCTGCATAGAAAATAGAGGGCAGAAGTTAGGGGTGGTGATACACTCTAAAGATGGAGAACCACCACAACCTGATCCCATCCCAGGAGCCAAAACAATGCAAAGTCAAATAAAGCAAGAGGCTTGTATTCGGCTCAGCAGTTTAGAGCGCTTGCTGTGTAAACACGAGGATCTGAGTCCAAAGCCAGACATGGGCTGCAAGTGAGAGACCTTGTGTCGAGGGAATGAGGCAGAAAGTGACAAAGGAAAATGTCTGACATCCTCCTCTTATGGCTTCCACATGTGTATGCAGGTCCTTGAGCGTGTATAAGCACTCAAACGTGAGTGCACACACACACACACACACACACACACCACGAGTAAATAAAGTAAAATACAAGAGCAAAATGTTTCCCTTGATCACACTCCTTGCACTGTATTCCTTCTTAACAGGAACTTGGGGTCTATCTGGTGGGTACCTGGTCACAGAGTGCCCTTAAATGGACTTTCAATAGACTGCCTTTGGATTACAACCCCTCTCCCATCTTCCCTCCTAAGAAAAGAACTCCCGATCAGAGCAGAGTCTGTCAGGGGTGGCAGCTGTTTTTGTTGGAAGTAGAGTTAAGTAAACAGTTACGACAGCGGGGCTTTTACTAAGATGATTTAATAAAGCTCATTAAGGCTGCTGATTTACTCAGCTGACCCAGATAGAACACAAAATTCAACCCTGCTCCACCTCGATGTGCCATCAAAATGGATCGTGTGTTAAACGCACAACCGAAGTTAAATTTTAATTTTAAATTTAATCAACTATGTGAAGACAAAAACCCAGAGAGCTAGGGGAAAAATACGTACATCTGGCAGATCGGATTCGTTACCTGTTTTTGTTTTCTAACCCAGGTGTTCATTCTGCGTCCCCGGGACAGTGAGTGACTTTATGCTTATGTAACACACACGGCTATTTCTAAGATCAAAGATCAAAGCTATTAAATCAATCGATAGAAAGCAAATAAGTAGCTAGAGATGGCGTCAGCTCTCAGCAAACATCCCTTTGTCTCTCTCAGTTGTATCCATAGTCATGACTCAGCAAGAAATCACCTGACCCAGCAAAATCTACCTGTGATGCATCTGCTGCTGAGCCTCAGAGAGACAGGAAGGAAGCAGGGTGTTTTCTACCGCTATGCCAGCTTTGTTCACCTCATTCACCACACGGCTGCTGGGGATGGCATCAAGGCTACTCCAGGAGTGTGGTCCATCTTCATATATTCTGACCTCAGCCTTCATTCAGCTGCTGGGAATGGAAAGGCAAGGGGAAATCTACCTTTTGTTACTCACAGTGAAAATCAAACCTGGGCTATAAAACTTGCACAATATTAAAATTAGGCTATGACCCACACTAAGAACAACAGGCAGTGTTTATTGAGTATTTATTATTTCCTAAGCAGTCCTCTAAAGTGCCCTTTTCTATAACAACAATGAGGCCTCCTAGGGGCCAGGGATTCAGGCTAACACTAGGGCAGATGGGCCTGAGCTGGGCCTGACCCTCCCACTATTCTCCATGCCTCTTTGATTACCTTTGATAATATTAATAATGATGTAATATTGTGAGTACCAAAGCAGACTTGAGCTTGGGAAAAGAGTGGGATCTGGGGTCAGCAATGTGAGTTTGTACTGAAGCGTCAAGCTCTAGTGGACCTTGAACAGGGAATTCCCCAAGTCTAGGCCAAGCAACAGGCTTGGCTTCCTGGATGCCCTGGGCCTCCTCTGTTTCCTTTTCCTCCACTCACTATTTTCTCCCTATATTTCAGTCTCCTCTGTCCCCACTTCCCACACAGGACAGCTGTAAACTTCCACCAGCTTGTGGGAAAGCACAGAGGCCAGTTTCATCGTGTTTACTAAAATGGACTTGAAAATGCTGGCTAGTCACTCAAGGTGAATCCAAGTGGCTGTTTCAGCTCAGACAGAGGATGCTTATTCACTGAGCTTGTTTCCCTGAAGGCTTTCCCAAGGCACGACTCTTCTATCAGTAGGAGTTACCCATTTGGGGTTCAATAATATTATACATTTCTTTCCTACAGAACTTCTCAGAGTCTTTATTACTCTAGTGTACATTTGGGCATCTGCAGAAATGCAATATTTCCCAAATAAATCCCCTAACTATGACTTTTTAAGTCTTAAACCATCTTGCAACGTGAGGTTTCTAGGAAGAAAAAACTCAGAGAATGTCTTGGAATGCATGGCTCAAAAGGGGCTCCTCTACTCTGACCTAGAGGATGAGGTGACCTCACACTCAGCCTGATTCAGTCACACCTGTCACATGTTCATAGCAGAGCTATAACGGGAGCCATGTGAGAGAGCTGAAGCCTGGCTCAGACAGTACAATAGACCAGGTCTGCTACTTGAATTCTAGAAAGCTAATTCATTGTTTTTCTCTCTAGCCTTCTGAGATATGGAATCCTGGTCCTTGGTTCCTACACTGTTAGGGACAGAGAGAAGGAATCTTAGTGGAAGATACATGTAGGTCAAGGCCTTGAGAAGAATTTGAGAGAATCGTAAGAAAATTAAAAAAAAAAAAAAAGAATCAAAGAAGAAACATAGAGTAGATCCCAAAGTACTCAGAACCTAAGAGAATCCACCAGGTTTAACCTCCACCTAACGCTGTTGACTGCATAGGTATAGAAGTTGTACACATTGGATATTATCCAACTCTAAGTATGCACATACTTCAAGAATGTTGACCTTGGAAGGATGACTGATACATGAATAATGCTCTGGATATTTAAATATGTGATACCATGGTTACAAGAGTGTGTTACCATGGTTATAAGACTGTATTACCCCTTAGTTACAAAAGCGTGTACCCCATGGTTACAAGAGTGTGCAACCCACAGTTATGAGACTGTGTTACCATGGTTACAAGACTATGTTATCCATGGTTACAAGCCTGTGTTGCCCATGGTTACAAGAACGTATACCCATGGTTACAAAACTGTGTACCCATGTTTACAAGACTGTGTACCCATAGTTACAAGAGTATGTTCCCCATGGTTACAAGACTATGTTACCTATGGTTACAAGAGTATGTAACCCATAGTTACAAGAATGAACATGGATATTCATCCATCAACCAATTGGCTCAAGAATGGATTCTTACAAAGCACTCTTTCGGCTGAGTGATAGCTATGTTTTCCGTTAAACATGTTCTTGAAGGTAGGATCAAATACACAAGCTGACCACATCACCAGCTAATAAGTCACAGAAATGATCAAGAGTCCCAGGAACACATAATTTGGACAAATCAACGGCATTTTAGTTAAATCTGTATTTCTTTCAGAATATTCCAATAAGTTCTCTATATTTCTATTTTCCTCGAGGCACTCTTACCCTTATTTTCCTCTATATAAACAAGATGATGTATCAAAATTTCACTTGCAAATTCCTATCCTAGCATTATCAAACTGGCAGGGGTGGGGCACAAATCTTTTTTATGCTTTGGAGCTAGCTTGCACCTGAGAATCAGCTGCAGTTTGTACCTCCCTTTCCATACCCAAAAGAAGTCACTTCCCACATCCCCTAGGAAGCAATAAATAACTGTAAAGTGCATCTCATGAGTGTGTAATGAATGCTTAATAATTTTCCCAGGATTGCAGATCTGAAGATAAATCAGCTAGCTCTTTTGTCCCTTTGAAAGCGGTGACATGTTTCTTATTGGGGCGTCAGATCATCCAATTAAAGCAATAAGTACTTGTTAGTTGACTCAGGATGAAAAATGTGTGCTCCGTCACCCACTTGGTAAACTCGCACACTTTCCTACAAGTTTGGTAACCCTCTATGTAGTTGTTTTCAATATCAAAATTTCCTTTAAGGGTTAAAGATGTAGTCAGTGGTTAAAGGCCCTTGCTGTCAAACCCAATGACCTCAGTTCAACCCCAAGAATTCACAGGATAAAGGAGAGAACAATTCTCACAATGTGTCCCGTGACCTCCATAAGCAGTATCTAACACACCTACATACAGAAAATAAGTAACTAAATAGATGTAAAATAAGAGATTTCAAAGTCCTTTAAAGGAAAGACATTGGTTTCTAACCAAGAGAAAATGTTCTCATTATATCTAAGTGTGAAATCTTGAGGTGAGAGAATTTTTCGAAGTGCAGTCCAAAATAATAGTTCGGTGAGTTACATAACTCAAAAGTGTGTATCTTTAAAGTGGAGTTATAAATGCTTAATTGTGTTAAAAATAACTCTTAAGATTTAAATAGATGAAAAATATCATCTGTGTTTCTTAGTCAGGAACCCAGCAAAGTAAGAACTTTGTAAATTCCTTTTAGAGCCTGACATTAATGTGTGCCCAACACAGGTAGAAGAGCCCTGTCTCTTCAGCCAGCATTGACTTTTAAAGGTTCAGTCTGATTTTCCCACAGTGCAATACTCATGCGAATAGTTCTCTGTTGACCACAAATATTTTCCTGTCGATAGAAACATGCCAATGGGTGGAAATATAACAATTTAAGTGACTCTACACAAATGTGGGTTTTAATTATACTACTTATTTTAAGATCAAAGCCAGACTTGGAATTACTACAGAGAGGACTCACAGAGGACATCATGTTCCTGGGATTTGATGGATGTTTGAATGTTAAAATTCAGTCATTTGGGTAACGAGGGTTCTCTGTTATGGAGGACAGGAGGAAAGAAGAGAAACAGGCTAGGTCCGAGGAGACTGTAGCATTGGATACATGATGTGACACACTCTAAGATTCTACCCAGAGGTTTTAAATAACCACAAACATTCAGGCAGCCGAAATCTCTTCTTTAAAGGTAATCCAAAGAATATGTTGCTGTTTCTTGGCCCTCAAAAAATAGGGGCTGGAAACCCCACAACGAGCATAATCTTCCAGCTCTGCCACCCGCCCATAATCTCCACACATCTCAGGACTGGACTACTTGGCGGAAGAAAAGTATCTCATTAGCAAACGGTTGGGTTTGTTGGGGGCGGGGGGGGGGGGGGGGGCTGGCAGCCACAGGAGTGTCTGGATGCCAGCTTGAAAGCGACATGATACAGGCAGGCAGAGCCCTGCACAGAGCGCACAGGAAGCAGCACAAGAACGTGGTTCATGTGTTTTGCTGCCCAGGAGACCCGCTCATAAAGAGAATGAGTCAGGAATGGACCAGTGCAGCGAAGCCTCCCTTCTCCCACAGCCTTAAAGGCAGAGAGGTCTCTGAAGCGGTCCGTGGTTTGAGATCTTGGAGGAGGGGGGCAGAGACGCAGGACCAAAATGACACAAAGTAACTGTGTACCGCCAAGGATGTGGTTGCTAGGATGAACCCGTGTTTCTCTCTGATCTCGCTGGAATAATTGCCTGTTCCTGGTAAAGAATGTATCCATGGCATGGTCTCCTTCGAGTAGCAAATAAAACAAAGCCAGATGTTGTCTCAATGCACAAGTTATTTTTAAAACAAAGATAAAATTCTATTATAAAATATAGCAAGTGACCTGGAGAGAATTGTTAGAATGCTCCTTGTCAATTTAAGATTTTATATTCTTCAAAAACATATATCAAACTGGGCATAGTGGTATATGCCTAATTCTAGCACTCTCAGGGTGAAGACTCGAAAACGGAAGGTCAAGTTCAAGACCAGCTTTGGTTACACAGCAAGACAACAGCTTATAAAAGGAAAAATTAAAAAGTCCAGCAAACGTGAGAAGTCAGTGTATGTATATCTACACACACACACATACCACAAACATCATACGCGCGCGTGCGCGTGCGCACACACACACACACACACACCCATAGCTGCCAAGATAAGGCTCTTTACTGAATTACAGGACATATGATAATAATACACGGAAAATTGATGGTCAAGGACAGCAAAGGGATGTCGGCAATGAGGGAGCCCTTATGTCAAGATTCTACCAGGGTTCTATGTTCACCGCAGTGACAGCCCAACAGGTAGATTAAAACACAAGGGTTTGCACAGAAAAACCCTATCTTGAAAAACCAAAAAAAAAAAAAAAAAAAGAGAGAGAGAGAGAGAAAGAGAAAAAAAAAAGAAGAAAAACCCACCACCAACAACAAAAACCGCAAGGGGATTTAGAGGTGAACCGGAAGTTGGAGCAGCTCCACACTGAAGTCGCTTCCCACCGTGGTTGGAATGTGGTTGTTCTCCATAGTGAGACGTGTTTGAGCACTTGGGCCGTAGTTGGTCACATTATTTGTGAAAGTTCTGAAATACTTCAGTGGTAGGCGGACCCTGGTTGGAGACAGTGGGCCACTGAGGGTAGTTAGGGTTCGGAAGGGAGGCCTTCCTTCTTATTCCTTCTCTCTACTTCCTGGCTGAAGGGATGAGCTGCCCCTCCTCCTGCTCTCCCACCATGCCCCCCTAACCAGGAAGGACAGTACCCCTAGGACTGAAAGAAGAAATAGACTCCTCCCTCCTTCCATTGCTACTGATCAGGAATTTTTGTCACCGAGTAAGAACAGCGATACACCCCGGTACCTCCCAGAGCTGCTCTGGGTTATGTCTCGGGGACCCCAAGTCATGGTCCTTTACCTTCACAGACCTTTGATTAAAGGGCGCTGTCATGGTTTGGATCAGAAATGTCTCCAACCGGTTCGTACTGAGAAGACTTGGTCCCCCATCTGGTGGCACGATTTGGGGAGGTTCTGGTAACCGTGAGAGGTTGTAGCTAACTGGTGGAAATGGCGCGCTGCTGTGGGTCTTGGGAGATAGTATCCCTGGCCGCTTGCCTGTCTTGCTTTCTGTCCCTACTGCCCTGATACCGACATCCACAATGGTGTGTTCCCGGTGTGTTCCCACAA
The DNA here is from genome assembly GCF_947179515.1 of Apodemus sylvaticus. Lineage (NCBI taxonomy): Eukaryota > Metazoa > Chordata > Mammalia > Rodentia > Muridae > Apodemus > Apodemus sylvaticus. Next base: position 4,573,770 of record NC_067479.1, on the reverse strand, counting down.
TAGCTGTCCTATAAGGGCCTGAAACCATGAGCCAAAAAAGTACTTTTTGAGACATTTCTATTGAGTATCATTGTCAAAGTGATACAGAATTGCTCAGAAACAAGTTCTATCACTTCATACACAGCAACCCTTCCTCTCAACTCCACCTCAGATGTCCAGTCTTGCTTTCTCTGTCCCACTTCCTCATCTCTCTCAGCACCACCCTTTCTAACGTGCCACATAATTTTCATATTGTAGTGAGTGATTCTTAGTCAACTGCACAGACTCTATGGCCATCTGTTAGAGCAAAATGGTTCCTCTTTTGACTAGTGACACGTGACTAGGAATTTCTAATTTCTTGGGTTTATTTTCTAGTACGTAAAGTAAGGACACAAGTAGGGTCCTGGATTTGATGGCGCTGTGCCAAACACAAAATAATCGGTATGTAATATTTAACAGATACCTAGCCCTGTGCCTGCTCGGTAGGCACACCCCCAGAGGAGATCAGCATGCGACATATTGAGCAGAGGAAAAAGGCATGTGGCATGTTTTCCAGAAGTTGGAGTTTTTATTAAAAGGCTGGATTTTTAGATAGAAGGATTTACAAAGACAGCTAGGTGTGTAGTTGGCTATCCAGCCACCAGGGGGCCCTTTGCTAGTCAGAAAATCTGGGCAATTAATCTCCAAATTGGCCCTCAGGACTAAGAAGGTGGACAAAGTAGGCTGGAGTCACAGAACCTCCAGCTTAATTGTGGCTCCGCAAATGGGGACAATGTACCCCTGAGACACTGTGTACTATGCAAGTCATTGACCACACTGAAGACCAAGCACAAGAGTTGAAGAAAGCATCTACAGGCAATGCAAATAATTAAAATAAAAATTGACTCCAAAGATGTCACAAAGATAATCATAATTAGATGTGTTTTGAACAACAGAGTCTGTGGTTGAATAAATTCTTAAGCACAGTGGCCTACACACTCTTGGAGATTTACAAAGCACTTTCCCAAAATCAAAGCTCCAAGAAGCTTCATAAAACCGATTACTTCAGACTCTTCTTCAACTTAGCATAGATCCCATCAGGAAAGAACGTTTGGAGACACGTGCCCATCCATCTATTTTGCTTCTGGGACCAACATGAAATGCTTGAAACTCTTGGGGTCTGTCTCTGTGAAATGCATCTTTTATCTTGTGATATCAGATGGGGTTCATGTACTATGAATAGGTCATAGAACCTAGGCAGCGGGAGACCAAGTAGTGATTCTAGTAGAAAGAGAAGAGTCGGACATAGAAAGAAATATATCCTGAAGTCTTTCAGATGGGACACTGTATTAGACTAAACCAATATCAGTTGTTTTTTAAAGTGTAATTTGATTGTCAAAGCCATGAGCACAGGGATGCGACACTTTATCAACCGATCATATCCAGTCCATGCCTCCTCTGCCTCACGTCCTAGGAGCTCAGCCATAATCACACAAAGATCTCCTTTTTAAAAGTCACTTAATTCTAACCCCTGTGAGGAATGGGTTATCCTCATTACGTGAAAGATACTTCCTAGGGATCCGGACTGTTCATCCAACATCAAAGATATGTGAAGACCCAATTTTCCAGCAGCATAAACTGTCTTGGAGTTTGACCTTGTGACCCTGCCCCAACCCTGGTTTCAAACACTGGGCTCTAATAACTCTCCAAGTCCCCTTTGGAAGGGTCTGTCCAGCTTTAATGCTGGCCTTGTATACCAAACACAATCGCTTATCAATCCTATGCCGCATTTTAATTTCTCAAATTTTGTTAGCTTTTTAAACAAATTATGTTGTTTATCCTGGGCATTGGGTACTGTGATATGTCAACAACGAATACGTGAAGACCCTGATTGTCAGGCACTGACCTTCCCCAGAAACAGATAGACAGTTACTGATAAAGACCAAACAGATTATAGGTTGTGGCAAACAGCAATGAGTACCACAGAAGAGCCGCTCACTAGGAATGAGCAAAACATTATAGATGAAGATGTGATTCCAGTCAGTCCCTCATCGAGGACGAAAACGCAAGCTGTTGAAACACAGCATTCAGAATTGGAGGACTCTTCAGAAACACGAAGGAAGAGCTGGGGTAAGGAGCCTTCAATCCACATTGCAAATTAAGGGTCACCCCAATGGGAAGTGAGAGGTGCTTCATGCTCCCTAACTAGCCACAAGATGGGTGAGGTCTATCTACGGAGAACGGCCAGTCGGGAGCATTCTCTCTGCTGCGCCCTCTGTGTGTTGACCATCACAACTATCCAGACAGGAAGGAGAAGGTTATCACAAGCTCCCCAACTGCATGAGCTGGCAGGACCCAGCTGTCTTTGCCTTATCTAGTACGCCCTTTGGGTCACAAGCATCTGTGGTTTTAGAAAACCATAGTTTCACACGTATCTCAAAACTTGTGAAATTTCACTGATCTCAGGTTCAGGGCTGGACATGTTCGATAACCTCTGGCCTGACCTTTTCTCTGAAACTTCAAATATGTTTGGGACAAGGCTAAAAGATCTGATGCAACCATGCCAAAACAAACAAACAAACACACAAAAAACAAAACAAAAAAAAAAAAAAACCAGGGCGATTTGGCATTGACAGGTCTGTTATAGCTCTTGCTTGACTGCTGTTTCCCAGGCTGTGGTGCCAGGTACCCTGGGGGTTCACAGGGATCTGTGGACGGCTTCCTGTTTTCAAGGTCAAGATAGGACTTGACATATGTTGTGCACTGCCAACTGCTAGGCCATGGTGATCTGCAATTTCTGTATTAGAGTTATTTTACCTTACGTCTGATGATACTTTTATCTTCGCAAAGTGGGATCCTCAACAGTTGCTAAGACAGGAAGCAAATATCTAACAGACAAAATATAAAAACTTGCATGGAACAGAAATATGAGTTATTGGTTTCAGTCAGATCTCAAGCTTTGAGAATTATATGCAGCATATACACAATAGAAAAATCACAATCCATACAGGATTAAAGATCGAGCAGAGATTGCAGGAGTGGCTGGCCAAGCAATGGCTGGTCCATCTTGAGACCCAGGCCACCCTGACACGTTGGTAACATTCTGTTGTACTTACAGATAGGAGCCTAGCACAAGCGTCATCAGAAAGGCTTCACCTAGCAACTGACAGAAACTGATGCAGAGCCTCCACAGCCAAACATTAAGTGGAGCTTGGGGAATCCTGTGGAGGAGGAGGAGGAAGGATTGAAGGAGCCAGAGGGATCATGGACACCACAAGAAAAAACACAGAATCAGCTAACTTGGGCCCATAGGGGCTCACACAGACAGAACCGACAACCAGGGAGCCTCTGAGGGGCTGACCTCTGCACACATGTAATAGTTGTGTAGCATGGTCCATGTGGGACTCCAAACAGTGGGAGCAGGCACTATCTCTGACTCTGCTGCCTGCCTTTGGGGCCTCTCCCCCTACTGAGATGCCTGGTCTAGCCTCAATAGGGGATATGCCTGGTTTTACTGCAACTTGACATGCCAAGGCAGTTGAGAGCCATAAGAGGTCTCCCTTTTTCTGAAGAGAAAAGGAGGAAGAGTGGATGCAGGGAGAGAGGAGGTTGGGGAGGAGAACCAGGAGGAGAGGAGGGAGAGGAAACTAGTCAGGATGTAAAGTTAATTAATTAATTAATTAGCTAATTATAAAAAACGAAAAGCACAGTCCAGTAATAACTCATTGGGGTTAAATAATTATTTCCTTCAGATATTTTGCATTAACCTTCTAACTTCCAAACTGTTAAAACATAAAGTACAGGCTGTAACTATTTAGTAAAGGTACTTATCAAGAGTTTTCATGCATACTGCCTAGTATTCGTAATACTTGAAGGTACTACGCATGCTACCTGACGAGAAAGGTAACACCAACCCTTTGGTATGTAATGGTGACCTAGCTGCATGATACAACAGATGCACAAGTTGCAGGAGTAACCAACCACTATCTGATGGGTTTGAAGGTCCACTCCACGAGATGGAGCCCATGCCTGACCGCTCAGATGGAGAGAGTATGAGACAAAATTGGTCGCAGGCCTGGGGAAAACCCAAGCACCATCATTCTACTAAAGGGAAGGTAAAACGATTCCTAATGGCATCCCGCAACACCTACAGATCATGTCTTAGCCATCATCAGAGATGCTTCCTCCTGCAGAAGGGACCGAGCAGAGACCCACAGCTGGACAATGTGCAGAGAGCAAGAGACCTTGCTTGGGACCCTCAGTCCTAAAGGGGATGTCAGCATCAAACCCCACTTCTCGGGTATCAAGGAACTATGCAGAAGAGGAGACAGGAAGTTAGTAAGAGCCAGAGCGGGTGGAAGGCATCTAGGAAGGAGGAGTTTTCCAGACCTAACAGGATTGAGACAATTTGAACTCACAGAGACTACGCACAGGGTTCCAGCTCAGAGGTGTGGAAGGGAACAAAAGCTCCTCTCCCCAACATAAAAATTTTCTCCAATCAACAACTGCTTGAAAAGGAAAAATTAGTTTCACCAAAGGAGTCCCGCTGGGTATACAAATCACCCTTACAGGCAGAATCCATGCCCAGCAGGAGATGGCCAACACAGAAGGAACTGAGGGGTATTTTTGGAGACATTTTGTCTGGTCCTGCTGTTTATTTTTTATTTTTTTGCTTGTATATTATGGTTTCTGATTTTGATTTTTTTCAGTGGTGTGTGTGTGTGTGTCTATGTGTATGTGTCTGTGTGTGTGTGTGTCTGTGTGCCTGTGTGAATGCACAGTTTCAAAAATACATGCATTAAAAAAAAAAAACACCACAGCAACTTCTATAGAATATAAACTTTCTTCATGTTTTTAAAGAGAAATTTAGCAACCAAAATGTATTCAGTGGTATGCCCATACTATACACTGTAAAGGATATGTTATTAATTCATTTTCTTTTCTCTCAGTGGGCTTACAGCCTAGTTTATACAAGCAAAGAAAAATAAATTTAAAAAGCGTATGATAAAAGATTAAATGGGAAGGGATAGGCTAGAAGTGTCACATTGAAAGAGGAAGGGTCTCACGCTGACTAGTCACCGAGCAGCCACACTCTTCCTGTCTTAGGATTGCTGGCAACCACTGTGATACTTTGTATATGCTCAGCCCAGGGAGTGGCACTATTAGAAGGTGCGGCCTTGTTGGAGTAGATGTGGCCTTGTTGGAGTAGATGTGGCCTTGTTCAAGTAGGTGTGTCACTGTGGGTGTGGGCTTTAGTGCCCTAGTCCTAGCTGCTGGTAAGTCAGTATTCGCTAGCAGCCATCAGATGAAGGTGTAGAACTCTCAGCTCCTCCTGCTCCATGCCTGCCTGGATGCTGCCATGTTACCACCTTGATGATAATGGACTGAACCTCTGAACCTGTAAACCAGTCCCAATTAAATGTTGTCCTTATAAGAGTTGGCTTGGTCATGGTGTCTGTTGACAGAAGTAAAGCCCTAACTAAGACAAGGACCACCACGTTTTTTCTGGCTTCTCTTCTGGTATGGAGAACGTTATTTCTATAGGTCCTCAAATGTCTGATATTTTTCACTCACAGAAAACCTTATCTTTGTCTTAGCCAGGCTTTCTGTTGCTGTGATAAAATATGTCCAAAAGCAACCCGTGGAAGAAAGGGCCTACAGGCTTACATGCCTCACAGTAGCTTATCATGGGCAGAAGCTAAAACAGCAACCTGGAGGAGGAACTGCAGCCAGCACTGTGGGGAAATGGTGAGGACAGGCCTAGTTACTCTTTCTTTCACACTGCCCAGAAACACCTGCCCGAGATGGCACCTGCCTCTCCGGCATCAATCATTAATCAAGAAAACCTGTCCACAGCCTTGCCTACAAGCCCATCTTATGGAGACAATTTTTTTTTTTTCAATTGATGTTTTTCTCTTCTTAGATGACTCTATCTGTGTCCAGCTGACAAAGAACTAACCAGGACACTCTGGAATTCACCACCATTCAAAACATCATCAAAAATTCATGTTCTCCTCACTTGAAAACTTGCTTGACTTTGTTTTGACCGTCCAAGGAGGTGCATTCACCGTGCACTCTGCCTCTTAGCTTCAATGTCACATCTGTTTTCCTTCCTTTACCCAAATGTCATAAAACATACACAATAGATATATATGCACACACAGATATCTACATCTATGTTTATATATACTATATATTTAATTTATAATAAGTGCCTAAGATAAATCTTGTACCATAAATAATTTATGGATATAGTACTTTATATAATATATGATACTCAAAGGAAACCTATACTGTCTTTGTCTGTCTGTCTGTCTACACACACATATATTCCACATTAGAGACATCACCTCTGCAACATCTCCATCAATCTTTTGTTTTCTCCCTGGTGTTTGTTCAACAACTGCACATTGTCAATATAGGGATAAATCACCGACAGGAAATGCTCCTCTCATTTCTTGTGTTCTTTACTTTTCTAGGGATAAAAACGCCGTGATCGAAAGTGATTTAGAGGAGAAAAGGGTTTATTCACATTCCAGGGGGATAAAGTTTATCATGGCCAGGAAGACATGGCCGCAGGGACAGGAAACTGGCTGATCACAGTTTCATTCACACACAGGAAGGAGTCGGGACAGGAAGCGTGGTCAGGCTATAAACACTCGAAGCCTGTTCCGTTTGTGAGGTATATCTCCTTGCACTGCTGCATTTCCTAAATGCTCCTTAACCTCCCCCAAACAGTGCTACCAACCGAGGAACCAAGTATTTACACACATGCATCACTCGGCTCCTCACGCTTCTCCCAGAGACAAATGAAATGCATAAGAGAAACGTCTTTCAATAAAAGGAAAACGAACTCAACAAAAACATTATCAAAGTAATTGTAGCAAGAGACAAGGTGAGGCTACGTGACCTCTGGGACATGTAAGTAGGGGTGGAGTTTAAGTATCAAGAGAGCACAGATGGGTGTCACCGTGTCCAGAAATCATCTCGATGTTCATTCTATGTTTGATTTCTTGACCATTCTCGTGTTTGACATGGGCATGTTGATCTGTAACCCGTGGCCGCTCAGAGTTGCTATTGGACAAACCAAAGGCAGCTTTTACTTCAGTTGTTCCTTTCCCTTCTTACTTTGGACACAATCTTCTTTCCTTAGAGTTGGACAGGAAACCTAATGTGTGTGGCAAGCCTCTATATGAGCTACATATCAGCCCTTGTTGTTCTGTTTTGTTATAGAATCTCGCTCTGTAGCCCAGGCTGCCCTTGAACTCTCCAGTTAGTCTAGACTGGCCTTGAATCGATAATATCCCGCCACTGTCTTCATAATGCTTAGATTATAGGCATGTGCCGGGGACTGATATGTCTGGATAGGTCAGTGTTTTTTTTTTCCCTTTCTTTTTAATATATAACATCAATAAAGACTACAGTTGTTTACATATCAGTTCAGTTTCTTTACACACTTTCAAGAAACTTATATTGAGTTATAAAAAGGAGGGAAGATGGTAAAAGAAGCAGTGGAAGGGTTAAGAAGGAAACAAAAGACAGGCAAATCCATCTGGGTCCCATGGTGGTTGCGGTCGTCAGCTTGTCCCGTTAATACGCATCCTCCCATGTGCCAGGCACAAAAAGCTTAGCTGCGTGAGAGAACTTGCTGGCTTATGGTGCTCACAAGCTGATAGGAAAGGTAAACCTGAAATAAATAATTAACCGAATTAATGTATAACCGCACTCCATAGTAAGAGCGACAGAGCGAGAAGTGTCCTTAAAATCTTACCGTTTGAAGAGACGTTGTGGGCAGGCAGCAGCATGCTCACCTGGGAGCTCGTTAGAAGAACAGAGCCTCTGTATCCACCCAGGAACTCCTGAGACTGGATCTGCATTTTAACAAGCTCCCTTGGGGATGTGGGTGCGTGCGTGCGTGCGTGCGTGCGTGCACCACAGAATTTTGAGAAGCATGACTGTCTAGTTCTTAGTCTGGGAGAGAAAACAACAGGTGGATTTAAGTTCAGCCTGTGGGTCAAGGAACAGTCCCAGGCAAAGGTGGCCTCTGAGTAGGCCAGAAAGGTGGAGGCTCCATGGAGTTCTTGAAGGCAGGGGGAGAAGTTATACATTTTTCTTAAGAGCAATTCAAATATATATATACACATACATATATGTGTATATGTATATACGTGTATATGTATATATGTGTATATACATATGTGTGTATATATGTATATATACATATACAAATATATATTTCATATATGTGTGTGGTTTGTGCGTGTGTGTGTGTGAGAGAGAAATAAAGAGAGGTGGTATATGTGTGTGTATGTGTATAGTGTATGTATGGTGTGTGTGTGGTGTATGTATGTGCTGTGGTGTGCTGTGTGTGAGAGAGAGAGGTATGTATATGTATGTGTGGTATGTGTGTGTGGTTTGGTGTGATATGTGTGTATGTGTGTGTGTGAGAGAGAGGTGGGTATATATGTGTGCATATGTATGTGTAACATGTATGTGTGGTATGTGTGTGTGAAAGAGAGATGTAGGTGTATGTATGCATTGTGTGTAGTATATGTACGTGTATATATATATGTATGGTATGTGTGCATGATGTGGACATGGGCATTTGAATCTATGGGAAGCGTGTGAGTATAGTGTGTGGAGGGCTGATAACAACTTTGAGTGTCAGTCTTATCCCATTGCTGGAGACAGGGTTTCTTGCAGTTCCTGCTGTGTACCTGAACCTAAATAGCTAGCAGATCCACTAGCTTCCAAAGACTCTCCTGTCCTTTCTTGCCATCTAGTCTAGGTTTGTAGATGCACTGTGCCATGTCTGGCTTTTACATAGGCTCTTGGTATCTGAACTTAGGATTGCTGCTGTAGCAAAATCCTATAAAATGATGGTTATGTAATAAAAATCTATTTTCTCGTAACTGAATACTACTGGAGCTCTGAGGGGTAGGTCTAAGCAATGTCTGCATCTAGGAGCACTCGCCTCCCAGCTTGTAGAAGGACATCTTTTCACTGTGTCCTCCCAAGTTAGAAGGAAAGAAAAAGCCCTTTCTCTGGTAGCTTCTTATAAAACCAGAAATGTATTCAGGAAGATCCCTTCCCTGTGATGTCATCTGGTCCTAACTACGCATCTCTAAATATCATCCTGCAAGGTTAGCTCTTCTGCATCTAAAGTTTGGGTAGGGAGTGTGAACACTTCAGTCCCTAATAAAATTTTAAGCTAAGAAATATGGAAAATAAGATTCCTTTTAAAACGTTATTACTCTGTAAGAAGTATCCCAACTGGCCCTGAGGGCATCAAGGACATATTCACAGCCAGGGCTGAGGGTATAGACCTGGAACCCCGGCTACCTTGGATGTTGAGGGTGGATGAGCAGACTGAAGGCTTGATAGTGCCAGAGTGTGGCGTCCACAGCCTGGAAACATAGTAACATCATTTGTCTAAGTGTTAAAAAAAAGGGGCTACATATAGCGCAGTGGTGGAGCACGCACACGCTACATGCAAGGCTCTATGTGTGTGGGACATGAAGGTTCAGAAAGAGAGGGCGTGGGAGGGAGAGAGAAAGAGGAAGACCAGGGAGAAGAAACGGAGGACTGTGAGGAAAAGTGGAGACAAGATGAAAGCAGTGGAAAGAAAAGAAAAAGAAAAGACACAACCCTCAAGGGAGCAGCTACTGTTTCAAGAGTTGAGGTAGCAGATTCGGTTAACAGAGAGACATCGGTGGAGAAGAGTAAAATGTTCTAAATATCCAGGTGTTAAACTCGGCGGACTTTGACAATGTAATTCAGGTCATAGTTGTGGAGGGACATGAAGGAAAGTGTCAGGATTTGGGCTTTTACAGATGAGCAAGTATGACATCATTTCTTGTGATGCCAAATAATCTGCATGTTTGTGTGTGGCCTCTTGTCCAACACAGAAATTACTCTAACGATAGACACCTCTAGTGCACTTCTGTCACACCAGCCTCTGTAGAGATGTTTCATGCACATTCTCTTAATTAATGTAGGACACACTCCTAGCCTTCTAAAATGGCAAGATCAGCTCAGGCAAGCTAGCTACACAAGGCTGCATTGTTAGGGGCTTAAAATAGTCTGGTACAACGACCAGTACAGAAGCCGTTTGAACATCAGAGAGGCTGGTGTGGGTGAGGCCGGCATAGCTGAAGAAATGGCAGGTGATCTGAGCGTGCCCAGTGCGTAAGGGGGGGGAAGTAAACACGGGGTAGAGAGCAGGGAGCTCCGTGTAGGAAAACAGCAGACGTGAGGGAGACTATAAAGGTAGAGGCCACATTTAGCAGGACCTTGGAAGTCTGTAATTTGGATTTTATGGAGGGACAGGTTTGAGTGTAAAAGGAACATGACTTTACATGACTTCAGAAAAACCTGTCTGGCAACAGGAAGACCAGAGCTGAAGAGCCTTGAGTCCCAGAGGCTATCAATTAGCTTTTGTATCATACAGGGAATAGGTCAGGGCTCTGGCCTAGCAGGGAGGAAAAATCGAGGAGGCTTAATGTCTTTGGGTGAGAAAGGGGCTTGTCAGCGACTAAAGTTTAAGTAGTGAGATTGTAAAAATTGGGATTCCATGTCAAAAGTAGGAGGAGGTGGGGAAGAAGGTAACTGTAAGTTTGAGATTACTTGGGGTATGGGTGTATAGGTGTATTGATATTTTAAAAGGGATTTCCACCTGTTTGAATTTAGCTAATTTCCACCTGTTTGAAATAGCTAATTTATCTTTTGGGAGAAAAACAAACAAAATGACAGACTAAACCAAAGCCTACCAATGATAATATTGACTAGAAATGAAAATAAGCATCAAGGATTAAAATCAAGAGGAATGAAGAAGATATTATATTGAGGAAAATTAGTCCACAAGTCATAAGAAATGCTTTTAAGAATGCAGTTGCAAAATTTAAAAACACCAAAATCATTACATTCTGCCCTGTTACTACATTCCAGATGCATTCATTAAACGGCTGCTCATAAAGAGGGGGAGGGAGAGGGAGAGGGAGAGGGAGAGGGAGGGGGAGGGGGAGGGGGAGGGAGAGGGGAGGGGGAGGGGGAGAGGGAGGGGGAGGGGGGAGGGAGAGGGAGAGGGAGAGGGAGAGAGGGAGAGGGAGAGGGAGAGAGGGAGAGGGAGAGAGGGAGAGGGAGAGGGAGAGGGAGAGGGAGAGAGGGAGAGGGAGAGAGAGGGAGAGAGGGAGAGAGAGAGAGAGAGGGAAAGAGAGGGAGAGAGTTAGGCTTAGGCTCAGTCTTTCAGATGAATAGGATCTTTGTTCTTTCCTGGAGTTAGTCACAGGACCATCATACTTAATTTTTAAGATCCAAAATGGGTTTTGTGGAAGGAAAATGTGTGCTTATTGTGTTTTCTAAATGCCATATGTTTTTGTTTTTGTTTTCAAGGCATGCAGAAATGCTATTGACTGGGAAGAAAAAAAATAACCCTTTCCATTCTGTTTTTCTTGCTTTATCTTGGGGAACCTCTGGCATGTGTGGGTCAACCTTTGTAAATTGAAAGTGGAGGTTGTCCCTTAGGTCAGAGCCACATGTATTCAGCAGCAAACGCCCTCCCGCAGTCCTTGCGGCACTAAAGACAGGATGGCCAATGCATGAGCATTTATCAAATGGCATCTAAGAAGGTTAAGACACAGTTAATCCCCCAGTGAGTGCCAGCCAGGAGCCTCAAAGCTTAATGTAGTGATATCAATTCTGTCGTTCGGCATCCCCTAATTGAAGTCTCTAGTGCTCTGGAAACTTAGATGGAAAATATATGGGTTCCAGTAAGTAGCCACTGCAGTGACAGCTCTCCAGAAAAGCTGTGTGCTGGGGCTTCAAGCATAGTCTGGTCTTCAATGTGTACTCCAACTCGGTTATAGTCTCCCTCAGTCATGGAAATCGCACGCAAATGTTTCGTAAGGTATCCCTTTCCATGACAAACACTGAATTATTGTCTCACATATGTATATGTACAACTATATCCGTATGCTTCCTCAAACGCCAAACGACTTTAGTTTGGGATCCAGTTGGATTTCTTGGCCATCTTAGGAGTTTCGTGATCCCCAGAGTGTTTATGATGTAACTCCCAGCTCCGGGCCGGGTGTCTCGAAGCGTATTTGTCTGAGCTGCCCCTCTCTGCGCTCTGCCAATTATGTGCCACTTTGTCTCGGAGCTATGACTGCTTTCCTCGGAGAGGGAGATCCCTCTTCCATCAGTATGGACGCACTGTTTTCAGAGCCTGCCAGCGCCGTGTTGCTGTGTCAGTCATCCTATGAGGACCAGTTTCAGACGAGGAGGGCTGACGAGCTGGCCGGGGATTGGCCAACCGCGCCTGGGCGGGGCCTGTGGGAAGGAAGGGCTGCAGCTCACAGCAACAGAGTTTAGACTGTCTTTGCTTCATCATCTGAAGGTAAAATTTTCCAGCCACGGCCGGCGGCTCGCAGAGTACAATAAACAGGGACGGAGAACTCTTCGCACGGACCCCCCTTCCTCATGATGCGGTGGAGAAGCCGCGGCCACACGGTCCTGCCAGATGATCTTGGGGTTGCTGTACACGGGGAAGGCGAGCAGAGCTAAACAAGGTAGGAGGAACAACCCCCCACCCCAATTTTTTTTTTTTTTAATGTTTAAAGAGTTTGCTGCAGTATGCTGCATTCCATGTGTGTGCTTAGGGAAGCCAGGGAGACCGATTCCACTAATTCGAACGAAATACTCGCAGGAAACCCTGGAGTTTTACGTAACATTCGGATTTGAGAACAAGAAATGGCAAAGCTGGAATCTACGCCGCCCGTTTGGGGGTGAGGCATAAAAACCGAGGTTTTAATTTATTTATTTAAAGGACAGATTTGTTTATTATTATTATTTTTAATTATCTGAAAGATCCAGGCCAATCTTTTCTTAAGATAATCGAGATTTTTACTGCCAGAGTGGGCTACAGAATAAAGTTTATGTGTTTCCTGTTCTTTGAAAACATACTTGAAATTAAATTTTTTTTAAAAAAATCATGGTGAATGATCATCGGTTGAACGTTTAGGACCAAAATATGTCTGTTTCTTGGAAACTGGGGGCCACCCTGGTGCTACCGGGCAATGGCTTTAATTGAGTTTCAAAAGCACATTTTAAGAACCACGACAGAAGAGGTAGCTTCCTGGCTAGTCTTAGACACTGTAGTTCAATGTTTACATTGCTTTTCCTGGCAGCCTCTGTCTTTGTTTCCAGCTTAAAAGTGGAACCATTATATTCAAAAGTAACGCTGGGTTAATAATGCTTACTGCAATTATCTGATCTGTATGCATTTTTAATGAGAACACACAGCCAGCAGAATAATTTAATGAGAGCAGGCTAGCTTTTAAAGCCGGGCTCTCACTCTGCCCAGCCAGATCAACTTTCTTGCCGAGAAGCAGTGGCTAGAAAGACTGAAGCAGATTTATTTTTAACACAACTTGGCCCAGGAGAAGGAAAGGCTCTCTCTGTGTTAGAGAATTCTTTCTGCCCTTTTCCGTTTTAAATTTCTGCCAGGCATGAGGAAACCGTGCTTTTTTGTTAGGCCTTGGAAGCATGTGTTTACAATAAATGTGTAACATTTTTAGAATAGTTAGCAAGCACTGAAGCGAAGGGAAAAAAAGCTTGCCTAACTGCCACCTCCGTGAATGTTCCAAGGCTCTTCAAAAAGCCTCACTGTCTCTTTAAAAGACAAAGATTAAGTAGGAAAATATCTATTAGGGCATGTATGTATTTTTAGGCAGCAACGAGGAACAAAAATTAAACAAGAGACATTTGCCATATATATAAGAGGAAGTTTCTTCCTCTCTTTTGCTCCATTCTGAGGGACGGGAGCGTTCATTTAAATAAGGGCAATGCCACGTACCACGGTTTTTACTTTCAAGGAGAAGTGCAGGACACTAGCCCAGAACTCCTGACGTCATCCCCCAACTATTTCTGCTGTGTGTTCTTTTATTCAGCTTGTGGAGAGGAATATTTCTCTACGACCAGACCAGGCCAGGCCAGGAACATTAGAACTCCCAGTTGGCAGGACTTGAGTTATGTCTTCCCATTTAAACCCACAGCCCATCCATCCCCGCTCACAGGCCGAACAGGGCAACTTCTCCTACCTGCCTGTCCGCCCAGGTTTTCTGCAGGCTTCTGGTTTGGCTAGTGGAAAAACCACGGCAGCCTTGGGGAGCTGCATTTCACTTTCTTTTCAGCCTAACTCTGTGTTGTGGTTCAGTAGGGCTACCTGTGTGGCCCATGAGGGTGGGGGGGAGCCCATCCTAGGGGGGCATCCTAGGGGGTCCCATCCCATGGGGGTCTCATCCCAGGGGGGCCCATTCCCAGTTCCCCGGGAACCATTATCTAAGGCCCAGGTTGTTACCAAGTTCAAGGTTGATTGGATGGTGGGTGACAGCTGCTTTCTTAGATACAGCTTGGTATCCTAAGGCAGATGGCTCAAATAAAGTACAATAGTGCCTGCTGCTAACCCTGGGTCACAGGTGGTGCTCTTGTAACACTCTTGATTGTACAGATCAGGAGAAAGGTTAGTGTTTATTGAGGTTCCTTTTCAAGAAAGAATTTGGGCTAGAGCATACTGCAGTTCCCTGGAGTCCCGACTACTGCTTACTTCGTGTGGCCTTGAGCAAGTGCCTACCTCAGTTTCTCTTCACCGAACACGCAATACTTATTACACTTCGCCTCCTCAAATTCTGGGGACCTGTTTTGTACTAACAACAGTAACAAAAGTTGTTTGTCTCCTGGGACAATGCACTGTGAAGTACAAAGGGAAGGGGCCTCTGTGTGGAAACATTGTGGGCAATGTCTTGGGGTGTTTAGACATAAGGCAACAAAATACAAAACCCTCCAGTCTCTGTCAGGTTCTTGTAAGTTTACTAAAGATGCCTAAGTCAACAAAGGAAATTTCCAAGGAGTCAAGGCACGGTTGTTGGTTTCCTCCGTCGGTCTCACCTAATGTTCTAGAAGCTGCTGGGCAAGGCGGCCTCTGCCAGCAGTGGGCTTACTAGAGCTGTGGAGGCCAAAGTTCTCAGTGCTCTTCTTACTTCGCCTCTTGTATGAAGTCTGTGAGTGGAGGGAAGGAGAGTGGAAACCCGGCGGAAGGGAAAAGATGCTTGTGAAATATACTGGTCGCGGGGCTTTACTGCCGAACAGCCTGCCTTCGCCCTGCTCTGCTCGTTGTTTTAATTTGCTGTTGCCATGGTGAAAACAAATCAATATCACATGGCTCCCAGCCAGTCCCAAGCTCTGGGAGCGCCATGGAGATTCGAGAGCAGGTACTCTGGATTTCAAGCAGGAATAGGGAGCGGGAGACTTGGGTACTGAGCTCAAGCAAATTCCTCCTGGAGAGGGAGTTGGGTCAGTCTGACACACATTTATCTCTCCCTTTCTTCTTGTATTCTCTTCTCAGAAAGAAAAAAAAAATGTAGGAAGAAAGGCAAGGTGACTCATTTACATTTTCCAAAATAACAAAACAGTGGCAGTACAGGAGCAAGGGGGGGGGGGCAGTCATGGCAGTGGGTGCAGGGCTTTAGTTAATGAGTTAATGAAGAGGCCGAACTGGGGACGAAGGAGTAGTTGTAGAAAACACTTTGGGTGCCTTCAGTACCTCCACAGAGAGCTACCCTCCCCCCCCCCCCAGGCCCTTGGGAGGTCAACAGCTACCAGCCTGTCAGGCAAGAGATCTGGCAAAGAGGAAGCAGGTGGGCCGTTGGTGTGAGGTGTGTCAGAGAAAGGGAGGCAGTGAGGAGCCTGAGTCAGCCAGATCAGCAGGTCAAAAGTCCATCAGGTGAGTGCAGGAGGACTCCAAGGTCACGACCCCACAGAGATCTGGACGCTAAGCTAAGCACTGGGGCTCATCCTGAAGCCCTGTGAGGCAAGAAGGAAAGAGACTGCAGAAAATAAGACTAATAATAAATAATCGGGAAACCAAGCTTTCTTTCTGGAAAGAACCATGAGGGAGAGGGAGAGGAAAAGGGAAGGAGGGAGGGAGGGAGGGAGGGAGAGAGAGAGAGAGAGAGAGAGAGATGCTGCTTTGTGGAGCTAGGAATGTGGAGAATGGAGTGGGTCTTATCTGACCTTGGTCAATCAGTTTTGCTGCTGTTTTGTTTGTGTTTGTTTTGTCTTTCTCAGTCATTTAGTTAGTCCAGTTTTTTTTTTTTTTTTTTTTTTTTTTTTTTTGGTCTTCCTTCTTGAAAATGTGTACCAACTGTCCCTTGCTGCAAGAGCAATCTCAGTGAGGAGTCAGTGTTTGCTCCTGGCCTGGGCCTCTGAGGGCTGGGTGTATCCATCGTAGGCCCAGCGTCCACTGCAGTGCTCAGCCAAAACAGGTGTGATCAGTAAGGCCTGGCGTTGAGTTGTTTGCCTGAGCCGTCTTGCTGGGCAGTTCTCAGCTGGCCTTCTCTTACGCCCCCTCACTATGACAATAAAAGCCTTGGACCCCACAGACAAAGTGCTTTAGTGTTTTGACAAAGCACTCATTGTTTAAGCTCTCTCGGGTCAGCTCTCCAACATCAGTCAACAAGTGTTGGTTTGGTGCCCTTTGGGCAGGTTCTAGGGCTTGGCTAGAACCTCAGGCTACCTACTACCTGCCTTCCTGTATAAGTACAAACACATCTGTTGTAAAAGCCTAAATTTCAAAGACTTTAAGACATCGTTATCGGCTAATAAAAAGCTATTGTTATAACCGTCAGATATTGATTTTAATCTAGAGTCTGAACTAAACACATTAAAAAAAAGATTTTTAGATTTTTAGCTATCTACCCTTTCTTTGCCCCTTCTGTATTTCTTACTGCTCAGCTCCTGTTGTTTAATTAACATGAAGAGAGGTGAGCCATGCTGTGTCAGAGCCTGAAATGCGCAGGTTAGATGCCTTTGGGAGCACTCAGAGCCTCAGCCTCCATAGCTTCTGCCTGAAGTGGTAAGGCACATCATGTATAAAGCCTTAAATGCCAGCCAGTGAACAAAGGGAAATCTTAGACCTGCCCACACTTCTGAGCTTCAGCCTGCCCCCAACAGCCCATGATGCAATTATGAGGAAACCTGATGCTGCCTCTGGGGGATTCCACTTCCCCACATTCTTTCATAAATGCAGGGGGGAGTTGTTTTGTTTTAGTTGATTTCCCTTCTAAACTTTAAGTTGTTTTGATGGTAGTGATTTGGGGGATTTTGCTCCTGTTAGAACATTCCTTGTCTGGACAAACACAAACTCTGTGAGGCTAAAGGATGAAGTTATGGGCAGACCTGGGAGAGGAGGCTGGAAACGCAGCCTCTCTTTTTAAAGCTTTTTTTTTTTTTAAATCAGCCCCTTGTCTCCATTGACAGGAGATGGCCATGGCTAGGGGCCTGCGTAGCAGGCTGGCTGGGGAAGGACTGTGGAGTGTAAGTCACCTTTACGGAAACAGGAGAGAGTGGCAAATACCCTGGAGCCCTGCAAGGCTCTTCTGAGCTGTCCGAAGCGCACACAAGCCAGGAGAGAAGGTCCTTATGAACAAGATAGAGATGCGGGGCTCTTTGCCCTTGACAAGGGCTTTCGCTGGCAGCAACCCTGTTAACAGCTTAAGCGGGGAGTTACGGAATGGGAGCCTTGTTTAAGGCACTCTGGCTAAAACTCCAGATGACTTATTAGATTTTACACATTTTATTTGTTAGGACACTGGGGGATACCCCAGTTGGTAGAGTGATAGCCTGATCTGCCTGAGGCCTCCTGTCAATCCCTACCTCCTACTACATAAAACCAGGCATAGTGGAGCGCATCTGTGATGCTCAAGAACTGTAGGTAGGAGGATCAGAAGTTCAGAGTCAAGCTTTGTAACCTGGCGAGTTCTAGACCAGCCTGAGCTACCATGCATGCGTGCGTGTGTGCTTGCGGGGTGTGTGTGTGTGTGTGTATTCTCCTCACCCCCTTGGTTAATTGACTTGGATTTTGAAAGCACAAGAAAAACTTGTAAATGTCCCAGGTACCAGATGTGAGGACCTAAGAGTAGTGTCACCACCTAAGTGCTTTCTTAGACGGTATTCCATGTAGGCCTTGGTGGCACAAAGGTAAAGCCCTCAGAGAGGACAATTCTCAGCTTGGGTTGCTTGGGCAAGCTTCAGGATAAAGCCAAAGTATACCCTCTACCTCAACCCAGCCGCATGGGCATGAGGTATTTCATGAACTCCTCATAATGTCCTGCAGGCCAGAGGACAACCAAGTCAGCAAAGACAGCAATATTCATGGCCTTCTGCTCTCTGAGAGCATCTCACCGTGTCTCTTAAACTGGTCGAAAGATGGATGGGGAGACTGGAAATGACTATTTTAGGGGCATCCGTTACAAGGGGGCTGCTTTACACACGCCTTGCACAGCTGGACTGGTAGAAGGTCCCGGAGCCCCACCCAATGAACAGCACTCTCTGTTTGCTGGTAGAAGATAAGAACTCTCCGAAAACTGGGTAACAGCCGTGGCTCAGCAAAAGCCAGCCTGGCTAACATGTAAACTCGGGCCCTTGAGATTCTCGAGTCCTACAGGTAGCCAGCATTGTAGGTTTTGAGCTGAATAAATAAGAGAAATGAAAATAATACTGAAGTTTCAAGGTAGAAACATCAGTTGTATTAGAGATTTCAGATGTGTGTAGTCTTCGTTCTGTTAAGCTCTGAGTATAATTGTCACAGTGACATCTTAAATACATACGCTATTTTAAGTTTTCTGTTTATCGTTTCCCTAGTGGTCAGAACCTCCACTTCCTGTTTAAGAAATCAAATGACAACAGGGTTTGAGCGAGGTTAACTAATATGTTACAAGTTTTAGCAATGCCAAAGTGGAGAAGTTACTTCCCAAGCCATTAGAAAGTTGTGCGTATGATACTTAGTGAGTTAAATGAATCACACCATGGTCTAACTTGAAGCTTTCATATAATGTATGTTACAGGAAGGAGAGGGCCCTGGTCCTAGAATGGCTAGATCCAGCATTGTAGGGGAGTACCAGGACAGAGAGATGGGAGGGGGTGATTGGGGAATGGGTGGAGAGAAGAGGGCTTATGGGACATATGGGGAGGAGGAACTGGGAAAGGGGAAAACATTTGGAATGTAAGCAAAGAATATAAAAAATAAATTAAAAAAAAATGTATGTTACACAGTTGGGCAGAACTCAACCCTAGCAGTTTGGGAAGGACAGTAATGTTTTTAATTAAGAGATTGAGTTATCCTAAAAAAAAAAATCTATAAACTTCTGGCATCCTGAATGCAAGCTTCAATTAATAAAACTAAAAGCATTGGGGAAGCTTATATGATATAGATGATTTAGTGCTTATGGCTTTAAAGTTCTAAGAATTTGGGAAGGAAAATCTGTGTTGGGGTCAGATGGTAGAGAGGACCTCATGGAAGAAGGGCCACCTTCTCTGGCTCTACATGCAAACATTTTATCTAAATCAGCCTTTCTAATGTAAAAAAGTCTATATCCCAGGCCAAGGATAAGATTATTTAGTAAGGAGAGAGCTCAACTTATGTATTATTTAGTGTATCCCTTTGACCTGTCACTTGTCATGTGTATGTGATGATGTATACAAAGAATTGTTACACAAGAATGCTATTTGTAAATGAGGAACTATCATTATGATGGTTGTTTCTGCTTTACAAGATATTTTATGATAGGAGCATATGATCAAAAAGCATGGAGAGCCCAAGGGTCAGGGAAGAGGGATCGTGAGGTAAGGGAACCACGAGGAGAGCTGACTACAGAATACGGAGCCAGAGTGAGGGGACAGTGAGGAATCAGGCTACACGGGAACAGCTGGGATCAACAAGGCAGGGTGGGGCTGAAGAGCTGTACAGCAGAGTTTAATTTTATAACCTACAGTACACATATTGGGATCTCTGAGATAGGGTTAGAGGTTGGACCACTTATTATGAGCGATGCCACTGGACATAAAAAATTTACAATAATCAGGCATAATGTAGGGAAGAGGTTGGGGAGAGTGGAGGAGAAAGGACACTGAAGAGGGAAAATAGGAGAGGCTGCAAGAGCTCGAAGTGCCGGAAATACACTATGGATTCGGTTGTGAGACGTAATCCTGATGGCCTTATGACTGGAAAGGGACTCGGAAAGAACGGGCGACCAGCGGGAGGCAAGAGGATGAGCCGTGAGCTTTCAACATCGCATTTTAGCCAACAGTGGGATGTATCTGTGGAGTAATCTTATAGATATAGATATCTATACTTGACAAAGAGAGGAGGGGGCAGCGGACAGCCTAGTCTCCAGGTTACCCATTTCTAAGCCTGAGACAACCGAGTCTTGAAACAACAGTTGAGGTCACGCATGCTCACTCAGTACCACACGGAAAGAACGAGCGTGAAGAGAAACAGACAGTTGACCAGTGACGAGCTTTGGAAAAGATTTAGTCAGCGGTCCAGAAGAAACTAGGAGGTCGTAAAGAATCAGGAAACTAAATATGCATAAAAGAAGAAAGTAGTTTTTTGAAAAATAAATAAGTAAGAAAAACTGTCGAAGACCATATCCCAGTCTGAGCGAATCCTTAAGAATCATCTTTTACTTTCTCTGTAGCTGGGCACAGTACGGAAGGAAAGTGCCTAAGGGAAATAAAGGCTTATTTTGGCCCACAGTCTGAGGGTACAGTTCCTCGTGGTAGCGGGTTGGCGGGCTAACGTCCACAGCGAAGAACGGAAGAGGCTGGGGCTCGGTGCCTTTCTTTTACTTACTCAAGACCCCTTGGTCCTCAAGGATGCTGTTGGCTTATAGGGTGGATCTTCCTTCTCATCTCAGTTCATCCAGTCTTAAAACCACCTCACTGCCCTGCCCAGAGGTTTGTTGCCATGGTAACCCTAAGTCCCATCCAGTTGACGATCAGAATTAACGATCACAGCCTCCTACACCTGATTTCGTCCTTAGCACCAGTCTCTGGCAATGATCCTGTTGGAGGCAAACACTTGTTTGTAGTCATGTTTGAAGGCATAGATCAGTGAGCGTCTAAGGGAACAGTCATAGCTGCGTCTTTCATACCTACAGGTGACTTAAAAGTAGATTTTCAGAGGAAGAACGCTTAAAAGCAAAATCACCAAGACTTTTGCATCTGCCTTTTAAGATACCTATTTGCAGGACTGGTTGGGATGGTGATCCCAGGGTGAAATGTCACCAGAGCCTGGGTGTCTCGTTTTCCTGAGTCTATCGGGGTCTCTTGAGCCCAGCCGTAAGCTCTGCTCAGCAGCAGTTCTCAAGATGAGAAAGTCCCTCAGTGTGGCTGGAGGTGGCGAGGTGCTCCAAGGGCTAAGCCAGGACAGCCACTTGCATGGACCTGCAAGTCCCCTGGGCATTATTAGGGACGTCAAGTCTGATTCAGTAGGTCTGGGGTGGGGCTCACAGCCTGCTTTCCTAGCAAGCTCCTAGAGGAGGAAGAGGATGGTACCACTCATCCTGTGCAATGGGGAGGATCTGGAACCCTGGGCAGCTTTGCAGAGATGCGAGTGCCAGTGCATGATGGGATGCAATCGCTCACCCGAAGAGCCCATGCAGCGGAGGAGGCCAGCACCCACCGGTCCAGGCAGCTTCTGCAGGATACCAGTCTTGCTTAGAGGTCAGATTATGTTAGCGTCGACTCCCGGTCTACAGGAACCCAGCTAGGTACTGCAAGGGTTGGCAGCAGTCCGACTGTGGACATCTCCTATGCCTAAGATGTCTGTAGTTGTCATGGACACAGACTCACAACTTGCCCAAGAAGTTTGGTACCCACTCCCAAGTAAGGCCTCTGTGTATGTGTCAGCTTCAGAGATCTTTTTTCTTTCCTAAGAAACACGTTTTAAAACTCAGCTTTGGATATCCCCTGTTTTATATTTACTTGTTCTTTACTTATTTGCTAGGTGGTGGGTGGGTGTAAAGGCCAGAAGTCTAACGTGTCCACCCAGTGAATGAGTTCTGCGGGACTTCGCCAGTCACACTCATCCCTTAAGATGCAGACAACAGCTTTCTTTCCTCATTCTCTGGAAAGGGCATGTGGAGTGAGCAGGATGTGCTATGTGCCTTTCGCATGGCATGGGGATATGTCACATGACTTTGGCATGACATCGGTTTCATGATACAGCTACATTTAAGTTATAGTCCATAAACAAAGGCATCATCAGAGAGGATGGGGAGAAGTCCAGGCCCGAGGAGAGATCTGTTTTCTTCCTCTCTCCTTTAGGGTATTTCCTCTTTTTCTGTCACCCATGAGGCTCTCTTTCTCTCCCTCTCTCCAGAGCCAGGCATGGAGCTAAACTGATCTAGGGGAAGTCTTTCCTGCCTGATGCCTGTTCGTTCACACAGGGATGCAGCGGGGTAGATTGGACATGCTTTTTAATTGACCAGTAACCTTTTAAGAGTGAAACAGAGCAAATGTTTATTGAGTTTATCGAGTGCCTACCCTACAGCCTTCTGTTGAGAGCTGTGTCCATCAATTCCATTAAAATGTTTTATGAAGAAAGTGAAGCACAGGGAAGTGATCTCCCAAGGTCACATGCTAACCAGGAGCAGAACAGGCCAGAGGCACCTCAGTAGGATTGAGTGGGGTACCTCAAGGAGGCACTCTTGACAGAGGTACTCCTCTCAGTCCTACCAAGGTGCGAGTGCTTCTCAGCCTTTTGGCTAAGATCAAGTGAAGAGTGCCTCCTTGGGGACTGAGAAAGGGGCTTGCTTAGTAGAATGCTCCTGTCACAGTACTCCCTGAGGAGTTAAACAGAACAGACAGGAATGGCCACCTTGGGACTTGGGGTAGAACCAGGTTATGCATGGCCATTGTTTGTTGTTGTTCTTTGTTTGTTGAAAATTAGTTGGCCTTTTTGTTACTTTTCAGCCGTGTTTGTGTGTGTGTGTGTGTGAGTGAGTGAGTGAGTGTGTGAGTGTGTGTGTGTGTGTGTGTGTGAGAGAGAGAGAGAGAGAGAGAGAGGGAGAGGGAGGAGAGTCAAAGAGACCTACTCAGTCTGAGGAGTTTTGTGCTGTTTTGATGTTGCTACCTGAGAGACTTTCCTAGAAACACATTCGTTGCCTTGTGGAATTATTGGAGATGGCGCTGCTCAGGGTCTCTTGCACCAGGGATAAGCCTGTTGAGCCATGCCCTTTGTTCTTTCTCTACGTTAAGTTTTGAGGCAAGGTCTTGCTAAAATAGCCACTCTGGTCTCAAACTCCATAGCCCATGGAAGCCTTGAGTTTGATATTTCTGCCTCAGCCTTCCCGGTGTTTACCATCATCAGCTTTTGCCATTGGGCCTGGCTAGGAACCCTTTCCTAAGAAGAAAGAAGAAGCTGAAGATTCAGCTTCCTCCCTACCTGTGCAGCGTGTCTCCTGCCGGAAGTTCTATCCTCCTTCCAGGGTGTTCCCTGCTGCCGTAGCTGCTCTGTCTGCTGTGCTAAGCCACGGTCTCCTTTCTCCTGTTTCATCTCCCACCCACATCTGCCCCCAGCATGTCTACCAAGTGCCCTCCATGTTTATGGTATACCTGGAGATCTCTTCAGAGCAGATGCATACCTCGGAGACAGAAAGCAGTCCCGCTTAGGAAACACCCATCACTTGAGCCCTGGAGTACCAGCTTCCTGGCAGCCACCAGGAAGACCATCCCCTGGGGAAACAAAACCTGCCCTATCTATCTCTTAAGTCTCTCTGTTCCTTTTCTTTAAAGTTCTCAGTGCTACTAGGCTGCAATTAAGAGGCAGGATCAAAGGGACCTGCTGCTAGGGCCAAAGGACAGCTTTGTCTGTTGTTTTTTTTTTTAACTCTTTACTTCCCGGGACTTGTACTCCAGTTGCTGCCAGCTTGTTCTAGAAGAAGAGAAAGGGCTTTGGGGACACACACTCAAATGGGGAAGGACTCTGCCTCCGTACAGATGGACATCAGAGGAATCCCCAAGTGGAAAAGTTCTGATCTGGTAGAGGTCATATCCACCCTCTCCCCGAGCTCTTACAAGCAGTTTCTAATAGCTGCAGCCGTTGAGTAGACCTACTCAAGCGCATAAGCTACAGTGTTTGCTTAGATGACTGCCCCCTGTGCTGAAACAGAAGTGGGGCTCCGATCACACGCAGGGCCACCGTCTCCATGGAAGGCCCATATGCAACCTGGGATCCTAGGGAACACCGAGCCAGCAAGGATAGAGAAAGGAACGAGCAATTTCCTCAGTTCTGCTCAGGTCTAAACACAATGGGGAAAGCTCAAGAGTGCTTCAAAATCATCATCCCCTACCCCAGTGTATACTGCTCTGGGAACATCTGCTAGCTTCTGGATACTGGCTTGACTTGATAGACGGACGGGCCAGCAGATGCAGATATATACACAGAAGACACACTATCTGTCACTCTGCGGGGAGAACCCTGACTTGCAGATTTCCAGGTTGCCTTGACTTTTTTGCATCCCCTCCTCCACCCACTTGGGACCCTCTTCCTCAGACACCCCTGCACCATCAGTAGGTGCCAAGGTCAGTGAAGGAGCTCACTAATCTCAGCTCTGGTCAGCAAGAGGCTGTGCCCACCTTCCTCCCTTCCTGCAGGAGGAACAAGGAAGGGTTTTCTGGTTTTCTCCCTCAGTTATACCTGGAGCCTACTCAAGAGTGAGGGGGAGAGTGCCCGGCCGGCTCCCTGCCCTAGACCAGGTGCTAATGTGAAGGAAACCAGTGCATGCTGCAAACCCTGGAGCTCTGAGGCAGACTCTTGTTAGGAAAACCCTTAGGTTGATGTTTAAACTAAAGATCACTAGGTCTCTATTCTAGCACACACTGGGCCCCATTCTCCCTCTCCCCCTTCCCCTCCCCCGCTTCCTCCCTCTTCCCCTCCCTCTCCTTCTCCCCTTCCTCCTTCCCTTCTCTCCCCTCCCCTGTCCCTTTCTTTCCCCTCCCTCTCCACCTGCCCCTCCCTTTCCCCTTGATCCTTCTTCCCCTCCCCCTCCATCTCTTTTCCTCTCTCCCTCCCCCTCGCCTCCTGTCTTCTTCCCTCTCCTTCTCTGCCAGTTCCCCCCTTCCTCTCCCCCCTCCCTCCCTTCCCTTCCCACTCTCCACCCCCTCCACTGCTGGTTTTAACGATAACAGACCCCACCCACATTCCACCACAGTGGAATTTTGCCTTTTCAATGAAAACTGCCAATCTGCTCACTGACCACTAAGTACCCACTCCCAACCCCGCATTAAGCCAAAAGGTGTGTTGCATAACCCTGACCAGATGAAATCATTGGCGAGAAAAAGCCTTCGAGGGCCTGGGAGGACCCAGTGCACAGACTTGGAAACCGTCACCATTCAGCACCCTGCAGATGGATCCCTGGCCTGCTTCTCCTCCCCAGGTGCCTGCAGATGCTCAAGTGAACGTCTGTGGCCGTAGAATTGCGTTCGCTACTCTTGTCCGCAGCTCCTGTTCTGAGGAATTAAAAGGCAAGAAAAAGCAACAGCATGGACTGCACACACTGTCAGGACGACCCAGCAGAGTTATTCTGAGGGCCTGAGTGTATTGCAGCCAGTGGCCCTCTTGATCCCCTCCTCCCTAACTTCCATAGCCATTGAGGTGAGAGGCGGCTTCCCGTGTCCTTTTGGCAGAACTCAGAATATCCTAGAGTAACTTCCCCAAGGTGATAAGCCTTCGGTTCAGTGCAGGATCCTGGGGAGCAGGCTTCTGTTGACTGATCCCTATTCACCTACCCAGACCCCCAGAGGGACCACAGCACCCAGTCGTCGGAATGGCCTGGCTCTGGACGCCTTCCAGCCTCTGCCGGGCCAGTGGAGCCAGGAAGGCTTTGATGGAGCCCTTTCCTCCCTCACGTGTTTTTCCGTCATCTTCCCCTCACGTTCGAGGGACTGAAAATTAGAAACACTTTTCTCCTACACACAAAATTACTCCCTCACACACATTTCCCCCTCCTGCTTTGAAAAGGCAATTGCTGCCAGAACAGGCTTCCTGAGGGAGAACACCAGCCCTGGTGCTAGGACAGAGCTTCACTGAAACGTAGCAAGCCAGCCTCACCAGATGAGCACGGTCACCCTCTCAGATGGTAGGACCGCTCCCTGGAGTCCTGCCTGTGTCTGATTTCTTCATCTTGGCTGGCTTTGAGGAGATCTGGTGGGCTAAACACTTAGGATTTGTGGTCATTTCTGTCTTTAATAAAAAGATTGTGTCGCTGGCTTCTACTTGCTGCCTGTTATAAACTGTTGAGAAGGCTCCTGCAGAAGGCTCCAGGCCACTTCTGCCCCCACTCAGGCCTCTTCTCCAGCCTCAGCGATGTCTATTCTTACGCTTTGGGCTTCTGAAAGTGGGTGGTTCACATTCTCAAAACACCGCCAATCTCACTAGAAACCAGAACTGAGAAAGACCATGCCACTTACCTGGGTATGCCCCCAGGCCCTGAGGAAATGAATGTTTGAAACTTGAAAAGGAAAGAACTCTTAAGTCATCATGAGGACTGCAGTAATTATTACTGCTGCCCCCTCTTATTTTACACAAAAACATCTCCTTTCTCCATTTTTGTTTTAATCAAATACGTGAAAGATTAGTTTTTAGGATTTTTTTTTTCCTGTCTGGATTTTAAAATTAGGAAGAGGAAAGAGCAGGTCCCTCAGCTTAGGGCACTTTTGTCTTTTATCCTTTACAATCTGGCTCTTAGTTCCTGTTACTTTATTTAGGTGGAGGGAGTGTGTATCTCAAAAATTGAATTAAATAGGACTGGCTAGATGGCAGAGTCAGTAAGAGTGCAGCCTGCAGGGTGCATCCTCAGGACCCACAGAGAGCACAGCATGACAAGGCGATGTGTGCCTGTAATCCCAGCACGAGGGAAGCAGAGACAGGCGGGTCCCCGGGCCTCGCCAGCCAGCCAGCCACTCTAGCTACTTGGTGAGTTCCAGGTCAATGACAGACCCTGTCTCAATAAAATAGTAGGCAGCGCCTGAGGTTAACCACCAGTCTCTCTGTGTGTGTGTGTGTACGCGCATGTGCACACACAACAACACACACGTGAACACATACATATACAGGAGCATACACACTCATACACCCCATATTTAGTCACATACACACTTTCACACATATATCCACATCCATATCTATTCCCATACACTCACATGCACATACATACACATGCACGCACACCCACATACACCCACAACCACATCCACACACTCATATGCCCATACTCTTGCTCCCACACACACATAAACATTGCACACTTATACATACTCAGGTCCACACACATCCACTTACATACATATTCAGATG
This sequence comes from Apodemus sylvaticus, assembly GCF_947179515.1. Classification (NCBI taxonomy): domain Eukaryota; kingdom Metazoa; phylum Chordata; class Mammalia; order Rodentia; family Muridae; genus Apodemus; species Apodemus sylvaticus. The sequence goes on along the minus strand of NC_067479.1, from coordinate 4,546,619 downwards.
CTCATTCTCTCTCTCTCACACACACACACACACATATGCACACCTTGCACACTAACACACACATACATACACACACACACACACAGAGAAGATTTTTAAAGGCCAGAATCAAGTGTGGATATGAGAAGACAGTGCTGGCTGCCCACAGAGAGGGCCTCGGCGTGTGGCTGGGGCTGATGGCATTGTCACTGAGCCTTGGCCTGCAGTATCATAGCTTTCTACTTCTTGAAGTTCCTGTTGACTATTAAAAACTCAACAGAAACAATACACGACAAGAAAGGCATTGGGAGAAAGGTGTTGTGTGAATCTTCCCTTAGGGTTTTCACAATGCGTGAGAGGAAAGGTAGGTGAGTGAGTGGATAAACCACAGGGAGGAGCCACCATGCTAAAGCCACCGTGGTAAAGGTTACATGTGTAACCTGTGTTACAAAGCCCCCTGGGAGAAGATTTCAGCAACCCAAACTAGCCAGGGAAAAGCTTTCTGGAGGAGACGGCATCTTCAGTGGCCTTGGATAAGTCCCCTGGCACTCCATGCCCTGCGGAAGCACCCGGACATACCTGTCTGGACCATAGCCTGCCTGCCAGGGAGCACGTGGCACGGACTAGGTTGCGGGTGTCTCTGAACGCTGCAGCTCGGGCCTCAGACTTCATCAGCGTGCCGCAGCCACCAGGTGTTCCCAAACAGATGCGAGATAGGATCAGCCGTAGCTGAAGGCTGGTTTAGACCAGGTGGCGGGCACTAGGGCGAGCCCTGAAGGCTCCAGGAGCCGGAATGCAGAAGAACCAGGAAGTGATGTTCTCTTGCTGAGCCAGGCACCAGGGGCTTGGGTGGGACTTCCTGAAGGGTAAGGGAAATAGTGCAGAGAGACCCTGGAGACACAAACAGGGATGCCAGAAACGCCCTGATTGGGGGTTGGGGGGGGGGAGACCGTGTAAGGAGGCTGGAGTTCCAGGTGTTCTGAGAAGTGTGGGTGTAGGCTTTGTGGGGCGCAGACGATGGTGTGAATTTGGTATTTATCTGCAGAAGGCTGATATTTGAGATGAAAACAGGATTTTGTTAAGGACACAAGTAATCTAGAAGAGAGTTGATGGCATAGCCTCGGAGAATGCGTATTAAGGGGCCATCATCCTAGGCTCTTGTGGACACACACATACGCAGCGGATGATGCAATTTCAGAGTGTACCCCAGCACAGGCGTGCAGGCCTTGGAACGTCTCTCAATGCCTTGGAGTCTGTATAATCACTATTAGTGATGTTAGCCACTTTGCCCTGCATTAAGGGTTTATGTAACCAAGGGGTTGTGAGAAATAATGGCAGATTCTGAAGTTTCGGAAAGACAGGAGCCAGGCATGTGGTCTTGGCGTGTGGGTGGGGGAGGGGTTAAGAAGACAAGCCTGGCCTTTGGGAACACCTTAGGAAGAATTGGAGTGGAACACTGGACTGCAAGTTCCTGCAAGTATGGAATGTATAACTGTCGAAAAGCGTTAGTGTGGTGTTTTTGGCAATCAAAAGAGGTGCAGTGGGCAGGGGAGTGGCGACAGGGTTAAAGTGGTTGGTGGCACTTGTGAGGAGGCAGGCTTGGGTGTGCGCTAGGCTGACAGAGGACACCGCTGACCTTTGAGCCAGAAGCAGCTTCTGGAAATGGAGTGCCTGAAGCCACAGGGAAGAACTAGAGCCTGAGAGCAGTTCTAGGAAGAGGCTTGATTCTTCCTTCCAGGCTGGGGAAGGTGAAAAGGACCAGGTAAATGGGATTGCAGGTGGTAAAGCGAGATCTAAACGCTTCTCCAGGAAGTGTCCAGGCCTTTGTCGGAAGGGAGTTGTGCTCATCAGAATAAGTGTGTCTTGAGGAGAGGCCAGCAGGCTGCTCTGATCCCCGTTTCTAATTGAAGGTGAGCTTTGTAGCATCCACAGGCTTAGCCACGACTCAGAAATGTGGCTGCTGTCACACGGTGGTGCAAGGTTATTTTCCCTCGAGTTTTGCTCCTCCCCTGGGCTGAAGCAGAGGACTACAGTGGGGCTGAGCTTAGTTCCCTCACTTAATATAAACTGTCTTGAGAGATGTGTATGTGGACTCTGCCTTGTGTGTCTTGTAGTGATCCTCATGTATGGTATGTATAAGCTGTTGTCTGGCAACGACTACAACCCCAACCCCAACAAATATTTTCAGAGTAAGATGGAATGAATGAAGTATTTTATTATCAAGGCAGGCTTTGCTTTAGAGGAGGATTAGCTGTGAGTCAGACTCACACAAATCCATGCCTCATCATCCGCCCAAACACAGGCAGAACTTTCCTTTGCAATGTAAACTGAATACATTGTCACCTGGGAGTGTACACTGTTCTGTGAAGCCGTGGTTTATGGTACTGAAGAGAGGTCAGCTCGGCCCCAGGGTCTTCAACCAGGGACTGCTATTGTTATTTATTTACTCAAACTTTACAGAGGAATGTTGTTGGATAAGCGGAATGTTTAGAGAAAGGCTAGGGCCAAAATGCTGAGCTGGGAGTTGTCTAGAGTGTCTGAAGTTTTTGTAGAAGCAAGTTCTAGTTGCTTAATTGCCGCAGGAGTGACACTTTTGGTTGTGTTTGTCTGCAGAGGATGACCAACTCACAAAATGGATTGGCAGGTTTTTTTCCCCGTTGAGAGACTAGCCACTTGAAAACCAAATAAAAGACAAGCGTACCATGGTCAAGTCCAGAGTGAGGTTTGAAGCGATGTGACTATATATTATTATCTATAATACACCCACTTTACCCAACAGTGATTCCAGGAGAAGAAAAATATGACTTTTGCAATCCTCATTTCAAAAGCTGATCACACTGCTCTCATACTTGGTTCTGTTGGCCACCCAAACTTCTTGGAAGCTTGAATTCAAACAGACAGACAGACAAACAAACCAAAAAGAGATTTCTTGGCCTGTGCCCCAGGACACTAAGTTGAGATATCTAGGGTGGGGCCCAGGAATCTACATTTATTGGAAGAATCCAGTGATTTAGACACATTCTTCACAGACTTCCTAGGTCTCGTTCCTTGAGGGCTATCAAGCTCCACATCCAAACACTGGCCTTGTTGCAGACTTGGTCGGAACTTTGCTAATCTATTTGAACTTCAGCTTCCCTGACTTTCAATAGGGTGCATTATCGACTTCTCTGACTAGTAGGATTAAATGTGATCCCCTACCTAAAAGGCATACCCAAATTTAAAAGTCACACGCATAATAGTTAAGATATGTTTTGTGGGGTGGGCATACACCTCCGGCCCTCTAAGCAGTTCTGGGAAGATCAGCGATTTCAACTCAAGCATTTTTGCAAATTCAACTCTTGTTTTCCCTCACAAAGACCCTGTTGTTTTCTCACCAGAACGCAGAAGGCCTTACATGCTGCAAAAAGAATTTTATGCTAGGCTTTGGGGTATGTTTACATTTGGGAGAAATGGTGAGACCCTGGAACCTGTTATCTCGGACTGAAGGGATCATTGTGTTTCTAGCTTAGTTGGAGTGCACTTGCTTTTGGAAACAGGACGGCCTATATCTGTAGGGTTTCTCATAGCACATGTGTGAAAATGGAGCACTTGAACAGTCTCCATGGTAGGCCATGCCTTGAGCTGTTTTGGCACAGATAAATTAATTCTGTTCCAACTCAGCCTGCTTTTAGGTTGTTTAAGCAGATGGTAACTGGACCGCGTTAAGACCCAACTCCTGAATTTAAACTTTGGTAATGAAGGAATGAATGAGGGAAAGAATGAGTAAATGAATGAGTGAGTGAATGAATGAGTGAGGAAGGTCAATGGCTTTATTGCCCAGAGAAAGAATAAAGCAAGGGTGCTTCCTGGAACCACACCCCACTTCCTTCCTGAATGTGGTGACCCAGTTGCCTGTGTTAGAAGTCTCCCCCCCACCCCCCCCATGAGAGCCCATCAATAGCACAGAGACTTTCGAAAGTTAGGTGCTTGTGGGAACTCTGGGTCATACAATTTGGATCATGCACAAAGAACTAAGTGTAGTTAGAATCCATTTGATCACTACACAGGGGGAAACTGGAATAGAATAGTGGAAAAGAAACTCAAAAACAGAGAAGGGAGTGAAAACGGAAGTGTATAATACCCTGGGACCTAAAGTCTTTTCAGCTTTTACTCGTGAAAGGTTTTACAAAATGTCCCGATCAAAATATAACTGAAAACTCTTCAAATACATTCTGAATCATCTTCACAAAGCGCAGTCCCTCCCTTCAGAGAATATGGATTAAAATCTGTTTGTTTTATGTCCTGTTGCTATGGAAAGGAAACATAACCCAATGAGCCAATCAACAAGTCAGAAATAACGCCTACGGATCAAGCCACAGATGCATGAACGTGCACACGTGTACATGTATGTGCAAGCACATGTGTGTGTGTGCCGAAGATGGAGAAACCTGACTGACTTTGTTTGTATTGATCCCGGAAAGGTGATGCTTCACATAAACTAGGGAAGCCGGGAAGGCCAAGCTAATGTAGGTGGTTTGGGTGTGACTGCAGCTGGAGCAGGCCTTGCTTGAGTTGAGTAGTGTACCTGGAAGAGATAGCAGTGCTGGAGAGTCAAAAGCATCCTATATCAGAGGAAACTGCTCGAACAAAAGCCAATAGGAGGAAATGAGCTCCTATTGTGTACACATGGAGTTCCTCTGAAAGGAAATTGCCTGGTTCAGCATGCTTCCGATGCCTTCCAAAGCTGCCAAGGGAAGGCCGGGCCTTGTACTCACAGACCAGAGGCATGTTTGCTTCAGCCTGGGCTAAACTGCAAGGAAATGGGTGGGGCTTTGAGCAAATCCACCCACATTCCCAGACTTCCAGAACCTGAAGTAGAGACAGGATCTTGGAAACGCCAGGCACCATTACTAACGGTTTTCCTTTGTTGTTCCTTAAGCTGTTTGCGCTTAGTGAGGAGTGGGTACTTGGATGCAGTAGCCTGCTCTCTTTAGAGACTGCTCAGTGCTTAGGGTCCCTCAGCCATTTCCATGTGATTGTCACCATCCAGGAGCGCCTCTGTGCAGGAGCCTGAGCTCTCATTGAGGGTCAGACTACCAGAGATGAGGCCCTGTGATTGGCTCAGGGAGGCTTTACTGTCAGGCCTCTTAGCTGGGCGGTCAGGGCACCAGCACTCCTGCCACCTGACATCTATAGAAATGCTGTGTTCGCCATGAGCATGTGATTTTGTAGGGCACAGTGTGAGGCCTGGCACTTGTGCGGAACCACAGAGACTAGCCGTTTTCAGTCCTGGAGAATACCAGGGTATAACAGAGGTGTGGGATTGTATGTTCCAGTTAACATAATACAGGAATTACCTCGGTCTCTGGAGGCCTTTGGGCAGGCCTTGGAGACACCTAATAGTTTTAAAAGAGCTTTAGATTGAGAAGGACTTACTATTTTTTTTTCTCCTTTATGTTGCCTGATTGACAGTTTGAGTACAGTTAAGCTCGGATCTGTGGGGATGCTACTATAACTGGCGTGCATGGTGGAGTCATTTTCCACTGACATCACCCTCTGAAAGCTCCCGAGAGAGGGAAAACGAAAGCAGAGGAGGAAGAAGGAGGCCGAGCGCCTTCTGTGGAGAACCCGCCATTTTGCCTGTTGACTCCACCTCCACCCCCTGGCTTGGTAGAAGCTCAGTGTTACTGATCCAGTCAGGTCCCCTCCCCTGAGTTCCCCAAGGGACTGTCTGCAGCTGTGGCCCGTGAAATCCACGGACACTGCATGTAGGGGTGAACATTTGATTCAGTCACTGTTTCTTGAATGCACCGAGTTCCAGTGCAGTTGAAGTCGGCGATTTTCAGTTTGCCCCGGAGGGTGAAACAGTCTTGGTCCTTATTTTCTTATAAAATTCTGTTTGATGGTTCTCAGCTAACAATCGTGAGGTGAGCAGACAGCCTGTGCCAGGTGCCGTTCAGGGTGCTGGGCCACAGAGACGCCCTTGCTTGGCCTGGAGGTCCATTGGCGAGTCTTCCAGCTGTAAACACTGGGCAGCACAGCCAAGCTCAAGGAGATGGGGGCGAGGTTAGAGGGGCCAGGGCTCAGGGTGGGTGGCCGTGGTTCTTCTGGGCAGCAGATCAAAGGGCAGGTTGCTCTTTCTGGGAAGAGAGGCTTGGTGGCTGTGCTGAAGAACAACAAGCAAAGAAAAGGGGAGAAGGGTATCACCATGTTACAGTCCTTCTAATTAACAAATTTCTTCTAATTACTTGCTTCTGGGACGTAGCCAGTCTCATCTATAAACTGGAACTAACGGGCAATTGAGCATTAAGCCGTAAGCTTTGCTTTCTCCCCGCCTGCTTGCTTCTTTCAGGGGAAGGCCACACGAATTAAGAGTTAAATTTGCCAGCAAATAGCATAAAGAGAAACAAGACTGCTTTACACGGCGTCGGACAGGGCCGGGAGTGGCCGGGTTTACCTTCTGTCACATAGCTCTGCTCTCATTACTGTTCAGCAAGACTGTGGGGGGAAGAACGGACGAACACAGGGGACTCGGGCCTGGCTCTTTACGAACTGAGTCCTCCATAGCCGGGCAGAGCAGCCCCATCCTCCCCATGGCCAAGCTGTGGGCAGGATTCTCCTCTCCCCTCCAGCTAGAAATGCCTGAGAGAAAAAAAAGTCTCACATGACATTGAATAATGGTGGTTTCGAAACTCCTCCTCGGTTAGTCTGATTTACAGGATGAGGTCATACGGCTGCCTGGAAAATTCCAACATGATTTTTATATATATATAAAAGTTATTCATATAGTATCGGACGTCAAAAAGTTTAAAAGTCGACTCATAAAGTATTTGAGTTCGTATTTTCTTTCATTTCAAACACCATGACTTTTGTAGCTGTTCTGAGTAAACGCAGGCTACGGTAAGTGAGAACAACAAAATGAAGGTACAAGACAGAAATAGACCAGAGCTTGGTAACGTAGTTGAATGGATCGACATGAGAGAACCTGAGGAAATAGCCGTCTGAGGGAAAGGTATATGGGGTGACTGCCCTAAGCCATTGAAGGTTGCAGGAAACTTCGGTGCTTTTGTGACTTTTGTTCTGCTGTGGAGACCAGCTGATAATGTGCCCTGTTTCTCATTGGCTTTGTAATTTCAATTCTCTGCCCCTCATATAATGGCCTGTTTGTTTTGAGGCTTGTGCACACTGGCCAAAGAATTAGACATTTGTTTCATGGTGCTTGTTTTGAAGAAATCAGTTCTGGGTACATCTTCACACTGCTCATAAAAGTAGAGGCGTATCGGGCGATCGGGGCCGTACAGGCTGGAGGAGGCTCGTGTATGTAAAGGAATGAAACATATGATAAAACTTTATATAATCTAAATACTGAAGAACCTGAATTATACACCATTCATGGAGATGTTGCTTTATTAATTATAATGACATACAGCAATTTGAGCTGGCCAAGAGTATCTTATCTAAGAATGACCCTTAAGAAGCTCTTATTAATGAAGAGATAAGAATGATTTATAAGTGGCGTTAAGATATTTATATCTAAATGAATGTTAATGAGATGGCTGAGAAGTTTAGTCATGTAAGTAGGGTAAATATTCACATCAGAGTTAGTTCGATTTAAAACTTGATTTATTCACCAGGCAAGCTTCTTCAGCGCTTTAATTTCATAAATGTTCAGAGGTAAACTCTGAGTGAGTCTGGGGCAGTTTCAACTCACAGGGGAATTCTTATCACTTTCTAGTGGCTAATTGCCTGGAAATTTGCTGTGAGATGTTCTTTGATGCCAAGCCTAAGTTCGAAGGGGAAAAGAAGCTGGGGTCACTTAGTGATGCCTGCCGGGAAGGGGGAGGAGGGATGGGAGGACCAGGTGGTGTTCATTTGCCGACCTTGGCAGTGGCTCAGCTCATCCCAGCCACTCTCAAGACTCGTCTTCATTACCTACGAAATGGCGATGATTTATGTGACACCATTTCTGAGTGTCTTCAAGACCTAACAGATAAAGATTTTTTTGTTTCCTACAGGAATGGTAGCTATTTAAGTATCTTAGTTTATGTCTTCCTTGGAGAAGAACATTGGAGCTGAGTTTAGCTACATTTCTATTTTTACTTCATTTTAGAAACAAAGTTTTTTGAATGTGTTTTGTTTGTTGTTTTTGTTTGTTTTTAAGGTAGAAGGGGACTGTTACTCTGAAATGGGTCCTGTGACATTCATTGTGTTTCAGTGTTTCATATTAGACTCAAGTGTAACTATTATTTTAGATTCTGAGGTGAAGCGAGAAGGCACTGCTTTCCCTCCACTGAAATAAATCTGGAGATCAGACCAAGCCCACAGAGCACCACTGCCTTCTTTCATCCTGAATCTAAATGGTTGATAACGTGTAAGACCTTTGAAGGGTCTGCTCTGCTCTAGAACTTCCAACATTTACTTGCAAAAACATTTTTAAAAACTATCATGCTGTCAGGGGTCCAAGAGATGGGTATTATTGTCCTAGTACATAGACCAGAAAAACAAGGTTTCGAAAGCCTGACTATTCACCCACTGTGAATTGACATTAGAGCCAATCTAATGGACGTCTTGGATTTAAGTAGATATGATCTGTCCCAACTATTATCGGGACTCTTGGCAGGGGGACATTTTCTTCATTCAGTAACAAGAACTGGAGAGCTCAACACTGTGAGATGTTAGCTACTCTCTCTCTCTTTCTCTCTCTCTCTCTTTATCTGCCTCCCTCCTTCCCTCCTTTTTATTAATTCTTTTTATAAATTCTTGCTGAATTTTTGACCCTTTGCAGAGAAAGACCCACTGTGCAGACACTTGAAGACAGGCCTCCCAAACGTCGTTTTCCTTCCTGCTGAAGGACACAGACCTTGGCTTTCATGAGCTGCTAACAGTCTGTTTTTAGCACAGAGCCAGGAGATTGTCCTAATACACTTAGTGCTGTTCCAAAAATAGCATGGGGTGGGTGGATCATAAATTTGAATCACTTATAGGGTCACAGTGGGACCCACCAGTGCTGGCAATCTTGGGGAGAAAGTGTTGTTGAACCTTCAGAATTAAGCTAGCAGTTGGAATTCTTTGAGACTGTGTCACAGTCCATCTGTTGAATGCTTATTGTCTGCCTGTGGAATCTAAGCAGATAGGCATACGAGAAGCTTCCTTATTCGCTGGGTAAAAACTCTGTGTAAACATCAGCTGATAATATCCATGGTAATAATTATATGAAAAAAAAAAAACACAACCTACTTAAACGTGTGAGGAGAGGCCCAGGATGGCCAGTGTACTTCTTAAGAATGACAGGGTAGTGTGTTTGCTTCTGTTGTAGACCTCACTGAGTTTTAAGTGTCTGGATTCATGTCATGTTCGCAGTATTAAAATCCTGAAAGATGCCTGTCCACTCTCAAAGCTATGTGACTTCAGTTTGGAAAATTCTGTGTTGTCCTTTGACCCTACTGTGCTGTTAAGCAGGGATGGATGCTGCAGGCCCGAGTTGCTGGGGTTTTAAGGGATGGCGCCCCGATCTATATATACTCTGACCTCCTGCGTATTGATTGAAGGTGCACATAAAGCGGAAGCATTTGTAATGTGTTACAACCTAAAAGGTCATAGTTAGGACAGTGGTAGTGTTGCTATTAAAGCAACGTAGGAGTGCAGATGCTTTGGTTAGCTCATTTATTAAACAGCCTTAAGAAAGAAGATAGACAGGCAGGCAGGAAGGAAAGAAGAAAGGAAGGAAGAGTGAATTAATTAACCATGTCACTTACTCCACATTTTAAACATTTTGGTTCATTATCATTATCTTTTTTTTTTAATTTTAAGTTCATTTATAGAAAGCTAATATTTGAATCTATAGGCTAGTCAATTGATCTTCCTGTCAATTTTATCCTCCCAAATAAGTTGACCTAAATCTGGAAAATATTGAATCAAAAACTAAAACAAACAAAAATTTTGGCCACTCTTTCACCACGTGCTGTGACCTCCTGTCTTCGCCGTGGGACAGCCTTGTTCTTGTCTGGTGTTTTTATGTGCCATGGGAAAGAATATCTCTTGGCAGCAACTCCTTCTGGTATTTACGACTCCCCAGTTTAGCATGTAATTATTTATCTTTCCCCTAACAACTTATTCTTCATAATGTTTTGTACTTGGCTGAAGCACCAAACAGTGGTTACAGGTCCTTGATAGCCCAGATTCAGGACTCAGATTCTGCCACCCATCTCCAAACCACAGGCTACTGGTCCCTAAAGAGACCACCCCACAGCAAGTCTCTCTGTGTAAACTGTGGAAGACCAGGAGTTGTACATTAGTCATTGCCGTGAGAATAATAGAATCAAAATAAAACCCTTCTTAGAGTTCCTCTTCCCTTTCTGCAATCTTATGAGAACAAGTCACAGGCTTGCAGGGCAGAACCCTTCATGAAGTGTTCCGACTGCCACTTATGGTGTCTTCGTGGTTAATTTTATATTAGTTATGTTTTATTATTAGAAACAATAATAAGCAGTTATAATTTAACATTTTTTGCCAAGCCTATGAAAAGTGTTATGCAAATTTCACTATTATTAGAAAGCTACAATTGGCAAGTCATTGGCTTCTTTTATTCGATCTCTTAAACACTGGCCACCTCCCACCACAGCCCATGGACTGTGGATGGGAATTATCCAAATTATCATCACATTGTTTAAATACTAAACTGTATTTTACCTCATGACTTTTTCCTTCAGTAACACATAATTTCTGATACTCAGTTTGGACAACAGTCCGTGATATTTAATATGCCTTTCGTGACGTCTAAGCAAGCATGACTCTCAACAATAGACCTGTATCCAGGCTTACTGAGATCATATTCTCGCTGCTTCTCCACCTTCTCTCATTTGAGAATGTTCTGAAGTTCTGGAAGGTGCATCCACATTGCAGAAAAGACCATCCCCTGATCCTAGTAACATTTGACCTACTCTTCACTTTAAAAATGAGAAAATAACATGTTTGTAAGCTTAAAGGCCCGAGGGGAAATTTTAGGATTTTTTTAGCTTAGATTCTTTATATTTCAGTTTATTTTCTGAGAGTAAAACCTCTTTTCCTCAAGAAAAGGATATTTAAAATTATGTAGTAAGTATTTGCACCTACATTCTACATTGTTAGAAAAATCCACTTTAAAAATGCTAATACAGTGGTGGCGCACACCTGTAATCCCAGCACTTGGAAGGCAGAGGCAGGTAGATTTCTGAGTTCGAGGCCAGCCTGGTCTACAGAGTGAGTTTCAGGACAGCCAGGGCTACACAGAGAAACCCTGACTCGAAAAACCAAAAAAAAAAAAAAAACAAAAACAAAAAATGCTAATACTGTTCTTATAATTCCAATATATTGAGACCATGTTTGTTTCAACAGTTCTTGTGACGTAATATTCAGTTGGTTTAAATTGACAATTTTCATACATTATCCCGTGGCTATAATCTGAACACATAAATTCTAGTTTCCTAATTTCTAAATTTTGATTTTTTTTAAAGTGGGATTTGAGGAAATTCTCTATTTTTAATCCTTTACATATCTTGGAATACTTTTGTTTACATATTAGAACTATGATGTGATTGACTATTTAGTAATAGCAATTACATTTCTCCCTTAAAGGGTAGACATTTTGTTCCTGTCTTCTACTGCTTTGTGTCATCAGCGAGAAACTGGACACTGTTCATTTGTGGTTCATTCTGGGACGGAGGAGCTCCATAATTTATACATCTCCCATTGTCCTTCCTTATGATTGCTGGAGAGTGCAGCCCCCTGAGCTGTGCAGCAGAGTCGCCGAGACATTCGGACTTTTTTTTTTTTTTTCCCGAGACAGGGTTTCTCTGTGTAGCCCTGGCTGTCCTGGAACTCACTCTGTAGACCAGGCTGGCCTTGAACTCAGAAATCCGCCTGCCTCTGCCTCCCGAGTGCTGGGATTACAGGCGGGTGCCACCACTGCCTGGCTGACATTCGTGCTTCTTGTGCCTCTTGGCATCCACATTCTCCCATCGTCCTCGAAGCACTGCTTGGATTTAATTTGTTCTTTTATTCCGTTATTTTCCATGCAAGAACATTTAATAGTTCTTGATGGGCTCTTTGTCTTTGGACTTCCATATCAGTAGCTCTTGGATTACGTATATCTCATCCTCTTGTTTCTGATTTGTAGTCCATAAATGTATGTATCTCCATCTCATGGGTTCTCCTTTGAACATTGACAGTGCATTTTATCAAGTTTACTTTACCTCTGCAGTCAGAGTGTCGGTGGCCTTCCCTTCTTCATGGTAAGTGGCGGGGCCGCCAGGCTTGCTCTGCCCTTTGCTGCTTTGCAAGCCTCTTGTCTTCCTTTAATCTTTCCCGAGTTCAGCTTTCTTGATCTTCATTGAAAATTAAAACTATGTAGCAACACGACCTTTCCTTAAGTTTTACTTTTATAACAATAGGCCCTGTGCAATCTTGTCAATGCTCTCGGTTTGAGGCATGTCCAGTTCAGTCCTTCCAGAGCTTCCTAGCTGTTTGTTTCTGTTTATTCACTCCTGCTGAATGAAAGGGGACCTGCCCAGGCCTGCCTCTCCTGGACTCAAGCCAGGGCGCCACCTCTTACACATCTCCCCGGAAGCCTTAAGTGGATCCCCTGATGTGACTTGATTCAGTTCAGTGCAGCAGCCTCAGAGAGCGCTGTGGCCCCGGGCAGCTCCAGCAGGCAGATCTGGCCTTCTTGCTGAGGTTCGGCCTTCTTCCTGTTGCCTCTTCACTGGCAGGGGACACCCTTGGGCTGTCAGCTCTAGATGTGCCTTTGCTTCTGGACAAAGCTGAGGGATTTGCCTCCCTTGTGACCGGTAGAAGCATGGAGACATCAAGACTTGTGCTGTCCCCAGTTCCTGATAAAACTTAGTTTTCTTTGAACTGGAGACTCTGTAGGGCCAGTTAGGTCTACCTAGCATTCAAGAGACTTCAGCTGTAAGCAGAAGCCTAGACTTTCAACTTAAACATTGACTTTTGTATCATTTTTATTCCCTGCAATAATTTTGACTCTCAGTGGGATATGTGTGCCCATTTTCAAGAAGAGAGTCCTATCCCCGCCCCCCGCCGTCCCTTTTGATTGTATTTGTAGTCAAATCGAGTGGTGATTTATTGGAGCAGAGTTTACTTGACAAGTTAACTCACTCTTTGTATTTTCCAATTTTCAAAGGAATACTTGCTGAATCGAACATCGTTTCTCCACACAAAGCTCTGTTATCTTGCATTCTAGGTATGTGTGTGTGTGTGTGTGTGTATGTATATATATACACATATATATACACATTGTATGTGTATGTATGTATGTATGTGTATGTGTGTATGCATGTATGTGCGTATGCATGCATGTGTGTGCATGTATGTGTATGTGGGTGTATGTATGTGTATGTGTGTGCATGTGTGTGTATGTATATATTGTATGTGTGTATGTATGCGTATGTGTGTATGTATGTATATGCATGTGTGTATATGTATGTATGTATATGTGTGTATGTATGTATATGTGTGTATGTATGTATGTATGTATGTGTATGTGTGTATATATGTATACTAAGATCTTGTTCAGGGAACTTCAAGTTGAGTTGAGGGTTGGGGTGAGATGGTTCAGTGGCTTTATAAAGGGTTTGCATGCAAGCCTAATGGCCTGAGTTCAATCCCTGGACCCACAGTGAAAGTGGAAGTGCACTTCTCTCTAGAGCTGTGCTGTGACCCCATGTGCATGTGGTACAGATACCCACATGTACACCTGTGTACACCATAATACAGGTGTGCACATGCACACCTGTATACACCCATAACACATTTTAAAAATTTAAGAAATGTCTAAGTTCATTGACTGATGTCTGTTCCTTCAGCAGTAATAAAGTGTGGCTCTCGTTGTCCTAAATAACATCCTCATGTTCTAAGACTTACCATGTACTGTGATTACTTTTTTCAAAAGAAAAAAAAATCTCTTTTCTTCTGTTTCTTCTTTCAGAGAAATACCGAAATAAGCACCCTGACACCCACCTTCCCTGACACTAAACAACCTCTGAGATCTTAATAAAATTGTACTGAGTCTACAATTTGGACTAATAACTAAAATTTTAACTTTTTAAATTTTAATTTAAAATTTTTAATTTTTTATTTATGCGTATGCTGGTATGTCTCTGTAACTGCAAGTCACCCACAGGTGTTTGAGTACCAGCGAAGGCCAAAAGGGGGCCTTGGATACCCTGGAGCTGGAGTTGTGAGGCCCCAGATTAGGTGCTGGGAACCTACATCAGCTCCTCGGCTAGAGAAGCAACTGCGCTTCACTGCTGAGCCATGTCTCCATTTTAAATAAAAATAATCAAGTTGGAGAAAGAGGTCTGGGGGAAAAGAATTTGCCTGGTATATGTGAGCCCCTCAGTTTGGTCCCTAGAAAGAGACATTAAAAATCAACAAACCCTTGGATTTGAGTCCTGCAGCTACTAGGAGAAATGGGGAAAAAAAGGAGAGAGAGAGAGAGAGAGAGAGAGAGAGAGAGAGAGAGAGAGAGAGAGGAGCGCGTGAGCGCAAATGGACCCCTGTGTGGAGTTTATTCGAATGTCACTTCACATCTGAAGTGAAGCTCAGTCCTGCTCATGCCTGTCCAGCAGTCTTTCAGCTAGAATTGTTCTCAACCCGCTTAGGTTTATGAAGCTTTGTAAATGAGATCTTTGATGCTATATTCTGCCGACCACTGGTAGGGACTGCTTGCTGTCGTTGGCCTTCATCAGTAATCTCATTCCCAGCAATCGACTGACCCAGGTTTTCCACTTGAGGATTAAGTTGAACTCTCTTGGGTTTTCTGGGTCAATAATCAGATCATGTCCAGATGAAAACTTGACCCTTTTTGTCCAGTAGCTGTGTCATTTATTCCCATTACATATTAATTTCCCAGGCTTGGCTTTTGGAAATTGGTGAGCAGCTTGTATTTTACATTGTATAGTGGCTACAAATGTCGCCAAGAGACTTTTAGTGAATCATGGAGACCAACATCAGCTTTTTTTCATGTTGCTAAAATCTACTTAAACACGGCATATTTATTAGATTTTTTTAATGTTATAAATGAAGTTTCTAGTAGTACACTTAAGATTAGTTACATGTAAAGTCTGGGTTATAAAGAAAATTTGATTGTGATATCCACTTAATCTAAAGATTAATAATCCTTCTTTGCTGTGATTCATTTCTCCATTCCTCCACCCTTTCGTCTGTCTATTCCCACATCCGTCCGTCCATCCATCTTACATCCTGTATCTCCTTAGTCTACCCCTGTTATGGATGTGTAGTTGGGCTTGCAAAATTTTTGTCTCACATTGCTCATAGTTGAAGAATGTTGCCAAGAAAAAGCATACATTCTCATGAAACTCTGATGGTTCCAGTTAATACTAATATGTTAGAGATACCCATGTCAGAAAAGTGTTCTTATTCACAGCAGACATTCATGTTTTGGGGGCCTGGCTTTCTGAGGGCCTCAAAGTGTTTCATTTTAAGAAAGCATGGCATTATTCATTGAGAATATTTAAGCAAGTTTCAAGTTTAATAATTTGCTTACTAAGATCTTTTTTTTTAAGTTTACAGAATAGTGACACACAGCACTCTCTTTAGAGATGGCATTAATATATATACTGTTTCATAGAAATGCTCAGAAGATATTTCCTGGAAACTTATGTTTTAGAAAATGTGTTAGATTTTTCTTGGGAATTGTCAGCTAATTTTTTTCTAGACATGTCCAATTTTAATTACTTAAGGCTGCTAAGAAGCATTTAGATATTTAGATACAACTTTTATAAAACTGAGCCACGTGCTGGGTAGCTGTCTTCAGCTTAACACAGACATCCAGTTATCTGGGAAGCTGGAGTCTCAGTTGCAGAATTGGCCTGTGGACACATCTGTGAGCCTTTTTTCCCCTGACCCCGCCCACTGTGGGCGGTACCATCCTTAGATGGGTGGGCCTGGGCTGTATAAGAAAGCAAGCCAGTGAGCAGCACTCCCCCATGGCTTCTGCTTCAGTTCCTGCCTCCAGGCTCCTGCCCTGCCCTGAGCTCCCGCCCTGGATTCCCTCCATGCTGGACTGAAACGTGTAAGTCTAATCAATCTGCCCTTCGCTGAATTGCTTATGGTCATAGTGTTTATCACAGCAATAGAGAGGCAAACTAGAACAAACCATTTCCAAATTTCATAATAATGATGATTTTCTTGGTGAAAATAAACCATAATTCACTGAATTTTAGATACAGACGGAAGGATTTAGTTATGATTGGAAGGAAGGAAAGCGGTTAACAACATTCTGAAGTTAGAACAAAAAGATTTTGCTTGTAAAAGTATCAGTGAAACAAAATCAGTTCTAGTTACTATAGCTTTGAAACGTGTTTCCAGAACTTTCTTTTCTTAAAAAAAAAATCTAAACATTTAATTTGAACTTCCCTTTTGACATTTTTTCCCCTGTGCCCTCTCCTTTATTTTTGACTCTTAAGATTGTAGGATTACATGGTCCCCTACAATTCTCAATCTCCTTTTAATTTACCGTATTGTGTTCAGACAGTGTAAGTTTTAAAGAGAGATAAACACGTGACGGGTGTTTTGGAAGCAATCATGCCTCTTTCTGAGATGAGCAATTACAACTGAAAGCCACAGCACGCTGCTCTGCCGTGGCTCACACAGCCCATTTCCTTATTTTTCAGTAAATAAATTAGTGCATGGGTTTCCCAGCCGAGGTGGGGCAGTGATGTGAGAGTGCTCGGCACCTCCTTGCAGGCTCTGGGTTCTGAAGTGGAGCGGCGTCACTGCCTCCTCCTCCGAGGGCTCGAGAGTCAGACGGATTATTAGCTATAATGAACCCTGGCTTCTGCTCCAGGGTTAGCGAGGCAGATCCCCACGGGTCATGGGTATCTCCCTGGGGATCTGCCCCGATCTAAGAGGCAAGAAACACAGTTGCTAGCTAGCATATCCAAGGTAGAAGGAGCCTCGTGTAGCTTGCTGCTCAGTATTTCTCAAGTGTCTCCTCTAGCAACATCCGTGTAGCAGCAGGGAGAGGCTCTATGCTCTTGGGGCTGGAAGGGTTAACAAGACTCCTAGTTTATTTTCAAAGGCTCTTAGATCTACTTTCTGCCGCAAGCCCTGTCTGTACCTTTATTGAAGATACATTTTAAGTTACTCCCCACTTAAGTATTTCACTTTCTCTTGGGCTACCAACAAAGTTGAAGTACAGCTGCTCCTGAGGGCTGCAGTGTTTACTTTTGGTTCTGTAGCGGCCTGATCTGGGCCCGGCAACCGCTGCTTTGTCTAAGCTGATCACTTGTGTGTGGGTAAACTGAGGCTGAGAAGGCAGTTGTGACTTGATCCAGATCTCTCCGTTGCCATTTAATGTACAGAAGTTAAGATTCTATTCTTTGAACTCTCAGCTCTGTCCATTTTCTGAAAACACAGACAAACTACTCCCCGAGGGGGCGATCTGTAAGCAAGGAAGGGCCTTTCCTTTCGGCACTCTGGAGGAAGAAATGCTGACCGCCTCTTCTCTCTGGAGCCTAATGCACCTTGTACCTAATGAGCTGTGCTTGGGGTGGAGGAGAGGGTGGCTGAGTCGGTGTGCGCCATCCACACAGACACACACATTCCAAGGACTCCTTGTTTGGAAGGTAGGGAAGGGGGAACTTCAACCTTCCATTTACAACCCAGAGCAGTGAATCCTTACAGTGGACCAGCCTGGGGTCATATACGTGCCTTATCTGATAGGTTTAAAAACAAAAAGAACTATAATTTGCAGAAGTTTGGAATGCTTGCTGGCTGAGTAAGGAGGCCCGGTGACAGCAGCTGGCAGCGCGAGCAGGGAGATGCTGGGCTTGCAGAGGATTTGTAACTGATGAGTCATTCTTACTGGAGGAGTGGAAAGCAAACCGGCAGAGACTTCCATTCCCGCCGCCGCTGGCTGCTGCAGGGCTGAGCAGTGACCTAAGCCAACATTTGCATCAGCGGGTGCCGCAGGCTCCCTGCCACCACTCCAGATGCAGCAATACCTTGTCCTGGTGTTAAGTCTTCCAGATCCTTCCATGGGCCCGTGTAATGCTCAGGTCTCAGCTAGTGAAGTTTCAAGGTAGAGAGATATCCAGGGCTCGTGGTTGTGTCTCGGGCTCTCAGTGCTGTGAGCTGAATTAAGCAGTGGTTTTCTTATCAGAGGCATCCTCCTGTAAAGTGTGAGTGAGGTGTTTTAATCCCCACAACGAAGACATTTTTCAGTAAGTGAAATGCTATTATACCATTATGTACATACACACACACACACACACACACACACACACACACACATATACACACAGAGGCACACACATGGCATGCACATACATGTGCGCACACACACATACACACATGTGCACACACACACACACACACGGGAACCCTATTGTAATCATAACTAGCGATTCACATTGTGCTGCTAGTTAAAAATAGATAGTATCAGCAAAGTCACACTTTAAAAACAATAGAGTAACGCATGCTCAAGTAACCCATTATACATTTGCTATCAGCCAAAACAGGACAGAAGTAAACCATTTTGATTTTTGGAATATGCTAGACATATATCCAAATCACTTCACTAAGTAGCTATATAATTAGATATCAAAGAAAAGTATTATTCAGATTCATATTCTCTCCCCCTCTTTTCCTCTCTCTCTCTCCAGCTTCTCTCTCTCTCTCTCTCTCTCTCTCCCCCCCCTCCTCTCTCCCTCCCCCTTCCCCATCTCTCCTTCCCTCCCTCTGTCAGGTTTGGTTTGACTCTAAGCCATTGGTTCTCTTGAGAAAGAGGTCAAACCAGTTGGAGTAGCAGGCAGGCTTAGAGGAGCAATTGAAGGGTGCACATGGGAATATGGATGATAAAATCATTTCAGAAGATAATGAACAAGTGACTTGAGAGTTTGTCTTTAGGGTGGTATCACAGGTTATGCCGGGTTATTAATTTCCCAGCTCTGTAGTGTGTCTCTTTAAAAAAAAACTTACAGTAAATGGCTATGTTTTTTAAAGACACACAGTACCCTGAGTGGAGGGAATACCAAGGCTGACTGGAACCCGCCGGCCAGTAGGCCTGGGAAACCAAAATGCTTGCGCCTGAGTACGAAATGTGTGTTGGAAAATGGAGAATGCAGACATTTGTGCCAAGAGCAGTAGAGTCAAATTTACAGGGTTCCCAGACAGAACCCTAGTGCTCAGAACTAATATTTGTTGCAATGGATGTGAATGTGACCAACAGGCACAGGGGTTGCACTCCTCAGTCCTGATGCTTCCATCCTCCACGGACAAGATTTAGGAGACCCCGGACCTGGTCCTCAGTTTCCCCTTCCATAAAACGGGAAGAAGATGTTGAGTACCCAGATGTGACTGATGACCAGGGCCAGAACAGCCCGTAGCTGCTTCTTTTCTCCCTGGTTCTCAGTGGCAAACTGTTGGCCCATGGTTACCATGGTGACACAGCACTGGGTGAAGTTGCTTAGAAATGATGACAAGTGGTGGCGCAGGAAGCTGGGTGGCAGTTAGCCTCCAAGGAGAAGTGACAAAAGGAGCCAAGCCCAAGAAAAGGAGACAGGGGTGCCACAGTGAGGAGCCCACTGCCGGCGCTCCTTCCACCCCACAGTGAGCACTGATGTCATCCTGTGGTGCCCATATGTGCCCGGGCTTCTCCATTATAGATTATACATAATTGCCTGGGTCGTTTTATTCCTCAGAGTTGGGACTTTAAACACTAATATTGGTTGTTGATTTTAGTATCCGGCAGCTCAGTTCCCTTTAAGATAAGACAGTTGTCAACTCAAACCCAGTTACACAGCCCGCTCACTCATTCTGTGGCTTGAGTTACTCCATGTCAGCAGCAATCAAAGAAAGCGCGGCTGGGAACCGCACCCTCCCCACAGAAGCTCCTCAGTTCCTGGGTTCTGCTCTACAGGTTCAAATAGTAGGCCGTGGGGAAGACTCACTCTGCTCAGCGCTCAGAGTAGCATCGTGTGTAGGTCGCAGGTCTGTCCGCGCCACACCTACAGGCTTCAAGCAAGCAAGCCAGCAGGTCTCTGTCTTTCTCAGGTTAGAAACCCATGGAACTTTCCTTCCGCATAGGCCATGTGTGGTTCTGTGCCAGGATTGCTGTGTCCTGCACAAGCAGTGAAGGTTGGTTAGAAGTGGAGAGGGGACAAGAGCTGGAATGTTCTCAGCAGAGTGGCTCCTGATGTCTTCACCTTAGAAAGCACCCTGTGGCCCCGCCTCACGGGAGGCCACTGTCTGAGATGCCCTCGGGGATATGCTCGCACTGGGGCGTCAGTTGTTCTCAGCTGCTGCTCAGCTTGCTAGAGAAAGACAAGCCAAAGAGGGAGGCCAGTGGAGCGCCATTGGACTCCTCCTAGCCTCTCAGGCTCAACAACCCCCCCCCCACCCTGCACTCCCCCCCACCCCCTCCACCCCAGGCAGCCCAAGGCACCACCGCCCTGCTGCAGGTCCGCGCCTTCCTTTCCCCAAAGAAGTCTGAGGTGGCTGCTGCTCAGACCGGGCTTGCAGAGACAGCTCGGATTCGGTGTTGTTGGGAGAGAAAAGAGGAGGAAGGATAATTCAGCCATTGAGGTGCCGTGTCCCTCAGGCTGCTGAGGTTCACACCTTCTCCTCAGTCCACTTGCTCTCTTCCTTCCTGACCCTCCTTATCTGCCCAGTGCCAGAGGATAGCACCGCTGCCTCGACTCCCTCCAGACCCCCAAGTCTGCACTCTGCAAATGTCCCCCCCTTCCCCTGACATATGCTCCCATTAGATCCCATGGCTCAAAGGGCCTGCTAACGAATCTAGGTCAAACGCAGTCGAGTTGATAAGATTTTCACAAGAGTTCCTAAAAATACACCTCTCCTTAAATCAGCCTTGCCTGTCTCCGAACAGCCACAGAACTTGAAGGACAGAAGTGGCTTTAGGAACTGCCAAGCCCCCTCCTACTTAAAGCTCAGAAACTGGATTCCCGGGGAGCAGAAGTGACGGCAAGAACAACAGTGGCTGAGGACTATTTCAAGTCCCATCCTGAAGACGGAACAAAGCGCAGACTGCGCTCTGGAGCCTGTCCAGCCACGTGCTCCCCATTCATGTGCTCTCTCCTCATTCAGCAGGGCTTTGTCCGGTGTTTGCCCTGTCCCCAAGCTAGGTGTTTTGCTAGATGTCAGGGGATACACAACAGGCCCCGTCCCTTTTTACAACCATCCCATCTGGCTGCAGAAAGGATGTGAGCCCTGAATCCTGGCAAGGGCTTCGGAGGGAAATATAGCAGGCGAGCCAGCCCAAGCAGGGAGCACTGATGCAATATTACAGCAGAAGAGGCCTCCCCGGGGGGTGTGGCCCCAGGCGTGGCTGTCTGGGAGACTGTTCCCAGCAGGAGGATCCCCGAAGTTGAAGGCGGGCGGCGGGCTGGCCACCCCAGGACACAGGTGAAGGCCCAGGGACCAAGGTTCCTTCCTATGAGAGAAGCCGTGGGGCAACACAAAGGTTTCTGTAGACTGCTGGTCAGAGAGGGCGTGGCGCCGACCACCAAAGCCTGGGCTCTCGGCCCTCTCTGGGTGACACCTGTGTGTGTTTATCGCACCTTTTGAGCAGCCACTCAGTGGGTAGAATGGAAGCTGCTGACTCTTCTGTTTTCTGAGCACGTGTGATTGTGGTGTGCTGAGCCCTTGTCAAATCGTTCCTGGCCACGCCCAGTTCTGTCCTTCACTCACTGCTGTGGCTGTCACGCCCACTCTGACGTCACTCACTGCTGTGGCTTGGCATGTACGCAGCCGCACATATGCACATATGGAAATAGTTATGGACTCCCATGATGCCATACACAGTTTCTACTGGGGGAGAATAGCTTTGCCACCTACCTCAGCCACTGCCTCCTGCATGCTAATCGCCCAGGCCTCTGGATTTCCATGTAGTGTCCACTGCATCCCAGAACCGTTCACCAATGTGTGCGCATCTTTTCTCATATTGTTGCTCTAAGCCAGCCAGGAACTGGTAGAGAAAGACACAAGACCAGAGTCTTCCATCCAGGGCCAGCTCCTGCCTGTCTACGGAAGCCCTGTTGTCTACCACACTTGATATTTCAGTCTCTGCTTTCTCCCATGTTGCATTACTACCCGACATCCTTGTTCTCACTTTCGGTGGCACCTCAGTGCCCAGCCCCACCCCTCCCGTGTAGTGGGTAGACAGCTGACCTGACTGAAGGGGCAGAGACAGCTAGCTACCTAGAGTTGATTTTCCAGTTGTGTGGTTGCATGAGGAAGAATTGAGCAGCTTGCCTGGTCATCCCTGGAGCCGGTGTCTTCTTTCCTCCTTCCTCCGCAGGTCACCGGTTCCCACTCTCGCCGACCGTCTGTCTTCCCGAGCTCCTTCCTGTTTCCTTCCTTCCAACTCCCAAAGAAGGGAACCTATGGAGGAGAGTCGGGGAGGCTGCCCCCTCCTCTGTGTGTTCTTCTCATCCTCTGATTACTCTGAGGAGCTGAGGTTCCAGAAACAGAGCTGCCCAAGGTCCCATCCTGCATGGGTGTAGAACATAGCTGTCCCCCTGTAGTCCTGCTGTCTGTCTGTCCTGCTGTCCCTGTGCCCGCAAGTACTCCACGGTTGTGTCTGTGCTTTGGTTGCTCTTGTCTTCACTCCACAGCCACAAAGCCACCTGGAGAATCCAGAAAACGTCTTCACTGCCAATCAGCTGTCCGTGCATGCGTGCATGCGCCTTGCTGTCCCAGACACGGAGGCTGCCTGCTTCTTAGCGCTCTGCCACTTCCTCCCTTCCTGCTGCTGGTTGAGAGCCACCCATGTTGATTTTTTTGTCTTTTTCTGTGGTCTGCCTTGCTCTTTCTTCTCCAATGACTAAGAAGCGAAGTGGACTGTGCCCAGTCCCGTTCATGTAGTCTTTTCGTCTTAGAGACATCTGCAAGTCTGATGGCTTCCATACCCCATTTCCAAATGGCCCCGACTTCTTGATCGATACTCTCCACCTGGAGCGCAGCATCAGGTCCTTCTGCCCACACAGAACACAGGCTATGAAATTCTCTTTCCCGTTCCCACAGAACCCCAGGGGTTACTGCTTGCTAACATGGTATGTGGTCTGTTTCTTGGCCAGCCATCACTATAGCAGAGTTTTCCCCTGGATTTTTCCTTTCCTCTTTAACCATTACTCCAGCCTTTGGACAATTCCTTACTTATAAGCTCTTCCAGGCTGACTTCTGAGAGGTGTGCTTCCCTAGGGAGTCTTCTTCAGGCAGAGACTTGTCATTGTTTCTATGGTGCTGTTTGAGGTCACTTAGCTGGCTCACTGTATCCAAGTACACTTGGACATCCCGAGACCCATGTCAGCGTTCTCCATGAGGACCGCCCCTCCCTGGGGTGCACTGAAGAAACGCAGTGCATGACTCTGGAACTTACCGGATGGGAGTGAACAGATAGTTTCATGATGTCAGAAGTCCAAGCTCAGCAATAGAAGCTGAGACCTCTGCTCTGCTCTGTCTGCCTACACCAAGCTTTACTTCTGGGATATCTTAGTGTTATGAGTTGTTAGAAACAACAGCCGTGGTGCAAACCGGAGCGTGCTCCCTGACTACTTGGGGATTTAAGTCAGGCAGGTGCTGCACACACACCTGGTTCTCTCCCAGCTCCTCTCTTTACTACTGTGGGCGACCCTGAGCTTCCAGAAGCACAGCTGCCAAGTCCTATCTGATACCAGCGAATCACTGAAACACTGTGCCACCAGCCAGGCTTGTGACAACCTCTTTCTATGCGTGTCACACATAGGCCACACCCATGCAGACGTGCCTTTCGGACTCTAATACATACGCGCCTTCGTAGCTTGATTACCTACAGCTGTAGCAAGGTGCCGATGGTTTTAAATGTATGTCTGTTGGCTGCGTGAGGTATCCATTCCATTTGTATTATGTCAAAGGGGAGCCCTAGCATGTGGAGGCGTGTTTCTCCCTCTTGCACGGCTGTACCTACACTACCTGACGGAAACAGCTTAAGGAAGGAGACAGACAGTCATGCCGGCTCATGGTCCCAGAGGCCTTTCAGTACTTCTTTGTGGTGGAAAACATGGTGGTTCTCTCAGTTAAGGGAGGCAGGACTGTGTGACAAGAGTCACTCAGATCACAGCAGCCCTGGGAGCCAATTCAGAAGTCCCACGGTCTCTCAAAAGAGCACTACCAGATGAGCAAAAAATCATTAAAAACCTGAGTATATAGGGGATATGCAGAGCCAGGCCTTAAGAGAGGCAGGAGGAGTGGCCCTTGGGCTGGCGTCAAGAGGACAGAGGGAGAAGGACAGAGGCAGCTGGGAAGATGTTGTGTTCACTGCAGATTGTCGCCAGAGTAGGAAAGGAGCATTCTGAAGAGAAATGTGGGTCTCTGCCACCCTGTCTGTCTGCAGCCATGGGCCACGGGGAAACAGGCCTTGTGCTGGATGTTGTCTAATGTGGTTGCTTTCCTTCCAATCACAGCATCTCCTGGCTGAATTGTGTTTGTATAGAAAACACAATGGAAAAAATATTTTTTTTTTACTTGAATACAATATGTGCTGAATATATTCTCTCTGGCTGTGGGTTTAAGAATATATTTAGAAATTTTCTTTCTTCTAATTAAAGATGAGATTTCTGTCTCTGTGTGTTCCTGGAACTGGCTTTGAAAGTAGGTTGGAAATGTTCAAATATTAAAATGAACCCTGGATTTTTATGACTTTTTCACTTATACTTTAAGATATGCCACACAAAGGAAAAAAAATTAGCTGAGGAACTTTTCCTTTATTGCCTTTGTCATAGATAATGGTGACCTATTGCACGACCTTGGTGTGTGTGTGCGTGTATGTGTGTGTTTGTGTGTGTGTCTGCCTCATTTCCTTCAGCAGTATATCAGAAAGTATGTTCAAAAGATCCGAGTAGCATCTGAAAAATGGAGATGCCATTGTCAGTCAGAACTCTGTCCCCACTCAGTGATGGCTTGGAGTTGTTCAGAAAAGGATCTATTAGAGGTTTCTGGAGCTCACATTATAGAAGGGACTCCATGGTTCATATGCCTTATCATAGAGAGATTTATGTGTGTGTGTGTACACACACACATATATATATATATTTAAATATACATTTCATTGGCTTTCAAGACTGTTAAAGATACAGGATCTCTCCATCTCTCTTTGTGTGTCTCTGTGCATGTGCTTACTAACACAATTACACCCAATAGCATGGTTTTCCAAAGTTCCGAGTGCTTTCTGGTGACATTCCAACAAGCTAATGAAAAACCCTTGTCCCAGTTTATGCAACTGCCTCATTCTTAAAAACATTAGTGATACTAAGACTGCTTAGAAATTAAAACTTAAATCTTAACGCAAATATCTCTAAGAATCTAAATGAATATAGATTAGCTACCATAAAGAGAGCTCTGGTAATCTACTACTAATTATGTTGTGCTACAGGAGATATTTATGGACTAGGTGTTATCATCCCCTTGATCATCAAGCTCAAGGAGGTTCACACAGTTAACTGGAGGGAAGACTAGAAGCCAGGCTAGAGAAGTTGGTTTTCCTCCCTTAACTTACAAAGCACCATTGTATAGATACTTTTTTAATAAGTCGAGAAGAAACTGAATTCAAGGAGGAGTTTAGGAGAACACATGGTTTTGGAGATAGCCACACTCGCCATCCTTCTGGTTTCTGTGAAAAGCCAGGTGGGTTCTTTTTTCTTTCCTTTGACCATCTCTGCCTCTTGGTCCACTGATCTGTCTGAGGGAAGCCTGGTTTGCCGTCTCCTCTCTGTGGTGGTGATTACTGGACAGTATCACCCCCAGTCTTCAGAGTCAAGTGGCTCTCAGCCCTGGTACTTCAGCTGGGGGCTCCTCCGGTCCCTCTTCCCATCCGTGCTGCCTCTGTACCTGAGGGGCCTGGGATGTGGCTGATTCATTCTTCAGGGGAGAGCGCTCACTGTGAGCTCATTCAAAGCAGTCTATCAAAATAGAGGTGGTGATGCTCAGATTCCAAGCTACTCCCAGGGAGGGAAGATCATGGTCCTTGATGTATCTAAGCCATGTGCAGTGATATAGCCTATAATTCTAGTCCCAGAAGACTGAGGCGGAGGAATTGCCAGAGTTCAAACCCTGTTTGGGCTGTATAGCGTTTGCCGCGCTACAGAGTAAGAGCCTGTCTTAAAGAATATCCCTGCTTCCCACTACGGCCCATGAAAAGCCCAACATGATGTCACATGCCCCAGCCCAGTGGAGGAGGCTGACGCAGGAAAGTCAGTTCGAGCTCAAGGCTCGCCAGTACTACACAGTGAATAGAGAGGCCCCTATCTCTAACCAAGACACAAATGTGTATTCTAATGTTTTTTAAGTATTAAAACCCAAAGACTGTTAAAAAATGAGAACCAGGAAGTCAAAGGTACTAGAGCTCTTTACTGTAATCACATGTATGCAAAATAACATTTAAGGTATCCTCTCCTCTGTGTTACTCAATGGCTAATGAGTCCTTGACTGTCTGACTCAGAAACCGGTTTGTTTTGCAAGGATCCTTTAATCAGGGCTGCTGGAGGCCTCATCTGGCAGACAGCTAAGGCGGCCCAGGTGACCAGGAGTGAACCTGGAAGTCTGTGCTACAGCGCAGAACTGCAGAGCCGTTTCCCTTAAGGCGATCTTAAATTTTGATCAATCTCCACCTCAAGATTGGGCATGATGGATGTTTCTGCCTTCAGAAATGTGCAAATTATCCACAAAGTGGGGCACCTCGGGGGGTCCTCAGCCTGGGCTTGTCTGAGGGTGTGGAGCACTGGGACAGCACCTACCTCCTGCTCTCCCACAGTGAAGGGCCCAGCCTTCCAGGCTTACTTAAGGCTGCATAATTTAGCAATAGTCATAGAATCTCAGCAGCAAATCCTTTTATATAGTCCCCAGTCACAGCTCTCCGAAAAAGCTAACACCTAGAAGAGTTTTAAATAAATTTTGAAAAATGGAAGTGCCATGTGAGGAAAGGACCCTAAAAATAGTTGACATTAGTGTGTAGAGTTGAATGGGAAAGGCCTTCTGAATTTCAAGAAATACTATAGAAAGCCATTCATCTTTGAACTTGGAGCGAGTCTTCCCTTTGAAGATAGGGAGCCTGGGTATCAGGCTTAGACATGATGGGCAGTGGGTGCATGTGCTTTACAAAACAGCCCTCTTTCCTCGTTGACAACTGTGTCACCAGATGAAAGTCCTTTACAAAGCAGCCCCCTACCCCCACCCTGAGGCCTACATTTTGAAGCCCCCTGAGGTGAGCATGTAGGTCTGAACCCTCATTCCCCCAGAAGTCTCCTGGGTGCTTCTGCTCCTCTAGTTTTGCTTTGCTCTGATTGGTTAGACATGAAGGCACTGAGGGAGTCCTTTGCCTGCCCTCCTGTAGCTGCTTCTGTGGGAATCTGAACACAGAGATCCTTCTGGTAACCTGAAGCAGCCATCTTTGTTCCTTCAGCATCCAAGAGAAGCATAGAGCCTACTGCAGAACAGCAAGGGATGCTGGTCAGGCCGGCACCAGGCACTCCAGGAGGTTTATTAAACACAGGTGGCTGGCCTGCCTGAGCAACAGCCTAGGAGCTCCGGGAGGATCCAGCAGTCTGCGTTTCTCCACACACTTCAAGGGGCTGCAGTGCTGCTGCTGGCTCAGCCCCGCTCTGTGACGATCACTGGGCTGAGAGCAGGCGTTGGGCTGAGATGTCCATTCCCCGGCAGCTGCCCACCCTCAGTGTGCTTGACCAGAGCAGAATGAATCAGGTTGCCTGCTGGAATGTTCCCTTAGGTCATAACCGCACCACCCCGCCAAAACCTTACTCCTGTAGCTTTGAATTTGGTCTGTATTAAAACACAGATGTTCACTGAAGGAGGATCAGGAGTTCATTCAACAAACATTTATAGAGTGTTTTCTACAGACCTGGTGCTGGGCTGGGTTCAAGGGATTCAGAAATGACACCCAAGATTCGTTATACACACAAAGCAAGTTCTGTAGTAAGAGTTTCCACTGGAGTAGGGTGGGTAAGTTAGTATTCGTGGTCTTATCGGTGTTTACAGTTCTTCTGAATTAACAAGTAGTGACACTTGTTTAAAAATAAACGGTCAGGCTTGACATGCATCATCTGCTAGGTTGTGTCTTGCTCCCCAAGTCAGTGCTAGGGCAGGTGGTCCCACCCAGGTGTGGTTATGGCTTCTCTGTAGAGCTGCTGTGTGGAGGAAGAGACTTGAGTGGCTTCCACCAGTGGGTGTCTAGGGAATGACTCTTTTTTTTTTTTTTTTAATCACCTTGCATTGAGATGCTGTACTGTTTACCAGGGGCTTTCTGATTTTGTATTTCTATAACCTGTTCTTTGGTAGCTGCCATGAAGATGTACGAGAAAGTAGTTAAGTTGGCTTACCAGGAATAGAAGAGCAGGGGATACTGGTCCCATGTCATGTAAAAGCGTGAATGGTCAATTTCCATTGTGTATATACGATGTGCTTTTAGATTTCCTAGAGTTTGCAGATTGGTAAGTGGGGAGGGGTGCGGGGATGGGGGACTCCTATACTCATCTAGGCCCCGTCACACCTGATATCTTCCAATAGCTGTGCTGGGAGGGTCAATTTGAAACTGAATGTAAGTGCAAGGATAAAGATTTAAATGCCATCCCGTAGCCATGTGGAAGGGTCTCCCATCCTGCGTGCCACAGCCCAAAACATGTCTGCTCTACCTTGGTAACAAGTTAAAACTTGGTCTTCCTCATTTCTCTTGTCATTATTGTTCATCGGCTGTGACAGCCTCCTAAACCTAGTTCAAGCCGCTTTGTCTTCTAAGGTCCCACAGCCACTCGCTTGTGTCTGCTTGTGACAACACAAGGAGATTGGGCCTTTCATAACTAGCGACATAATCTCGTGGACAGGAACAGAGAGCGTACTCGGAAGAACGCTAGCCGCAGATTTAAAACAACAGACTTAAAATAGCAGTGTGTTCCTCTTACAGGGCGCATACCCTTTTCTTTGGCATAAAGTGACTGTCATCTAAAATCTTGCTGTCTTCTTAAGAGCAAATTTATATTAAATATTTACAAGTGGAATCTTAAAGAAAAAATATATGGAGTTTTAACATCTCCCCTGCACAAAGAACTTCTAGGAGTCAAAAGCAGATTGTGTTAACCAGGGACATAGAATGGAACATCAGGAAATTTGATAAGGGGCAGTAAGGTCAATACTGCAGTGGCCACAGTTAAAGGTAAGGTGTGGAGGCCTTGAACATGGCTGCGGTCAAGTGTCCTCACCAGAGGAACAGAGACGTATGTGAAGTGCCACCCGAGGTAGAGGATCTGGAGTGTGTACTTGTTTTAAGACATTGGTTATGCTCCACAAATATATTGTTTCATGGGCCAATGAAAATAAGTATGTCCAGAGGCCAGATTGTCGTGATAGTTTGTAAACCCACGTGCTGGTTGCATTTTTATCAACCCGTAAGCGGGAGTCCTTTCTCTGGGCTCACCGTGTGTGGCTTCTGTGAATAAAGACCATTGAACCTTCTTTATTCTTGCCATCTATGCAGAAATGCTTAGGTTTGCCTATTTCTGTCCTACCTATGAAGCCTAGGGTGTGAGGGGTGGCGGCTCTGCTGCCTTTGAAGATGGCGCTACCTCTTCCCTATCATCCTGAAACCTGCCTAACTTGAGGGCTTTGCATGATGTTTTCTGAGTAGGAACTAAATGTGTCTGGAATACCATCCGAGGCCCCGCTCCCGCTGATGCCCTGTCTCCGCACACATTTCTTGGCTTTTGCTTTCCCGATCCTTTGTTCTGTTGGAGGTTTGGAGGTGGGGTGGAGGTAACGAAGCTGCAGGTCCAGGCCGGTTGGTGAAACCTGATACAGAGTAAATTTGGTTATTAGACTCATCTTCTTAAGCTCCCTAGCCTAAGCTACTTGATGTTGCTGCTGTGAACACACACTGGCAAACAGACAAGCAGGAGCCTGCCTGGCTCCCTCAAATACCTTACAATTGAAGTCCGTGGTGTGTCACAGCTTTCATTGTTGCCCATTTCCCTGAACACACACACACACAGACACACACACACAGACACAGACACACACACACACACAACTTACACTACCACTTTCACAAACAAATAGGAGAGCGATACAGGTGAAAAAGCACTTCCCACCATCCTGGGAGAAGACATCTTGCTCAATCAAGGTAACTGACCAAATAAACCTATGGGACACCATTGCAGTCCTTCCCTCCCCTGTAGAGACATAACAACTCTCTCCACGGTGGAGGAGCCCAACTACAAAGATGTCTGTTTGGCTTGGACTGCTCTGGCTAACTGATTTTCACCAAGGCAGGGATTCACTTTTTCTGGAAACAGTTGTGAACTGCTTGATCTCTCAACTTGCTCGGTCCGTGCTGTTTTGAAACACAAGTCAGTGTTACCAAGTGACGGGATACATTCTGATAAACGCATCCTTGTATAAGTGTCATCAGAGGTACTCTTGCAAGCGGGCCCAGATGATGCAGATCAGTCACTTCAACAGGCTGCCGGTTGGGAAACATGGCGGGCTGTGTACAAAGAGTGCATTCCAGAGTGACCTGTGCTGCAGTGGGTGCAAAGCCCAGTGGCAGACTGTCCCGACCATCAAGGGTTAATGCCGTACTTCCACGTGACCAACAGTGTGCTGGGCTTGGATGTCCAGGATCATGCAATCCATGTACTTCCATGTGACAAGCAGTGTACTCTACTGGGTGTGTATGTCCAGGGTCATGCAAACCCATGAGAAACATATCACACTGTAGAGTTGTGCTTGGAAGCTAAATGTGACCAAGTCCCCACCCAGCCACAGTAACCTTTAAGCCCCATCCTGATTTGATGACAGTGTCTTATGTGTCCCCTGTCCCTGATGGAAACCTTCTTAAGGTTATAACATGACTAATCTATTTCCAGTCTTCATGAAGTATCCTTAGCTATAAATTTTTGGAAGGACATCAAGGCTTATGCTCAATACAATATCTGCAAATGGTTAATTTACTTTTATTTGTGTTTATCTTTATAATGTTCAGTTTTAATGTTACTAATTTCATGATCTTTGAAGAATGAAGACAGATGAAATCTGCTGATCTTAGACTTCTGAGCTTTAACTTACAGTATTGTTGTAGGCATGCCTTTTAATCTTCACATTCTAAATACAGGAGAACAGTTTTTTAAAGTTTATTACATTTTAAAATTTCACTGTGTGAGGCTTGTATGGAGGTCAGAGAACAACTTCCAAAGTCCGTTCTCTCCTTGTACAATGCAGGTCTCAGAGATCAAACTCAGGTTTTAAGGCTTGGCAGCAAATGTCATTACCCACTGATCCATCTCCCAGCCTGGAGAGGATAATATTGGGTTGTGTCTTAATTAAAGCTCAGCTGAACCTGATTGAAATTAACTTGCATTCATCCAATCCTAAGTTCAATTGGTCAATGAGCACTTCCTTGGGTTCTAGTAGATACTATTAACTAAGGTGTCTGGGAAACAGAAACTTCAAAGAATTGTCCTTACCTAACAGCGTGTTGCAGGGAATATAGGCACCAAACAACTAGCAGAAGCAAAGAAGTCGTCAGAGTTCAGAGAGCAGATACCAGGAGGCCCCAGGTCTATCTACCTCAGCATCAAATCTCTGTAAACTCAAAAGAACTCAAGGAATAGGGAACCCCTGTTTCCCCAAAATAATATTATCTCCATTTCGTAAGAGAGACACATCCCTACAGTTGTTTATAGCCTTCCCAACAATAAAATCAATGACCTAAATGTGAAATTAATTGGGAACCACATTTCTAATACACTGTTTGGTGATTAAGCACATTAGATGGAATTGTTTCAAAGGGCCTAATTACGGTGTCTGCCACACTCATCTGTCTGAGTCACTCCTAA